>NC_142066.1:107454048-107764448 GCF_059756535.1 Pantherophis guttatus
GCAGATTCCGATTGGGCAAGTGATAAGAAATCACGTAAAAGTACTTCAGGTTATATGATGTTCTTAAATGGATGTCCTGTTTATTGGCAAGTACGTAAACAGAATTTTGTTTCTTGTTCATCTACTGAAGCTGAATATGCTTGTGTTTCAGATGCATGTAATTCTCTAACTTGGTTTGATGCTTTAGTCACAGATATCTGGACACACCCGATCCGACCGATCACCGTGATGGAAGACAATGAATCGGTGGTTTATATTTCTGAATCTCATTTCACAGGTTCTAGGTCCAGACACATTGACATCCGTTATCAAAATATAAAACATTTAGTGAAAAAAGGTTTTGTCAAAATGCAATATGTATCTACACATGATCAAATTGCTGATATGCTCAACAAACCACTTCCAGCAGCTCAACACGAGTATCTGCGAAAGAAGATGTGCCTTATTTGATGATGAACTGATATTCGCTCAACTGGCAAAGAAGGGGAATGTCACTGCGTTATTTTATTTACCAGCTGAGCTCATTATTTCTGGACTGTCAGACTCTCCGTAGCTTTGCCAACTTCTTATTAGTAAGCTACGTGTTTCCGTATCCACCCACATTCCTTCACTTGCCTCACACTTTTTCCTTTGTTCTCTTTCCAGCAAGGTCCGACTGACATAGCCGGCAAGAATTATTTTCAAAAATGTAACAATTAACTTTTCTTAGTTAGTGAGGTGTTTTATTTTCTTTATAACAAATAAATGAGTTTTATTAGAAATTTTTCCTCGCGTTTCTTTTCAGATTATTGCAAACAAGGATAAGCCTCGATTCATCTACTCTAAACCAGGGTAATTAGTCCCAGAGCCAAACATGGGATTAATAAATGCCCTGACAATTATGCTCAAAGAACTTTGATGTGTATAAGAAAAAATACCATAAGCACCATAGCAAAACGTAAACGTAGATTTATAAAAGTTCAATTCCAATTATGTTTTTAACAATAATGGCATGATACTGTTAAGAGTAAAACATCACTATAAAATTATTCATTGATATTTTTTTAATATAGCTATAGCAATATTATTGGTGCAAGGTAAGCAATGACATAAAAATTAAGAGAGTCACAGCTTTGGATAGAAATCTCTGCCTAAACTTATTTAACTGTTTATAAAAGAATTAATTACTCAGAGATTTTAGAATATACTTGACCAGAAATTTTGTATTAAATATTATTTTTATACATAATTATACTTTGAAACTATGTGTTTTGTGAACCCAGACAGTATTAAACCACAATTTAGTGAAACAAATCGAAGAATAAGCATGCAAATCTATTGCTTTTCCTTCACTTTCTTGCTTCCAGAGCAAGAAAAAATTAAACACATGATAACAGTTATAAAGAATAGGCCCAAGTGTAGAGGGCTCTTTTCATATTGCATTTCGCATGATAATGAGATATAAGTCTTGGCAGATGCTAATGAGTTTCATCCAGATGCATCTGGAGTTATGAGTCCACCATCTTATCAGTCACCTTGCTGAAGAATGCAATATTTAATTGCATTGAGATATAATCGTAATGGAGCCTGCTCTCCTTGATACAGCCATTAAATGAACATACGAATTGTTAAGTAAACCTTTCTGCTCCTTGGGTCTTCACTGGCCGTTTCTCTCCCACCAGGTCCTTGCAGCCTTTTTGTCTTCCCACTGGGTTCCCACAGGCCTTAGGCTTGATTCCTATCCCACCAGGCTATACACTTTATTTTTCACTTAGCTTTTAAAGATCTCCAGACTTCATGTTGGGGAAGGTGGTTAGGTGATGCTTCTACCAATGGGCTTGCATTTTCTTGCATGAATGGCTGCAGCACAGCCCAGGGATAAACTACTCCATTTCATTGCTGATGTCTGCACAGACATCAAAATGGAGAGATTTGTCTCTGGCTGCAAGGGAGCCCTGCCCACAAGGAATTTCATGTCCCTTGAATATGATGTCTGTTTCATATGAGAATAACATTTACTGAAGGGATTTAGGAAAGTAGCAAATTTCAGCAACTGGTGTGTTTCATTACTGCCCTTGGATTCAGTGCCTCAATTGAAGCATCAATTAAATATCACTAGCCAAAGTTAACATTTGGTTGTACTTTGAATTTGAAAAACTAATGAGAGAGAATAACTCTAGAACATGTAGTCATTACCAATATTATCTCAGTGCCAATTTTCTGAGGGGAAATAAATCCTCCAGAAGTGCTGTGTTCTATAATAGAGGAGAGAACCTGTATTCTCTCTTTATGCTACTGTAGTATGACTTCCAGTTAAGATGATAAATATCGAGGGACACTGGGAATTGCAGTTCAACAGCAACTGCAATTTCCCTGCCCTTGCTTTAGAGTCTAAAATAATTACACTACCAAATTTGGCACTCTGAAGTTTTCTCTAGCTTAATGCCCTTCAGCTATTCTGGATTGGAACTTCTCCTTTTGAATTTAAAAAGGCATCTGCAGGCAGGAACAATATACGGTTAGTCCTCGACTTACAACAGTTTGTAAGTCCATTCAAAGATTTATGGATAGAACCGTCCTGATACCACATGAACCACTTTAGATGCCGTTACTGTAGAAAGACTTTCTCAATGTTGATGCTTTGGCTGTTGAACCTCCCACCTTGAAACTATCTGGGCATCTAATTCATAAGTATACTATTGCCAAATGATGTGGGAAAATGAGACAATTTATTTCTCAATTAAACATAAGTACCATTTGCTGGTCTGCTGTTTCCATAGCATTTAAATGTGATCATGTTTTAAGCATACCAATGCTAGCTGTGTTTGAAATTCATGTTAAAACTAAAAGATATACCAAAATATCAAAGTTAATAAATGGGATTTTCTTTTAGACTACTTACGAAAGAAAAAGCATCTTAAATTAGATCACCAATTTAAGTTGTTCATAGGATATTCCTATAATAGCTAACAGATTATAATATAATAATACTTTCTCTGTTCATTTTTTTTTCAACGCTGACCTATATCAACAAATCTATAGTATAATGTATGCTTCATATGTAAAAGGTTCAAGATTTATTTCCTGGAATTTTCTTAAAGAACTAAAAATTCTTATTGCCAGTCAGTATCAAGAATTGCAAATTAATGGTCTTGGTATAGAGTAGTTTCCTGTATAACAGAAGAAAAAAATGTTTTCCTATTCACATTTCCAACTTCATGCATAATATTTTGTCAACTCTGTCATCATGTGTTTTTTTTTTCTAACTATTGCACACTATATCTTGTATAGAAAGATTATTCATCTTTCTGATCGTATTGACTGATCTCTTCTTTAATTATTCGGAGGTGTGATTATTAGACTAGTGTACAGTTTCCTGAGTGCACCCCTTGCTCCCTTTCCTGGTTAAATATCACTAGTTTAGATGTCACTTAATATATTTATTTAACATTTTAAATATTTTTTTTAAAAAAAATTTAAAAGCATATGTCATTGTGAATATAACCTTCTTATATTGAAACATATTTGTTATTAAAATTTATCCATTGCTGATTTGGAGAGATCCTTTGATGTCAACAGCATTTGATTGTTGCTTCTAATTCTGGATAATTTATAGTAACTGTGTATTTTATACCAATAATCCCAAAGATCCTACTGAATGAATCATTCATTGTATCTTTTTTTTATTTTTTAACCATTATTTGGTCCACTAAATGATGTTTCCCATAATGTCATAACTATTAAGCTTGCTTAGGCGTCTCTGGTCAGGGCCATGATAGAAGTGATGAAAGATTTCTGGAACAAAAGTAAGTAAGTATTAAATTTATATCGAAAAAGTATCTATTAGATTAATCCTATCCATAAGTCATTTGACTCCCTCAATATAAAACAAATCTAAAAATAAATAAATCCTGATGACATTTCTAAATCACTTGTTCATTTATTTTTTTTACTTTTTATTTCCTCTTTTGATCTTATTATATATCTTCTACAATATTCAATAAAGGAAGGAAGGAAAAAACATCCATCATGAGACTTGAGAATGTTTATTGACATAATTGAACTTCACTGAAATTAATACAAGCTATCCATAGACCTCATACAAAATTCTCTAATGGTACAAGGCACTTACTTTCTTTTACTAAAATGGACCAAATTTCTATCACACTGAACAACTCTACACTTAATTTTATTCATGCTGCTATAATGCCTTTAGTGACTCTCTGAGAGAAGAGATCTCAGAGATCAGTGGCTCTCTGTGTCTGTCTGTGTGTACCCCCATCCCCACCCCCACCCCCCAATTACTTTACTTTTTTATTAGATCTCTGAATTCTCATTAAAGATTTTATTGTAGTGAATTTTGGGCACCTGTAAAATGGTGTGAAAATATAATTTATTCCTTTGAATTCATAAGGGAAGAAGAAAGCAACATCACATTACCTTCCCTAGATATCTTCATCAACAGAAGTAATGATGACAAATTAGAAACATAAAGTGTATTGTAAAACCACCCATATCGATCAAGTGCTGCACTACCAAAATAACAGCTCAATCTCTCAAAAGAAAAGTTGTGTAAGAACACTATTAGATGAACAGAAACACACTGCAGCAACCCTGAATATCAGGAAAAGGAAACAGATTCATATAGCATCTTCCAACAAAATGGATACCCACATAACCCTATCAAAAAATGCAATACAAGCTATGAAAGTGATAACACTGCCATACATCAAAACATCACAGAAAGAACCAACGGACTATTACAATCACATGGCATCAGCATAGCACACAAAGCAACTAAAGTCCTCCAAAACAACTTAAGTAAAACATAACACATAATGCTATGTGGACCCAGCAGTTCCAGAAAGGGAAAAAAGCAGAAGTCATCTACAACAGGAGTGTCAAACTCAACGCCCGGAGGGCAGATCCGGCCCACAGGGTGCTTAGCTCTGGCCCACGGGACTGCCCTAGAAATAGCAAAGAACTGGCCCACGGTGCCTCTGCCAACAAAAATGGAGCTCAGGGGACTTCCGGCAGTGACGTCAGAGCAAAGTGGGTGAGGGTGCAATCTGTTGCTCCCAAAAATCCCAATTTATCCCTGATAAGGAGCCCTTTAAGGGCATTTCTGATCGTGGAGAGATCAGAAAACAAAAGGGGAAGGTCAGAAGACTTCGGACAACCTGCTATTGTCCTGGAGGACAAGACCGAAACCCTTAAATCCGGCAGGGAAAGAGTTCATCTTCAAGGCGGACCAAGAGTGATGGTGGCTGCACAGTGAGGAAGCAGAAAAGTGAAATCAGCATTGGGTGGTGATCATGAAAGAGCTAGAAAAAGGAAGGCGGAATCTGGCTAAGCAGAGGCACGAGAGAGAAACACTGAGAAGAAGAAAAGGCAGTGACGGAGAGGAAAAAGCACAAGATGGAGAGAGGATTGGGCAGAGAGGTTAGTGCAACAGAAAAGAAGATCCCATAAGGTGGATACAAAGTAACAGAGAGAAACTGAGTCTGGAGCGAAGGGCTTATCATAAAAAGGAAAGTGGAGAGGGCATGAAAAGGAAAGGAGACATTGAAGGGGATTCAGCGGAAATAGTGCAAGAGACTCAAAAATACCAGTTTAAATAAGACTATAAGAACTATAAGAACTAACATAAAGACTAGTGACTGTGGAAAAGACAGACTAAGGGCGGAATAAGGACAGAAAATACAAACAAACTCACGGATATTTTTTGGATATTTTGGCGGATAGCTATGGATTTATAACTTTGGTTAAAAAAGGAAGATTGTATTGAGCAGAGAATAAAAACTGAAGGACTCAGAGAGAGTACTGTGGAGAAGACAGAGACTGATGCAATACGGACTTAAAAGAAAAAATACAGAAAAGAAACAGGAAACTTTGGAAAGACTCTAAAACAATTGTTGATTGTGTAATAAGGGGGAAATAACTCTGTTAAGATGTCTTAATTTATTAATCAGTCTATTGATATTGAAAGAGGGGAAATTTGAAAAAATCTTAAAGGACTAACGAATTGTAGAAGGATTTTTTGGATTGGAGGTGAAGGAACTAAAATAATTTATATATTTGTATTACTGGTATAAGATAAATACAGAATAAATAATAAGATAATTATTGATAGAGATTGAGAGGATAAAATTGAATATTATTATAAGTTTTTCTTGAAAAGATATTATTATAACTCTGCCATACCAATAGGTATAAATTACTTTAAATATTAAATAAGTATATGAAAAGTGAAAAAGAATAATACAAATCAACTTCCTAAGAAAGAAAGAGATTAATTGAGAGGCCTATAGGAGAAAAAGGAGACACCAATTGAGTAATACAAGAAAAAGAGTATACGATATTGTGGAAAAATTTCACCCAGAGTTTTAAAATGTCATCCACAGCAACTGTACCTAAAACAGGTAAAACCTACTACCAACCCCCTACCTATGGCCTCCCCATCAAATCAAAGGTCAATATAAAATATGTTGGGGAAAGAAAAAAATAGAACAGAGTTGACAGTAAATAGCATGCAGAATATGTTACAGATGATACAGGAAACTCTGATGAAATCACAAGAGAAAATGGCCGACAACCACAAAGAGGCAAAGGAACATCACAAAGAAATCAAGAATGAGATAGGAGAGGTAAAAGAAGACATCAAAAATATGAATGATAAGATAGAAACTATACAACAAGCAATGCTAGAGAATGAGAAAAGAATTAAGAAAATGGAAAAAAAATAGATCAAATAGACCTTAAAGTAGAAACAGTGGAAAAGAAATCAATACAATTGAATAAAGAGCTCTCAGATTCAATTGCATTTCTTGAAATGGAGAAAGCCTCGTACTTCTTACGATTTCAAAATGTTGTGGAGGAGAAAGAAGACCTGGGTGAAAAAATGGCTGAAATATTGGCGGAACTAACACAAAGAAATAAGATGGAGATGAAAAAATATATAGACGAAATTTATTGGGTGCACAACAACTATATAAGAAGGCATCGACTGGCGAGAGAAGTCCATATAAGATTCACAAAAAAAGCAGTCAGGGATGAAATCTACAAGAAATCAATAACATATAGAGGTAAAGAAATTATAATTTTTAAACAAATTCCACGAAGAATCGGACTCAAAGACAACAATATCAGTTCCTCACAACACAATTTACCAAGTATAAAGTGATGTTTAGATGGATAATCCCAGAAGGCATCCTTATTACATCGCGAGATAGGAAGTACAAGGTAGACTCAATAGAGAAGGCACAAGAATTTTACAAAAATTATTTCTCACAGGAAGAAGAGCAAGAGAGTAAAGAAGAATCGGAAAGCAAAAGTCAAGAGGAAGATCATTCAGAAGAAACAGAAAGGGAGAGAGAGATAAGAAAAGTACAGGAAGAGAGGGAGAAGAAAAAGAAGGAGCAAGAGGGAGATTAAAAAGAGAGACAAGAAATACTAAGAAACAATTGCAGTAGAAATGGAAGAGGTACTAAAGCTTTTCTCAGTGAACATAAACGGTTTAAGCTCATCCCCCCCCCAAAAAAGAACACAAATTTTCACAAAATTAAAGAAACTCGAAGCAGATGTGTTATGCTCCAAGAGGTACACATTAAAAAAGGTTTTCAGAAGCTATTAGAAATGCAAACTAAGAAGACTTTATACAACACTAACACAAAAGAAAAAAAGAGGAATCGCTATATATGTAAAAGAGAGAATAAAATCAAACTTAAAATACTCAGAGAAAGAAGGTAGAACTTTGATGGTAGAATTAGAGACAGAGCATAAACAAATATTATTAGTAGTGATATACGCCCCGAACAAAAACCAACACAAATACTTTAGGAAATTACATAATAAAATCATAGAACAAAGCCACGAGAATATTTAGGGGATTAAATGCTATAGTAGATAGTAAAAAAGACTATAATAGTAATAGAAAAAATAAAAAAAAGAAGGAGATCTTACCCAAAGAATTTTTTAATATGGCAACAGAATTAAACCTGTGGGATGCGTGGAGAGAAACACACAATGAAGAAAAACAATAGGACTTCCGGTTTCTCTGCCTTCGGCGACGGCGGTGCCTTTCGGAGCTCCGCCAGCCCCGTCGCCCGTAGAGCCGCTTCGTTACTTAGAAGCGGCTTGAAAGCTTCAAAATCCTGAGGATTGAAGAAGTAGAGACCGCAGGGCACAGGTTGAGCCCCCGTTGTCCCCCAGGGAATCGTTTTTGGGGAGAGAACGGGTGTGGCTCCCTTCCACCCCGCGGAAACTCCGGGCGACGTGGGACGATTTTGCCTTCGCAAAACAAGCCGGCCACAGGAAACGTAATTTGAAAAGAATCAGCTTTAACAAACAGCGAACCTATCTGAACCCTGAAACTTGGAAACGCAAGTATTAGCGCTTTGTTGACTTTTCAAACCGAGACAAATTTGAGTGAGTGAAAGTGCTTTGAAAAAAAAAAAAAACATGGCGCTTAGCCTCAAAGTTAACGAGCCAATGAATGTGGATTGGTGAAGTTATTTTGTGTTACAAGTTTCCAAGTTGTTGCAAAGTTACTTTGTTTGCTATAAGAGAAGAGAAGCAAGTGGAAAATTTCTCCCTTTTTAATACTGGACTTTGTTTTACTTTAGCTTTTAACTGATTAAATCTGGGGGACTTTTTTAGAAGTCTTTGTGCAGGAGGGAAAGGAAAAGGAACTTCCCCTTTTAGAAAATCCAGACTACGTGGCAAGATGGCTTCAAAGAAGCAGGAAGGGAAGGCAGCAGGGGGGGGGGATCCCCCACATATAAACAAGAAACGCAGCTTCCCTCTGCACAGCAGTTACAGACCCAGAAAAAAGAATTTGATGTGGGAGATTTAAAACAATTTATTTCTAAAACTCTGGATGATAAATTTTTAAAATGTCAACAGGAGATAGATGATAAACTTCAAAAATCACATCAGGAATTTATGCAGGAAATTAATGAAGTTAAAGATATGGTGAAACAGAATCAAAATAAGGTGACCAAAAAAATTTCAGAAGTGGTGTCTGGCCTGGCAGAATTTATTGGGAAAGTTGATTTTAAAGTTGAAGAATTTAAATCAGAAGTTAATGTCAAGATGAAAGACAATGATTATAAAATTGATGAAGTTGACAATAAAATGCAGAGAATTGAAGATGAGATTGTTATGATACAATTCCGGGCGATGGAATTCGCCATACGGCTTCAGGGAATTCGAGAGGGGGAGAGACAGGATTTGAGACAAGTTTGTTCTGAAGCCTTGGCCAAGATTTTACAAGTTAATCCTGATGTGGTATTTCACAAAATAGATAAAAGCTATAGAGTGAACTCTTGGGTGGCCAGACAAAGACAACTGCCTAGAGATGTGGTCATATATTTTACAGATAGAGGAATTAGAAATGATATCCTGCAAAAATCTTTTCATACTTCTGTACAAGTGGGGGGTTCACGACTTGAAATCTTTAAAGAACTACCTCCTAAAATGTTGAAAGCCAGAAAAGAATTTGGTTTTCTTGTTAAGGAATTGAGAAATTTACAGATACCCTTCCGGTGGGACGCTCCTGCTGGGATAATTTTTAGATATAAGGGAGAAGGATATCGGTTGAATACACAACACTTTTACACTACTATTCTTAAGGAAAGAACACCATCTCCACGTACATCCACAGTTTTGGAGATTAAAGAGAGTGAAGAGAGGCAATTGCAAGAACAGTCTAAGCAGGAATTAGAAGTAGTGCAAGGTGCAGAAGGAGGTTTTCTGAGTGAGCCCTTGTTTGATTCTTCTCCAATTTTGGATTTGATCCAGTTGACTGAAGTTAAAGATCAACGTATAACTAGAGCTCAATCTAAACTACTTAAACAAAAGCAACAACAACAACAGGAAAGACAAGACAAGAAGGCAGTTAAGAGTACTGTACAAGAGAGTGGAGCGATGGGAGGAGCGAGATCGAAGATTTCGGATGATCTTCAAGCATTTTGCTCTGTGCTCCAGAAAGAGGCTGATGACCTTTAAGTGTTTATCTTGGAACGTCAATGGGTTGAACTCAGCACAGAAAAGGAAGAAACTATTTACATATTTGAAACAATTTAATAATGATATAATATGTCTACAAGAAACGCATATTACAACTCAAGATCAAAAATATTTGATAAACTCAAAACTAGGAACACATTTTATATCTTCAACTTCGCAGAAAAAGAATGGTGTGGTTATTTATGTAAATAAAAAGTTAACAGCTAAAGTTATAGAAGCAGATCAAGATGGTAGGTTTGTAGCAATTGAATTGTTTACAGCAAATGGCCAAATTCTTTTGATTGGAATTTATGCTCCCAATCAACAACAGGACTATTTTTATAAGATGTTACATACTAAAATATTGCAATGGGACTATAGATCTATTTTAATTATGGGAGACTGGAACGGAGTAATTGATTCTAAACTAGATAAAAAGAGTTTGGCAAAGTCTAGAATTAGACTACCACAGACTTTTTTTGATATGAAAGAAGATATGGAATTAAAAGATGTTTGGAGAATACATAACCTAAAAGAATTGGATTACACTTTCTTTTCTGATAGACATAGATCCTTTTCTAGGATTGATTTTATCCTGTTGTCAAATGATTTACTTGTTAAGACAAAAAGAACAAAGATTTTTCCAAGAACTTTGACTGACCATAGCCCTATATGGATAGAAATTGAGATGGATAAGGTTGAGAGACGTTCTTGGAGATTAAATGAGAACTTGTTTAGATATGAAAAAAATACAATAGAACTTAAAAAGCATTTGAAAGAATTTTTTGAAATAAATTTGAATAAAGGTACCCCAATTGAAATTGTTTGGGATGCAAGTAAAGCTTATATGAGAGGGGTACTTATCTACATGAACTCTAAACATAGACTGTTCCGACAAAAGAAAAGATCTGAATTGGAAACGGAAATAAAGAATAAAGAACAGTTACTTATTAAAAACCCAACAGATGAAAGAATACGAAGTGCTATAAAACTTTTGAAAGACCAATTTCAAATGCTTATGGCGGAACAAGTTGCAACAAATTTACAATATGCGAAGCATAATACATTTTGCAACGCTAACAAACCGGGCAGATGGTTAGCTTACACATTGAGGAAAAAACAAAGTATACGGATTATTGATAGTATTGATATTGGAGGGAAAGAAATTTTTCAACAAAAATTAATTAAAGAAGCTTTTGCGGACTATTATACCAAACTATATGCCAAAGAGGAGGTGCAGAATGGACTTATAGAAAAATATTTAAATGATAAGAGAGTTACAAAAATTACTGATCAACAAAAGGAAAGAATGAATCATCCTATAACAGAGGAGGAGATAATAGCAGCAATCAAACAGTTAAAAACAGCCAAAGCTCCTGGCACGGATGGTTTGACCGCAGTGTATTACAAAACTTTACAAGCTGAAATGGTGGGACAACTTAGAGATTTATTTTGCAATATTCAACAAGGGGGTAAAATACCCCCATCATGGACAACTGCTTATATATCTTTGATACCAAAAGAACAAGTTGGTCCTAAAAAACCAGAGAATTATAGACCAATATCTCTTTTGAATACAGACTATAAAATCTATGCGAAAGTATTAGCCAACAGGTTGATGCCAGTAATTCAAAAGGTGATTCATGAGGATCAAGCGGGATTTATTGAGGGCAGATATATGAAGGACAATGTAAGGCAAGTAATAGATTTATTGGAATATCTTGATAGGAATAAACAGACTCCTGCAGTGCTGGTTTTTTTGGATGCAGAGAAGGCCTTTGATAGAGTGGATTGGAATTTTCTACTAAAGACTTTAAAAAAGATGGACTTTGGGGACCAATTTATACAGGCGATTTCAGCAATTTATCAAGAGCAAAAGGCACAGATTATTATTAATGGAAGTCTGACGACAGAGTTTAAAATTGAAAAAGGAACAAGACAGGGATGTCCGTTATCCCCACTTTTATTTATTTTAACATTGGAAGTCTTGCTAAATACAATACGGGACTCTAAAATTTTGAAAGGCATAATGATAAGGCAAGAGGATTATAGAATAAAGGCATTTGCAGATGATCTGGTTGTTACCCTATCACAACCAATGGAATCAACAATCCTGATGAAGGACATTATACAAGACTATGGTAGAGTTTCAGGTTTTAGACTGAATTCAAAAAAGACTAAAATGATAGTTAAAAATATGACACAAGATCGCAAACATGAGCTTGAAAGGAGGGCAGGTTTTGAAATTGTACCTAAGGTAAAATATCTTGGAGTTCAGGTTGCAGAATCAAACATGAAATTGTTTCAAAATAATTATGAGGTGTTGTGGCGAGAGGTTCAGAAAGACATGGAGATTTGGAAAAAGCTGCAACTGTCTTTACTTGGAAGAATAGCAGCAGTTAAGATGAACATTTTGCCAAGATTTCTGTTTTTGTTTCAAATGATTCCGGTGCTTAAAAGTGATAAACAACTGAAAGTTTGGCAGTCTGGTGTGAATAAGTTTGTCTGGAACGAGAAGAAGCCGAGAGTGAAATTGAAAATTATGCAAGATGTTCCAGAAAGAGGAGGCCTTAAACTCCCAAACCTACAGTTATATTATGATGCAGCAGCTTTAACTTTAACAAGTGATTGGTTTGGAAGTAAAAAGACCGGAATATTGAATGCAGAAAGTTTTGATCTTGAATTTGGATGGCATGCTTATTTATTTTATGACGACAAAGTAGATAAAGTATTTAAAAGTCATATACTTAGAGACTCTTTGATGAGAGTCTGGAAGAAGCACCGACTCAAATGGGATTATAAAATACCGCTATGGCTGGATCTTGGTCATACTTTGTGGAATACAAATATAATGTCACTCGGGGGGGTTTTATATAAAGAGGTTCTTTTTACAGATGCGGGCAGATGGCAGCTGAAGACATTGCAGACACTGTTGGACGAAGGGATTAATCTAACTTGGTTACAATATAATCAATTACAATTGAGATGGAAAGAGGACCAAAAAACTGGTATTATGTTGCATGAGGAAGAATTGGTTAGACATATAAGAGAGAAAGGTCCAATGCATATTAAAAGGCTTTATAATGTTTTGTTAGAAAGAGATTCAGAAACGGAATTAGTTAAAGATTGTATGATTAAGTGGGCACAGAATTTTGAAGAACCAGTGATGCTGGAAACTTGGGAAAAAATTTGGGTTCAGAATATTAAATTTACACAGTCGCAAAACCTGAGAGAAAATTTTTATAAAATGTTTTATAGATGGCATTTAGATCCTAAAAAGTTGTCATGTATGTACCCTAATGTTCAGCCAAAATGTTGGAGATGTGAATGTTTAGATGCTACGTATTATCATGTTTGGTGGACCTGTAGGAAAGTTAGGGCTTTTTGGATAAAAATTTGGTGGGTCATGCAGAATGTTTTGAAGAAAAAAATTCAATTTTCTCCACAGTTGTTTTTATTGGGTATAGTTAAGGGTTTTACACGGGGTGAAATAAAACTGATATTGTATATGATAACAGCAGCAAGATTGTTGATAGGTAAATATTGGAAGAATGAAGCTTTGCCCACTATCGAAGAATGGACTTTGAAGATGGCTAGTTTTGCAGAGATGGCGAAGATTTCAGCATATTTAAAAGACTGTCCACAAGAGACTTATGAATGGGAATGGAAAAGGTGGATAGAATATGTTCAGAACAAATACCAAACTAGAAAGTATCAAATAGCTTTTATTTGAAAATAATGTATTAGAAATATTTTAATGTAAAGAGACAAAGAGGAAAAATTACACAGGGGGAGGGATGGGTTCAAGCTTATATATCAGTGTTATTAGTTCTGAGTACATAATAGGGAAGTCTGGGGGGGGAGGGTTAGGGAGGGTTAGGGAGGATGGGAAGTTTGGGGAGGGAGGTGGGGGGGGTGAAAAAAGGGGTGAAAATGTAATTGTAAAACTTTTGCAATAAAAAAAAAGAAAAGAAAAGAAAAACAATATACATTTTACTCCCACCCGCACCAATCGTGGTCCAGGATTGATGTGGCCTGGATGACAGCAGAGATCAGGGCCGGATTTTCCTATAGGCTAACTAGGCTTCAGCCTAGGGCCTCAAGATCAAGAGGGGCCTACATTCAAATTGTTAGCAAAATTAAAATTACACTTTCACTAAGGTGACCAGATTTTAACATTGGTAAAGAGGGACATTGTGGGCGTGGCTTATTTTGTGGGCGTGGCTATCTAGTCATGTAACTGGGTGGGCGTGGCTAGCTGGTCATGTGACCGGGTGGGCGTGGCTAGCTGGTCATGTGACCGGGTGGCCATGGCTATGTGTATAGGGTAAGGTGAACAGATTTTAACATTGGTAAGAAGGACACCATTGTGGGCGTGACTTATTGTGTGGGCGTGGCTTGGAGGTCATGTGACTGGGTGGGCGTGGCTAGCTGGTCATGTGACCGGGTGGCCATGGCTATGTGTATAGGGACTACTCAGAGGGCTGAAAAGTCATTTCTGACAGGTCCTCACACTTTTGACTGGTCCTCACACTTATGACCATCCTCACATTTATGCCCATGCAGCATTCTTAACAACCATGTCACTCATTTCACAACTGCTTCTCTTCAACATGGTGACAAGATAGGGCAAAAATGTAAAATGTGAGGACAGTCATAAGTTCAAGGACTGGTCAAAAGTGTGAGGACCAGTCAAAAATAACTTTTTCAGCCCTCTGAGTAGTCCATATGCATTAAAGGATACAGCAATAGAGAGGGATGAAGGAATGGAAATTAGAGTAGGAGGGAGGGTAAGAGAGGGAGGAAGAGAGGAGGAGAAGGAGAAAGGAAGAGGAAGTAGGGAGGAGAAAAAGAGGGTGGGGGAAGAGAAAGTAAGAAGGAAAGAAAAGAGAGTGGTGGTAAGTTTGAGGAGAAAGATTGCTGTACAATAAAAAAGATGAAAGGGAAGAAAGCCAACCCCAAGCAAATATAAAGATATTAAGATTAAGAATGAATTGTTAAACTTTAAAGAATAAAAGAGAACAAATATGAATAAATAGCAATAATTAGAAACACACATACAAACATACAATGTATTTTCTTTGAACAGAATATTTGGCTGGTTCACAAATTTAAACAGCGTTTAGTCATTTCAATTAAATTTACAATTTCTATATTTCCTTTTTGCCATATTTATTCCTCATCTATTTTTTTTTAAAAAAATATTACCCTTCATCCTCATCTCTAATCTTAATCAAATTCAATTTTTCCCTTCTATTCTATATTATACCCTTTCCCATTGTCATCTATTTTTATATCCATCCTCGCATTGGTTAATTATGTAATTATGTAATACAGTTGTTTAATACAAATTCAACATTTTAATATAAATCAATTAGTTATATAACTATCTTTTTTGTATATTAATCAATATGAACATGAATATTCCAATTATTTCCATGCAATCCAATTTCTTACAAATCAATTAATTATATTTACCAATAATAATAAACCAAATAATTTCCCCCATATATTCCTCCAAACCACAACTTAACCATTTCTGCTTTCAACACAATATACAATTATTAATAGTATCTCAATTATTACAATTCCCTAGTTAAATAGAGCTTTTTTTCTTTTGTGTTTTAAAATCTTGAACTCTCCTCTTTTGCCCAAAATTTCCCATTGTTTGCAGTTTTGTACCTACCTTTTTTGGTGAGGAAAAAGAAAAAGAAAAAGAAAGAAATCTCTCTCTGCCTCATTTTGTCACCTTGCAGGTTTAGTTTCGCTTTCGCCTTTGTTTTCAGTATAGCTAGGGGGGGAAAAATCTGCTCCAGGAACTTTTTGCAGCTTTTTGCAGCTAATTAACCTAGCGGAAGCTGTTAACAGGGGCTGTTTTTTCTATTTTTGCAGACATGGGTCTATTCATTTTTTTTTAACACTGATCAGCTGTAGGTTGGCCCTTTGAAGCCCCGCGGCAAGAGTTTAAAGACTTTTTTTTCCCTCTAGCCATCAGCGGGGATTCAGGAGGCAGCCGGGAGTCAGGAGCAGAATAAAAAATCGGGACTTTTTTAAAATGCCGCGGGACGCGGGACAAATTGCTCAAAAGCGGGACTGTCCCGCCAAAAGCGGGACGTCTGGTCACCTTAACTTTCACTATAGGTGAAAGGGCCTCATAAGTGGAATAGCCTAGGGCCTCTTTTCATCTAAATCCGGCCCTGGCAGAGATACAAATAGGATTGGGTAAAATAGAGATAGGAACTAATGAATGGGCAGATCATAATCCGATAAATATAGAATGGAATGGACAAAAAAAATATAAAAGATGGACAGTCAATCAAAATGTATGTAAAGATAAAGAGTATATTAGGATGCTGGAAAAGGAGTTGAAAATATTTCTCAGGGTAAACAAAAAAGAAGATACGTCAATTCAAAATCTTTGGGATATGTTAACAGCATATCTCAGAGGATTAACATTAGCCTATAACACAAGAAAAAAGAAGGAAAGAAAACAGGAACAGGACGAACTTCAGAAAGAGCTTAAAAAACTAGAAGGAAATTTGCAGGAACACCCTCAAAATAAAAAAATAAAAGAGGAATGGAGGATAGTTAAATATAAAATAAATTTAATAACTCAAAAAGAAGTGGCACAGAAAATAAAGGTGGCAAAACAGAACTATTTCGAACACGCAAATAAAGTAAGTAGATGGTTAGCCTATAAACTAAAAAAGGAGAAAGATAAAAAAATGATTTACCAATTGAAAGATGACAAAGGAACAACCCAATACAAAAGAGAAGAAAAAAAGCAAATTATACATATATTCTTTTCAAAACTATATACACAGGAAGAGATACCAGAAGTAAGGATTGAAGAATATCTGGAGGGAACACATATAGGTAAAATAACAGAAGAACAACAAGAAATGTTAAACCGACCAATAAAAGAAACAGAGTTTGGAATTGCAATGAAAAAACAAAAGAATAACAAAACCACCGCGCCCAGATGGACTCCCAGTGGAGTTATATAGAAATATCCAAGGATTGATAGGAGGGTTAATGTTAGAAATATTTAAAGAGGTGGTAGAACAAGCAAATATACCAAATACTTGGACAAAGGCATTAATTACTCTGATACATAATGAAGATTCAGATCATCAATTAATACAAAACTATAGACCAATCTCTTTGGTAAATACAGACTACAAAATATTTATGTCAATTATAGCCAAAAGAATAAAAACAATTCTAAATAAACATATACATTCTGACCAAAATGGTTTCCTACCAGGCCAACAAATTAGAAATAATACCAGAATAATAATGAATACCCTAGAGTTTTATGAAGCACACCCGGAAAAGCAAGCTTCACTGGTTTTCCTTGATACCCAAAAAACATTTGACAACTTGAATTGGAAGTTTATGACCAAATAACTAAAACTTATGGAATTTCGGACCAATATGATTGGGAAAATATATACAAAACAAATGGCAAAGGTGATTATTAATGAAGATATGACCAACAAATTCGATATAACAAAAGGGGTGAGACAAGGATGCCCACTTTCCCCACTTCTCTTTATATTATCATTAGAACCGCTTTTAAAAAAGATTAGAGAGGACCATGAGATTAAAGGACTAAAAGTAAAAAACGAAGAATACAAACTACAGGCCTTTGCCCACGATCTGGTCTTTATTGTGGAAGAACCCTTAGAATCAGGTCCAAAATTGATAAAAAGAATAGAAGAATTTAGTGAAATGGCTGGACTAAAGATAAATAAAAATAAATCTAAATTGTTAACTAAAAACCCTACAAAAAAACAAGAGGAAGAATTGGAATGTATAACAAAGATTCAAACTAAATCTTTTAGTTTGAAACTAAAAGAATAAAATATTTAGGCATCTGGCTCACCACAAGAGGTTCTTCAATTAAACATGACAATTATGATAAATTATTACTGCAAATTAAAAAAGATTTAGATAATTGGAAAAATTTACAAATTTCACTCATGGGAAGAATTGCTACGATTAAAATGAATATCCTGCCCAGAGTCTTATTCCTCTTCAAGGTTATATCAGTGAAATTAGATAAAATCTTTTTCGATATATTAAACAAAACAATTACAAAATTTATATGGCAGGGAAAAAGACCTAGAATCAGATTAAAAACCTTGCAAGATTTTAAAGATAGAGGAGGACTAGCACTGCCAGAGTGGGAGATATGCTACCAAGCGGCAAGCCTAGTATGGTTGAAAGAATGGATGGAATTGAAAAATCAAAGAATATTAGTAATTGAAGGGCATGACTTGCAAGTGGGATGGCATGCGTTCCTGTGGGATGATAAATACAAAACACATGGATATTTTAAAAGACATATATTAAGGAATGCATTGCTACTGATGGACTAAAATTAAAAAACACCATTATACAAAATTACCAATTTGGTTTTCCCCTACAGAAATATTAATATACCCAAATTTAATAGAATGGAACAAGATAATTAGGTACAGGGATATTCTAAAAGATCAAGGAAAATTAAAAACAAAACAAGAATTAGAACAAGATTTAAAAAGAGAAATAGATTGGTGGATATACATACAAATTCGGTCAAAATACAAAGAAGTCATAAAATTGAATGAGGTACAATTGGAACAAAATGAATTGGATAAAATTATACAAGGGACGGAGCAGAAACTAATTAGTAAAATATATAAATTTTACTATGGTATAAAATGGAAGAGGAAATAGTAAAAGACACAATGATTAAATGGGCGAAAAATTTTAATCATACAATAAAATTAGAGAAGTGGGAAAAGATGTGGCAAACAAATATTAAATTGACACTGTCAACGGCATACAAGGAAAATCAGATGAAGATGTTTCACAGATGGCACTTACTGCCGGCCAGAATAGCTAAGATGTTCCCTAATAAATCCCCATTATGTTGGAAGTGTAAAAATAATTACGGAACATATTATCACCCCTGGTGGATGTGTCCAGCGGCAAAAAAAAATTGGGCCAAAATCAAAAAGTGGCTAGAGAAAATAATGCAACAACTGATAAATGGAAAACCTGAGATCTTCCTACTAGGGATATTCACAGAAAAATTTACGAAGGAAGTAAAATATTTAATATTACATATTTTAACTGCCGCTTATATAGTTTATGCCCAGAATTGGAAGAAAGAAAAGGTACTATCTGAAGACAAGTTAATAAAAAAAATCTTGGAATGTGCTGAGATGGGAGGCTATCGGTGGCAGAAGGCGGTCTCGTAAATACCCGGGTCCTAAACCATGGAGCGCTCTAAAGGTGGTAACCAATACCTTGAAGTGCACCCGGAAGACCACTGGGAGCCAGGAGAGGTGTTACATGGGAGTGCCGAGTCGTCCCCATAACCGGCCGCATTCTGGACCAGTTGGAGCCTCCGGGTGCTCTTCAAGGGGAGCCCCATGTAGAGAGCATTACAGTAGTCCAGGTGGGACATGACGAGAGCATGAGTGACCGTGCGTAAGGCATCCTGATCCAGAAAGGGATCAGAAACTGGCGGATCAGGCGAACCTGATAAAAAGCCCCCCTGGCCACAGCCGTCATATGTTCTTCTAAAGACAGCCGTGTATCCAGGAGGACATCCAAGTTGCACAGGTCTGGATTCCAAATTCAGTACAGCAAGAGTCACTAGGTGATCGAGTCCAATGGGCACACACAAAGTCCAGGAGTCAAACAGGCCTGGATACAAGGCACAAGCACAGAAGGCACAAAACAGGGCACAATTCTCCAGCAACACTCAGTATGGGGTTAAGTAGAAAATGCCAGTGCAGCCTTTCATGAGAAGCAAGGTTGCCTCCTCATGAGTAATCTATCTTACTGGCATGGTACCTGTTTCTTCTCTGCTCTACGTGTCCTTGAATCAGGAAGTGGTGTGGACTTTAGCTTTACCTCATTGCTAATGAGAAGCATCTACTTCCGGTCATCATCTGGAACCTCTTGGCCAATTTGCTGTAGCTGTGGCTCGCCTACCTCAGCGTCAGCCTGTCACTCATCTGATTGACCAAGTTAAGACTGCTCCATCAGGCTAACATTCTCTGAGCCCTGGTTCGATCAATACTCGGCTCGCTTTCTTCTGTAGACTCAAACTACTACTCCTCTGAACTCACATATAGAGCGGGGTCCAGGGGCTGATCCATGACAGAGTGGTGGTGGGGGAATAGAAGGATTATATTCCTTTTCAATCATCTAGTTATTAACACTCTCACTGAGAGCTGTTGAGGCCCCTTGGGTGTTTATCTGTGCCCTCAGAATCACCTGAGTGCAAATGGGTGTGGAATCTTTTTGGAACTGCTGAAAAGACTATGTTGTAAACAGGAAATACTTAGTATCTGAGATACAATGCACACTGGATTTATAACTGTTAACCCTAGGATATTGCTATGCAAGTTAAATAATATCACCAGAGATAATAAGCTTACCAAGGTCACTGGCAGCTTCTTCCCAAACTGAAATGGTAAGAACAGTAGATGGAGAATGTAGAAGAATGGATTTCCGCAAGAGAGTCCATTGTCTCCAACATAAGTATAACATGTATACAAACAATCAACTAGTCCCATTAGACAACACACAACTATTCATTTATGCACACAATTCAGCAGTGGCTATAGAAGGATCAATTTTTGTAAAAGACGAAAGATTTATACGATCTGAAGAGAAACCAGTTCCGGTTGATGACTCGTGGCAGCATGGCGTGGTAAGGGCAATCGCTCCTTTCCATTGCCACCTATTGTCGTGTTTTGGGGACCCTTCAAGGCGTGGAAGCTTGGAGGGCTTCGCGGACGAAAGTGAGGCATCGGCAGGCAGAGTGGTGAGTTGCAAACCCACTCAGCCGTACCGATATTCACTGTCAAACCAACGCGGCGGGTCTGCCTTCTAATGGCGGACCTGAAGCCACGATAATCAACAAGAAAGGAAGCAAGAAATTCCGGTGAAAGGGATGTCAGAGTACTCATATCCACTCTCCCCCGAACACGCTTGAAATCTACCTAAATTGAGCCGGCCGGAGCGGATCGAAAGGACCTACAAGGGAACGAGCGGCGATTGCGAGAGAAGGAGAAAGTGACATGTGAGAGAGATCGTGGAGAAGCCGGCAAGTGAGCAGAAAGAAAAAAGATCTGTAAAGCGGAGTAGCGGCGCTATTAAAAAGAGAACAAAACTTGCCGATCGGGTGGAATAAGAGGACACTGAGGACCCTGAATGTGGATTTGCTGGTTGAGTGAAAAGAGCGGCTAGAGACTGGGACCGGAAGTGCAACCATACTGAAAATCAACGAAAGGAACAATAAGCGGCTAGAGCAGCTGGAAAGTCCTCCAGGAGAAGATAGGCAGAACAACGGAGCTTAAATACCCTGACTCGGACAGTTAAAGATACTAAGAGACAGGAGGAGTGAAAGTTGGTGATTTTTGAACATTACGCTCCACATATTGGCTTTTATAAGCGAAGACTCTGAAGGGATTAAAACAACTAAGTATTTAATCACACTGATATAAGCTATTAACTTTAACACATCATTGTTTCTATATTTGTATTGCTTTAGCTACTTAACCCTTTAACTGCATGTATTTAGATTATTAGAAGAATATATCAATTTAGGTGTGCATAAGTATTAAATAGCTAACTTATTGTAAGTAATTATATTTATAAACATATCAATATTTCTCCTTACAAATGAACTAGACTACTTAGCATAGTAACTGATAAATATTTGATTCATGAAGTAATAACTGATTGATAAACCAACCGATTGCTCATTCAAGTATTTATATTAATTAATTAATTAATAGATTGTTTATATAATAATAGACTGATAAATCAACTGATTGCTTATTTAAGTGTTTATATACATTAATTAACTGACTGCTTATATAATAACTTATATAATTTATCTAGATATTTAAATACTTATTCATATTTATCTACAAATATATAGGCTATTATTATAAATAAGAATATTGTTAATAAGAATACATAAGAATATATCTAATTGTTATATGGGACTTAACTAAACTAAATATCATTGTCTTTTATATCTGATTAATTAGTAGCAGAGTTACAATTGAATTAAGTGATTAATTGATAAATGGGATGTTATTAGTAGATATACTATTAGCAATTGAAGGGTAAATGTGAATAATATATATTGATTCGATCATTGGAAAAAGACTAGCATTAGAATAGGTATAACTGGATTCAGATAGATAGATTAAAGGGTGATAGACTAAGTAAAAGGGAAAATAAATAAAAAAAACAATCAGTGGATGACCATTTGGAGAAATATAGAAAAGATAGTTAGAGATCAGGCAAGAGTTTTGAAGGAGATGACAAGCCTTTCATCCACAGTGACTAAAACTGGAAAGAAAACAACTCAAAATCTCTCCAACCCCACGATTACAATGTCATCACCTGCGATGCAAAAGTCAACGGAAGGCCTATCAAAAACTGAAAAATCAGCTATGATCCCTACCATGCAAGCAATGCAGTCGACGTTGTCTATGATTCAAGAGACAATGCTAATGATGCAGGAAAAGATGTCCAGTAACCATCTAGAATTGAAATGGACGTTGGTCTTACCTGATACGTCCGTTCTCATTGTAGGGAAACGTCTATCACTCTAGGGGTTCAACATTCCATGCAGCATGTGACCGAGTCCTATAAATTAACATAGCTCCGCCCTCTTGGCCCAGTGTTTCGGCGAGGGCATTGTGTAGACTGACGTGTCTCCCTAGAATGAGAAAGAATTAGTACACCTCCCACCCCTTAGACCCATCAGGGAGGGCGTGACAGACGTTTCCCTACAACGAGAACGGACGTATCAGGTAAGACCAATGTCCATTCTCCGTAATGAGGGAGACGTCTGTCACTCTGGGGACATACCAGAGCTGAATGTCCTCCAGGGCGGGAGAAAGAAAAACCGGATCTGCCGAAGTCACAGGCGATGAACCGCCTGCAGGACCCGATGGCCGAAAGCAGCGTCCGATGAGGCAAAGGAATCCACCCGGTAATGCCTGATGAACGGTGTGAGAGATGTCCAAGTGGCCGCACGACAGACTTCTTCCAATGGAGCGCGGGTAGCCCAGGCTGCGGAAGTTGCGGCACTCCGGGTGGAATGTGCCGTAATTCGAGGAGGAACCGGCAGACGGAGACGCTGGTAAGCCGTCGCGATGGTGGCCCGAAGCCAGCGGCCCAGAGTAGGTCCAGAGACCCGAGTACCAATGGAGTCCAACTGGAACCATACAAACAGGGCTTCCGTCTTACGGAAGGAGCTTGTCCGCAAAATATAAATCCGGAGGGCTCGTCGTACGTCCAGAGTGTGCCAGGAATGTTCGAGGTGATGAGACAGACGGGGACAGAAGTTAGGGAGGACCAGTTCTTGAGATCGATGAAAAAGGGAGTTCACTTTGGGGAGAAAGGCCGGGTCAAGGCGGAGAACCACTCTGTCCTTGTGGAAAATACAAAGGTCCTGGCGAATGGAGAGAGCTCCCAACTCTGAAATACGACGAGCCGAGGTGATCACCACCAAGAATAACACTTTGAACGATAGAAAACACAAAGAAACCTCGCGGAGAGGCTCAAACGGAGAATCCATAAGAGCCCGAAGGACAGAATTCAAATTCCAGGTAGGAAACCTGTGGACCACTGGAGGCCGCAAATTAGTCGCTCCACGCATGAAAGTCCTGATGAGCGGATGACAGGCGAGAGAGTCTTTAGAGCCACACGTTAGGACCGTAGAAAGAGCAGCCACCTGTCGGCGCAGGGTAGAAGGGGCCAAACCAGCGTCAAAACCTTCCAGTAGAAAGGAAAGAACTGCAGTGACAGAAGCAGTCAGAGGATCTACCGTGTTCCGCCGACACCAAGAAGAAAAAGTGGTCCATGTCGCCTCATAGATGCATGTGGTAGAACCGTGGCAGGCAGCCTGCATAATGGAGATGACTCACATAGGAACGCAGGCATTGGTCAGAAGGCGCTGCTCAGCCTCCAAGCGGTCAATTGGAGGCTCGACGGATTCGGATGCTGGAGCGCCCCCTGGGAGAGAGAGAGAGAGAGGCTCAAGGAATGCGCCATGGAGCTGCTACCGACAGGGAGAGGAGATCCGCATACCACGGTTGACGAGGCCAATGCGGGGCAATGAGAATCAGTTCTGCCCTCTCTTCCAGGAGTTTCCGAATCACCTTCGCCAGAAGTGGCAGAGGGGGGGAACGCGTAGAGGAGGCCGGAAGGCCAGGGACTGCGGAGAGCGTTCGTGGCTTCCGCTCGAGGATCTGGATAGCGGGAGAAGAACCGAGGAACCCGGCGGTTCGATGAGGAGGCGAACAAATCGACAACAGGTGTCCCAAACCTGTTGACGATCTTCTGAAATAGGGCCTGTGGAATGCTCCATTCCCCGGGATCCAGTACGTGGCGACTGAGGGCATCCGCCTGAATGTTTAAGGCCCCCGAAATGTAGTCTGCTCTGAGGGACCGGAGGTGACGTTCGGCCCATAAGCCCAGACGCAGAGACTCCGTTAGAAGCAACCGGGAACGAGTGCCCCCCTGCCTGTTGATGTTTGTAGAAATATTGTCTGTCAGGACAAGGAGGTCCTGGCCCTCCACGAGATGCTGAAAACGAAGGAGAGCTAGACATACCGCTCGCAGTTGCAAAAAATTGATGTTGTTTTGACGTTCTCGCACCGTCCAAAGGCCCTGGGCCTGATGGTGAAGAAGATGGGCCCCCCAGCCCAGAAGGCTGGCATCTGTCACCAGCGATAGGCAGTGAGGTTCCCGAAAGAAGCCGCCTCGTGCGATGGCGTCTGAAGTCCACCACCGAAGGGACGCGGAAACTTGCGGGGACAACCAAAGGAGGATGAGAGAAGAACAGCGGCCGGCCCGTTGGAGAGGGAGCAGAAACTACTGGAGCTGTCTGCTGTGTAATTGAGACCAGGGAACTATTCCAAAGGTGGAGACCATTTTGCCCAATAAACGGAAAAGCTTTAGCGCTGAACAAGAACCCTCCCCCAAACACTGAGACGCTAGAGAAGAAAGACTGACCTGGTGCTCTGGGGAGAGGGAAACTATAGAAGAAACCGTGTCAATAGAAGCCCCCAAGTGGATAATACGGGGACCAGGGATAAGCTGGCTCTTGTCCCAGTTAATCGTGAAGCCATGAGCCTGCAAAATGGATAGGACAGAAGACAAATCCTGCTGGGCCGAAGAGGAAGAAGAGGACAGAACCAAAATGTCATCTAAATAAAATTGCAAACGTATAGAGAGGGCCCGAATATGCCCAATGAGGGCGGCCATAATCTTAGTGAAGACCCTCGGAGCAGAAGAAAGACCAAAGGGGAGAGCCCTATACTGGTAATGCCGTCCTAAAAAACTAAAACGGAGATACTGACGGTGGGATCAATACGTATGTGAAGGTATGCCTCGGTTAAATCTATAGAGGAGAGCCAATCCCCTGGGCGAATACATTCCAAAATGGTGGACAAAGAATGCATTTTGAACCGGTGGTAAGTAACATATCGGTTCAAAGCCTTTAAATCTAAGATGGGACGCCACCCCCCCGAGGACTTCTTAACAAGAAACAAACGGGAATAAAAACTCTGGCCCCACTGCTCCCGAGGGACTTCCTGGATGGCCCTAATGTCTAAAAGATGGGAAATAGCCGAAGACACCAGGGCCCTCTTAGCGACATCCTGGGAAACGGGACAGGGAAGAAAAACAGAAGGAGGAGGGGAAAGGAACTCTAGATAAAGTCCGGACCTAATGGTAGACAGGACCCAGGCATCAGAGGTAGAAACCTCCCACTGATGGAGAAAAAGAGACAAGCGTCCCCCAATGGGAGCAGAATTAGCGGGATCTACGTTGGAAACAACCCCTGCCCCCCCCGGAAGGAACGCCTAGGAAAGAACCTGTTTCCCTGTCTAACCTGGTTGTCCTGGGAGTGGACTCTTGCAGGAAAGGGACGTTGGAAGTGGTGTTGGTAAGTACCCGAGTCGGGAGCACGAAAGGACTGGTTCCGTGGGAGAGCTGAAAAACGAGAATCAGAGTGTCTGGAAACCGAAGGAAGAATCTTACGTTGGTCTCTCGTCTCCAGAAGAAGAGGTTCCAATGGAGGTCCGAACAAAGAGCCTGCAGTATAGGAAGTGGAAGCCAGTTGCCACTTGCTTCGCATGTCGGCATTCCAGTTGCGTAGCCACAGGAGACGATGCAAAGTCACGTTGGAACTTAGGGCTTTTGCTGCAAATCTAGTCGCGTTAAGAGTGGCGTCCACTGAATACTCAAGGGCCGCTGCGATTTTGTTCAAATCCTGATGAGACCGCGAGTCGGAAGGCTGAATACGGTCCTGAAGCTGCTTGATCCATAACAGCATGGCTCTGTTGAAAAACGAGGCCGATGACGAGGCCCAGGCAGCCACCTGGTGCCCCTTGACCAAAGTCTTCTCAGCCCTGCGATCTTCCGGACGCAAAGAATCCTCGGGAGGACCCGCGGGATGAGAGCAATTGCACAGAGCCACTATTGGGGCGTCCACCGGAGGAGGCTGCAACAAATCCGCAAGGGTGGGAGCAGAATTGTACAGTCTCTTGTCAAGGCTATTTGGACTAGGGCCAGCCCCTGGTAAATTCCACTGGTGTTGAAGTACATCCAAGAAGAGCTTGGGAGCCGGGATAGTCTCCGGGTCGACCACAGGCTCCGCAAAGACAGCTGAAGCTGGATCAGGAATAACGGGATCCGGTGGAGCAGAAGAAACATTGCCCAGACGAGTAGTCACTATTGCCTTACGTAACAAAGAAAGAAAAAGCTGCGGCTTGAAAAGCCCAATGAAAGGAGTTTGATCAGAAACCGGTCCCTCGTCATCGGATAGGGCCGAATCAGGAACCTCATCCAACTCAGACAGAGAAGCGTGGTCTGGAGAAGCAATGGAATCCGCCGGATCTAGTTCAGACACAGAATCTCCGGCTGGGTCTGGTTGATGATGTTGCAAAAGATGAGGTTCACGATCGGGATTGCTTTGTTGTAGACACTGGGCAAGTCCTTGTTTAATGACCCTAGCCAGCATAAGCTCAAAGGCCTCTGGAATGGGTGGAGCAGACACCACAGGAGGAGCCAAAGGGGTTGGGTCGACCGTGACTGTCCCCTGGGGAGCCTCAGTATTAGGAATTGTTTGAAACAGAGGCTCAGAGCCAGGTAAATGAGGCGGCTCAGCCGCAATAGAATCATCTGGCGAAAGCTCCCGGGCAGCACTAGATGCTAACGATGGAACTGGAGACCGAGCCCTTGAGGAAAGAACTGGAGCATTAGAATTGACCTGTTCAATGTGAGACTGGGCTTTGGTAAAGGCCTTTTCGATGGCCTTGTGGCACCGCTGCTCATCCTTAGAAATTGCAGAGGCAGGTTTGGTGGATTTACCCCGATGGGACTTTGGCTGTTTAGGGGAGGGACCCTCCAACGGATCATCCTGAGCCGGTCTCTTTGAAGCTCTGCTCAAATGTTGTGAGGCAGATTGATGTTTAGCCGCCATTTTAGGAGTCACAGCAAGCAAGCAGGTCAAAATGGCTGCCGACACTAATAGCTATTTGCCGCCGCTGTATTGAAACGGAAAAGGGGCCAAAACCCCGCTCTGAAGCCTGTAGCAAGGATCACTGGGTCAGCGATCCAGGCGGCAATAGGAAGATCGCTAGCTCAAGGCTATTACTGCAATCGCGGCTAAGAAGTAATCCGGGCTGCCAGTCACTTTGAAATAACGCCGCCAGCCGAAGGGCTGTTAAAGCAGCAATCGGGAGAGCGCGAGAGAGCTGAAGCTGGGAATGAGGCTCGATCGCAGACCCACAGGCCAAGTAGCGATCCAGGAGCGCTCTCCTCACTGCAAATAGCCGCCAAATTCAAAGAGTCTTACCCGATGGCTGGAGGCTTCAGGCGAAAGCACGCGCAAAAGCGCCGCCGCGCTCAACCCGATGGCTGAGGGGAGCGCGAGGCGGCGAACACAGCGCTGACAAGTGGGATAGGCAAAAAAACAAATAAGAGGGAGGAAGAGTCCAAAAATTGAAGAACAGGAACAATTAGGTTGCAGCAGGAGACGAATGAAAATGGCTACAAGGGAGACACGACCGGTCAGCATAGACCAAGTCGAAACATTGGGCCAAGAGGGTGGAGCTATGTTAATTTATAGGACTCGGTCCTATACGGTCCAGGACATGCTGCATGGAATGTCGAACCCCCAGAGTGACAGACGTTTCCCTCATTACGGAGAATCAGATATTAAAGTAATTGATCAAAAAATGAACGACATACAGCAGTCGATACAATTAAATAAACAGAAAATAAATAAAATGGAGGCTAAAATGGAGCAACAAGAAAAAAATCTGGACACAGTAGATCAAAAGCTAATGGCTCAGAACAGGGAGCTGGAGGATTTGATTACGCAGTTAGAAATGGACAGAGCCTCCTTCTATCTGCGCTTTCAAAATATCTCTGAAGATAAGGATGAAAATCTGGGCCAGGTCATGGCTGAATTAATAGCTGAGATCTTACAACAAGACACAGATGAGATAATAAAAGAGTTAGATGAGGTATACAGGGTCCAAACTAATTATGCCAGACGGAACAAACTGCCTAGGGAAGTCCATATAAGGTTTGCGCGAAAAAAAGTTAAGGATATCTTCTTTAATATGGTGAGAGAAGAACCGGTCAGTTATAAAGGAAAGGAGGTGATTGTATTGAAGCAAGTACCGAGAAGGGTGAGAGAACTAAGAAGAGATTATAGATTTCTCGCTGTTCAATTAAACAAGAGAAACATACTCTTTAGGTGGATACTACCGGAGGGTATGATGATAACATGGCAAGGAAGTCTGGTAGAGGCCCAGGAGTTTTTAGATCAACTGAGAGGTTTAGAGGAAGACCAGAGCAGCAAAGAAGAGTTGGAAGCAGTCAATACAGAAAAAGAACTCACCCAACAAAGAAGATCTAAAGAAGGAACACCGGAAGAGAAAGAGACAGAAGAAAAGGAAAGTAAGGAAGTAAGGAAGAAACAAAGACCACAGAGAGCCGTACGCGCAAACAAGAACTAAAACAACACCAGGTTACAAGAATGAATTATTGGAAACTTCTATCGATTAATGTAAATGGCTTGAATGACTATAAAAAAAGAAAAATATTCTTTACTAAATTAATCCAACAAAATGCGGATATAGTATGCCTCCAAGAGGTGCATATAAAAAAAGATAATGGAAAATTTTTGGAATTTAAAAAACTTGGAAACCTCTACACCTCTTTAGCAGAAAAAAAAAGAGAGGAGTGGCCTTATATATTAAGAAAGAAATAAAGGCAGAACTGAAATGTGCAGATTCAAAGGGTAGGATCTTGGCGGTTGAAGTTAAAAGAGGCAACTCCTCAATTTTAATAACAGTTATTTATGCCCCAAACAAAAATCTGAGAGTATTTTACCACAAAGTCCGAGAAATATTATGCCAAAGAATAATAACAATATTTGCTTAATTGGAGATTTCAATGGAGTGGTAGACCAAAATAAAGACTATAAAAGACCTAAAGGCCAAAAGAAAAGGAGGAAAACTTTACCAAAATCCTTCTTTGAGATGGTGGACGAACTGAATTTGGTAGATATCTGGCGAACCTTACACCCATACAAAAGACAATATACTTTCTACTCAAACCCCAAAAAATCCTGGTCCAGAATCGATATGATGTGGGCAAGTAGAAATGTAGGAATGGATATCATGTCAGCCGAGATTCCACCCAATATCTGGGCGGACCACAATCCATTGGAGATTAAATGGAGGAGCGAATATAAAAAGGGTAATAGACGATGGAGATTAAATACGCAATTCCTCCGTGATAAACAAAATATTGAGAGAATTAAGGGAGAATTAGGGACCTTCTTTGAAGAAAACGAAAAGGAACCAACCGATTGAGGAATAATTTGGGATACAATGAAGGCGTTCCTAAGAGGATTGGCAATAGCCTATGATGCGCACAAAATTAAAGAAAAAAGGGAGACCCAGAAGAGACTGTCGGAAGAATTGCAGAAAGCAGAGAAGGAAGTACAACAGAACCCGGTCAACGAAACGGCAAAAGAAAATTGGATGATCATACGGCACAGAATAAATATAATCGACCAGGAAAAATTGGCATATGAAATTAAACGATCTAAATAATACCACTTTGAAAATGCCAATAAGTCGGGCAGATGGTTGTCCTATAGAATTAAAAAAGAAAAAGAGAAAGGGATTATTTACCAATTAGAAGACCAAGAGGGCCATATCATTAATACGGAAGAAGAGAAATTAGAGATCATTTGTGAGTATTATTCTACCCTGTATAAGGAAGAAGATATCCCCAAAGAAAAAGTAGAGCAATATTTATTGGAAAAAGACCTTCCAGTGATTGGAGAGGAAGAAAGAGAGATGTTAAACAAAGAAATCACAAGGACAGAGTTGAAGACTGCGATAGCTAAATTGAAAAAGAACAAATCACAGGGACCGGACGGACTCCCAGGGGAACTATATCAAAATTTAGACTTAGAGGATATCCTCCTACCGAAATTATTAGATATTTTCAATGAGGCTTTGATCAAATCTAAAATCCCAGAATCATGGAGGGAGGCGTATGTCACAAGTCTGCCAAAAGAAGGAACAGATGTTAAATTGATAAAAAACTATAGACCGATTTCCCTCCTTAACACTGACTATAAAATCTACATGAGTATTATGGCGGAAAGGTTAAAGGTAATTTTAAATAAGATAATACATAGCGACCAAAATGGATTCTTGCCAGGGAGGCAAATAAGAAACAATATAAGAACAGTTCTAGATGTGCTAGAGTACTATGAGGAACACCCTGATAAAGAACTGGCGCTGGTTTTTTTAGACGCCCAAAAGGCCTTTGACAATTTGAACTGGGAATTTATGAAGCAACAAATTAACAAAATGGGATTTGGACACAATTTTATGAATATAATAAATGCGATCTATGAAAAACAAAGGGCCAACATATTAGTGAACGGAAAATTAACAAAAACCTTCCAAATCAGAAAAGGGGTGAGACAGGGATGTCCCTTATCACCGCTTTTGTTTATCTTGGCATTAGAAGTGTTACTAAAAAGGATCAGAGAAAATAAGCAAATTAAGGGACTTAAAATTAGAAAGGAAACATATAAAACCCAAGCCTTTGCGGATGATGTGGCATTAATTATGGAGGAACCATTAGAAACAGGCATTCAAATTTTGGAAGAAATTGGTAAGTATGGAGAGGTGGCAGGGTTTAAGTTAAATAAATCAAAAATGTTAATGATAATGTTAATGTTAATTTTAATTTTAATGTTCATTAAAAAGTTAATGAAAAACATGACCGAAGATCAAAAGAAATTGTTGGAAGAGTCAATGGGGATACGAATTGTAAAGAAAATAAAATATCTGGGAGTATGGATCTCAATAAAATGTTCAGCCATCAAAGAGGACAATTACATACCTCTAGTCAAGAATATCAAACAAGACCTAGAAAAATGGGCAAAGCTCCAGATATCCTTCCTAGGGAGGATCGCTGCAATCAAAATGAGTGTCTTACCATAGATGCTATATTTATTCCAAACTGCCCCAGTTAAATTAGACAGGAAATTTTTTCGGGAACTAAATGCTATTATTAGAAAATTTATTTGGGGAGGGAAGAAACCTAGAATTGCAATTAGAAATTTACAAGATAAAAAAGATAGAGAGGGCCTTGGATTACCAATCTGGGAAATATATCAAAAAGCAGCAAATTTAGCATGGCTAAAAGAATGGGCAATGTTGAGAAATAAAAGAATCTTGACACTGGAGGGGCATGATCTCCAGAAGGGATGGCATGCCCACTTATGGGATACAGAGAAAAGAAAAGGAGCATACTTTTACAAACATAAAATTAGGGATACTCTAATGTCAACATGGGCAGAAATAAGGCGAAAACAGTATACTCAAGTTCCCAGATGGTTATCAACGATGGAGGCAATAATCTATCCAAATGTATTGGAATTGGGCAAAACAGCGAATTACAAAGAAATATTAGGGAATCTTAAAATTAAAGAATTAAAAGAACAGGGCACACATATAGATTGGTGGACATACACACAAATCAAATCACGACACAAAAAAGATAAAGAAGAGTATGGCATAGAAATAGGTACCAATGGCTTTGATAAAATATGGATGGGCACGGACAATAAAATTCTGGCTAAACTTTACAACTATCAGGTAGACTATGATCTGATGGAGGAAGTAGTTAAGGATCCTATGATAGCCTGGGCTAAAAATTTCGGACAAACAATAAATTTGAACGAGTGGGATCAAATCTGAAATAATAATTTAAAAATGACTAGGGCAACAACTTATAGGGAAAATCAATACAAGATGATATATAGATGGCACCTAGCACCAGCCAGGATTGCTAAAATTTATCCAAACATGGCCCCAAATTGTTGGAAGTGTGATTATCAGCAAGGCACCTATTATCATTGTTGGTGGACATGCCCACAAGCTAAAAAATTTTGGAGGAGGATACATAAATGGGTGTCAGAAATAATAGGAGAAAAAATCGAATTAGAACCAAAAATATTTCTCCTGGGAATCTTAAAGAAAGAAATCACAAGAAAGACGAAATACCTCATTACATATATAATAACAGCAGCGAGAATCTCTTTTGCTCAACACTGGAAGGAGAAAAAGTTGCCATCTGAAGAGCATGTAATCAGAAAAATACTAGATTGCGCCGAAATGAATAAACTGACGCTAGAAATCAATGACAGAGAAGAAACTGACTATTACAGTGTTTGGGACATGTGGTATGAGTGGCTGAAGAAAAGAAAAGTGAAGTGAATTTGAGAGAGATAAAGGAGTTTGGAAGGGTGATTAGCTAAATGGGTATATGGATAGGAGGTATACTACCGTAGGAGGATATAAAAGGGAGTAAGGATGTAATTTCATGAAAAAGAGAGGTAATTCTAGGTATCAAATTATAACAGTAAGAAACCCTACGAATAGTATTCTTGAATTGAGACAATGAATTAATACCATGTAAATGACAATGTAAATAATACAAAGGTATAACCGTATATATATATTAACACCATGTAACTGGAAATAGTGAAATTGTACCGTAATTCTTTAATAAAAATCTGAAAAAAATAAAAATAAAATTGGGTATAGTCAGCAAAAATTTGATGTACCAGCTGCCTAGAGATGGAATTGCATGAGTTGGAAAGCTAGATAAATAGAATAAACCTTATTTCTGCTATGAAAAAAAAAAGAAAGAAGAAGGATCAATTTTTGATAGCACTTAAAGATATTACCCCATCAACCATTTAAAGCCCAACCCAAACAAGACCCAAGTGTGTGCTTTCCATCTCCAAAATTGAAATGCAAGGGAAGACTTGGTTGTTATGTGGCAATGGAACCAACTACAACACTGTCCAGCATCAAAGTATCTCAGTGTGACACTCAATAGGACAGTCTCTTTTAAACAGCATTGCATGAATGCTAAAGCTAAAGTCAGCTCAAGGAACAATATCATCAGAAAATTGATAAATTACACATGGGGAGCTCAACCATCTACACTGCACACAGCATTGGCCTTTAGCGACTCTGCAGCAGGGTATGCTACTCCAGAGTGAGAAGCATCTGCACAAGTGAAACAAGTTGATACCACTGTCTATGAAGCAGTTCACTTAGAGACAGGTTGTCTCAAAGCTGTGCCAATTGATATAATATATATAATCTCACTAGCATTTCTCCAGCGAGAAGCAAATTCACAGACAGAAGTTGAAACTTTTAAGAATGATTCAAAGATTGAGACAAGATAGTCCCAGAAACAAGCTATCTGAACAGAAAGCACATTTTTAAAGTGTAAAATAGCCTCTTCTTCTTAAATACCTCTCATTGCATCTTCCTGGCTTTTCTCATATTCATATCATTTCTCATATCCATTTATTTATTTATTTATTATTGAATTTCTATACCGCCCTTCTCCCTGAGGACTCAGGGCGGTGTACAGTCAGAATTAAAAAACATACAGGACAAATATTAAAAAACAATTAAAAGATATATAAATTTGGCCCAATTAAAACTCACTACCAATTAAAACATTTAAAACATTTAAAAACATTTAAAAATTTCTTCTTAAGCCAGCCCGGCTTGCTTGAAAAAATGGGTTTTAAGGGCACGACGGAAGGCACTGAGGTCCTAGATTCTCCTTATCTCTGGGGGGAGCTGATTCCAGAGGGTAGGTGCCCCTACACCAGACCACCAGGAGCCAGTGCAGCTCGCGCAGGAGCGGTGTTACATGGGAGCGCCATGCTGCTCCCGTCACTACCCGCGCTGCTGCGTTCTGGACCAGCTGGAGCCTCCGGGTGCTCCTCAAGGGAAGCCCCATGTAGAGAGCATTGCAGTAGTCAAGGCGAGAGGTGACGAGGGCGTGAGTGACTGTGCACAGAGAATCCCGATCAAGAAAGGGCCGCAACTGGCGAATCAGGCGAACCTGACAAAAGGTCCCCCTGGTTACAGCCGTCAGATGTTCCTCCAAGGACAGCTGCATATCCAGGAGGACTCCCAGATTGCGAGCCCTCTCTGTGGGGGCCAACGACTCGCCCCCAATAGTCAGTGATGGAGTCAACTGACTATATCGGGATGCCGGGAGCCACAGCCACTCAGTCTTGGAAGGGTTGAGCTTGAGCCTGTTCCTCCCCATCCAGACCTGCACAGCCTCCAGGCACTGGGACATCACTTCAAGGGCATCGTTGGGGTGGCCTGGGGTGGAGATGTACAGCTGGGTGTCATCAGCGTACTGGGTGTCATCAGCGTACTCTCCCCAAAGCCACGGATGATCTCACCCAGCGGCTTCATATCCATGCAGATACCAAACACAAGAATTTGTTCATGTTCTGCTGAGAAAGGATTTGGGGTGTGTGTTAGTTAGTTAGACTCACAAAGGAAAACTTTCATTAAAAAAAAGAGATGCTGCAAGTGGATTAGTATTAGTATCAGACTCCATGCTGGCATTAAAAATATAATCTAATCACTATTAAAGAGCACCCTTGGGAAATAGAAAATTGCAAAAAAGAAGATTAGAAATGAAGATACTGAAAGCCACAAAAATGGTCTTAGACAGCAACTGGTTGTTGATGTTGAATTGTTAGTCTCCTATAAATAAATACATTGAGGAAGTGTCTAAATACATTCCCAAAAGACAACATAGCCACTGGGCTGGTAAATCTGAATTGAATTGCTCATGGGCAAATTGGAAGATTGCCAAAAATAATTGTTTCAGAACTACCTGAGGAAATATGCTGAAGAGGAGGAGTTACCAAGTTACCTTGGTAAATTTATTATAGCTTATATTTACAAACAATATATTTCCAGAATCATGATTACGGTAAGAAACTTATTCAAATGCATTCAAATGTTTAAATGATGAGAAAGAGGAAGGCAGAAAGACCCAAATAGTAATAATCATCAAAATTTAATCAAGGATTTAATTTGTATAACAGATCAGCCAAATAGATTTTGCCATTTTGTCTGTGTTGTTTGTACAAGGAAATTAAAAAGCATACAGAGTAAAAAACTTAGCAGTATAATCCTTGAATAACATTGCAACAGGCTCACTTATTCTCATTAGCTGCATTATATCAAACTTGTTCCTCCAGGGTTGCAGTTCGCAAAGCTAGACCACAGATGAGTAGAAAAAGAGATGATCATATTTACCTGTCATAAATTACTGCCAGCACAGATTAGATGATTTCTCCATGAACTGCTGAAAGCATTTTTATGGTGAGCTAAGTGTCCCTCCTCCTGTCTTAATACCACTCATTAATAAATGCCCTCATTTTTGGATGTCATTTTTAGCTAAACTATATCCAAAAGACTAAAGGGCTCTCTTCTGAAAAAGATATGTATATATGTGCATATATTACACATTTACATTCAGGCCAAGTAGCAGAGCCAAGATTTTGGGCTCTTCCAGAGGCCAAGAAAGTGTGGACCATCTATCTACCAACCTACACTGAACCAGCAGTAGGTTTTATTCTGCAGTTGCTATAAAAATACTTTTTTCTTGGTCGCTATTTCTCTTATTTATTTACTTAAATTCTGTTTACCAAGAAGACACACTTGGGGGGTTCATTATACTATGCCTAAAGCAATGTTTTCCAACTGACATTTTATGTAAGTATGCAATATGCCTGTGCATCTAAGTATTAGATGCATAGGAACATGACATTCCATGTTTTGCTTGCAAATTTATCTAGAAGGCATTGTGGATACTTTATATTTATATGCTGAAAAAGTGGGTGAGGCCCACAGAAAATAAAATTTATTTAAAATATAAATACTAAAATAACTACCAGTAAATGTCATTTTCCTTTTAATGTATTTTGTCCCTCCCACACACACACACATACACACTTAACATGCAATAATAAATACAATTCCTTGTTCTTTTCAATCATAGATTACCAAGAGGTACCACGAAAAAGATGTCTGTGTGCCAAGATCCTCTTCCTCAAAACCTCTTAAATCATCCTTGCATTCTTGGGCATTCTCTTTACTAAACTTTTTAATAACCAAAACATAAGTATGGCAGTTTCACTTTGAAATCCATTGGACTACCATTAGCAGCTCAAATATCAAACAGGCCTAGTGGAGAACCATAACCAAGCTGTTTGGCTGGTGTTTTTCCCTCTGTGGTTTGGGAATGTCAAAACCTATTGACAGCTAGAACTACTTTCCAGGTTTTCCTGATTAGTCTGACCATTTTTGGCAAAAAAATAAAAATAAAAAAAAATAGCTTGAGCAGATAGAGAATTACTTATGTATCATGTAGGTGGGCAGAACTTCATGAGGAGCTTCATATTTAGCAGTATAGTTCTATGCTATCATTTTGCTGTAGCTTTCCTCAATGCAAATTTTAGATGTGGTAAAAACATTTGGAAAAGTATACAATAGGTGCTCATTACGTTTTGCAAAGGGTAAAAAATAATTGTATTACAACCAGTTACTGGTGAGATGCAATAGTGAATGTCTGTATAATGCAGAGCTTGCTGGGCATCTTCCAGGACTGCTAAAACTCAATATTCAGTAAGTAATTCCAAGTTTCAACCATTCATCCTTTACATCTTAACCAATTGGTGTTAGAAGAAAAGAAATATATAAGCAACAAAATTCCTATACCAGAGAAAAATATCCCATCCACCCATCTCTCAGCCCTGCTTTGCATACATTTCACTCCAACAAGCTGGGCAAATGGTACTCCACTAGTGTCTCCTTATTGGGGCAGGGTGTATGTGTTACTACTGTGTCCAAGTAGAAAAGAAAAAGAATGCAGGTTTTCCCCAACTTTCAATGAACAGCATATTCTCCTGTTTATTAATTGATTTATATGGCCACTCATTCTGTAAAAAAACAATTTTCATCAGTTCACAAGAATAATAAACAGGAAAACCACAATCACCAATTTATTAAATGGAACAATCATCATGTTTCCGACATCTCCCAACATCTTTGGGGAAAAGTCAACACTTATGGCTTTACAGAAGGCAGTAAAGCTTATGTGATTTTTAAAGCTACTATAAAATATTTTCATGTATAAATGCAAATATAAAAATGCATGATATAAATAGAAAAAAATGTGGTATGAAGAAATTCAATTTTTTTAATTATGTCATGTTAACAGATAAACTTGGGTATAGCAGTGTTCTACATGAGGTTGCTCTTGTCTTCAATTTGGGATTTGGAAGCTATAATTGGTGGAAAATGTGGTAGTTCAAGTAATCACTGAAGCTTCTTGATTAATTGCTAGTTAGCTTCTGAGTGAAATTCAGAGTTTTGGTTGTTACCTTTAAATTTATTCATGGTTCAGAATATGAATATTTTCAGGATTGCCTACTCCTAATTCTTCTTCTCCTTCTTCTCTGCATATTCCCGCAAGTGCAGTCTGCTTTTTGGATCATTGAGCACCACTTTGCAGAGCCAGCTGCTTCTCCAGGGCTCAGGCCCACGGCTTGCATATCTTTGTTGATGGCATCTTGCCATCTCTGTTTTGGGCACCTGTGAGGTCACCAGCCATTGACTTCTAGTTGGTAGGCAGTCTTGGCAATGGTGGAAGGTGCTGCTCTCAGGACATGTCCATACCAGCAGAGCCAGCCTTCTCTCATCTTCTCTATAATTGGTGCCACACCAAAATGTTGTCGAATGGTGATGTGGTCAAGAAAGAAGATGCCAGATATCCAACGGAGCATTCGCATCTCTATGGCATGGAGATAGCTTTTGGTCCCTGTTGTTTCTGCCCAGCATCAGAGCCATACAGTGCAACAGGACAGATTGCTGTCTTGTAAATCTTAGATTTAAGACAGGTTGGCATTTATCTGTCACATAACACACCAGTGAGTGTGTTATGCATCCAGGCTGCATTCATCCTTGCTCACAGCTCACCATTGATGTCACCATCGCCTTGGAGGTGGGATCCCAGATACCAAAAAATGTCCATCTTCTTTGGGTTTTCTCCATTGATTTGAAGCATTACCTGTAATGCGGAGTCCGAAATGGTTGAGGCAATCATTCCATGTTTGAACTTGCTTCTGTAGTTCACCTCTGGTGGTGGAAGCAAGCATAACATCATCAGCATAGAGAGTAGTTCAGGGTGCGTACTGCTGCAGGTCATGTGTGATGGTATCGATGACCAATAGAAACAAAAGTGGTGACAATGCAGAGCATTAGTGTACCCCAACCATCACTGTGAATCTATTGGAGAGGCCAGTTGGGCATTATCCTTGTTGCTGGGGTTCATGTATAGCATTTTGAACCAGTCAATGAGTGGTTCAGGTACTCCATGATCCCAGGGGTGATACCAGATCACTTAGTGTGAGACATGATCAAATGCCTTCTCCAGGTCTAGGAATGTCATGTGTAGTTGTTTCTCTATGAGCTGATGGTATCAGTTGTTCCACATCCTTTAACGAAGCCGCATTGGGTGATGGTGAGTTGGGCAATGCTGTGAATGCGTTGATCAAGGATTCTCTCAAAGATCTTCATAATGTGAGACAGAAGGCAGATTGGGTTATAGTTGGCAGAGTCAGCAGGCTCACCCTTGTTCTTGAAGATGGGACCTATTATGTTTGTAGACCAATCAGTTTGTACCAGTGTTCATTACAGCATCGAAAAACTCAGCCAGCCAAGGTATCCCATGTCTCACACTTTCTTTAGTTTCCAGAAGTCCCATGGGCCCCCAATTTGACACTCTTGCTCTAAATGTTGCTATGCATAAATACTTTCAGAGGCATTATGTGAGCAATGCGTTGCTTAACATATGGGAAAAAATTAAATTACAACATTATACGAAAATATCAGTCTGGCTCTCCACAATGGAGGCATTAATATATCCAAATCTCATTAATTTAGGGGAGGGGGTAAATGTACTCTATAAAGATATTCTAAATGAGAGGGGTGAACTTAAATCTAGGCAACAATTGCAGAATCAAGGGTTAGATCTAGCTTGGTGACCATATTTCCAAATTCAGTGAAGATATGAGAAAGACGTTAGAACATGGGGTATAAATAAATAACCAATGGCATTTGACAAAATTTTAATGGGGATGGATGAAAATCTGATTAAAAAACATATAATTATTTACTGAACTATAAGATGGAGGAAGTCAAAAAAACTATGATTGCTTGGGCAAAAAAATTCCATTATAATGTAGAATTAGAGAAATGGCAAAAACTTTGGGACAGAAATTACAAATTAACTATGGCCTCAGCATACAAAGAAAACCTCTATAAAATGTTTTACAGGTGGCATTTATCACCTGCAAGATTGGCGAAAATTTTCAGTAATCTGTCTGCCAAATGCTGGAAATGCAACCAGACCCCAGGCACCTATTACCATATGTGGTGGACGTGCGGTAAAGCAAGAAAATATTGGGAGAAAATACATAACTGGCTGGAAATGATAATTGAACAAAATATTGCGTTTAAACCAGAAACATGCCTCTTAGGTATACTATTAGAGGGTTATGATAAAGCGACCACATATTTAGTGTTATACTGATGGCAGCAAGGATCACATATGCTAAATACTGGAAAAATATGAACACCCCACCGGACAATTAGAATTGTAATTGGAAAAATTTGGGACTGTGGTTAAATGGACAGAATAACTTTAAAAATTAAAGATAAAGAAAATTCAGAATACTATTGGACGTAGAATAAATTTTATGAATGGCTAAAAAAGAGGTAGAAATTAGAGAGAAAGTAAGATTATGAATGTTAATATTGAAAATAGAGGTATATAACATAGTAATGGATAAAAACGTAAATAAGCTAATATAAGAAGAAATCTAGTTTAAACTTTTTGGTTATATTATTATTACTGCTATTATATTACTACTATCACTATTAGTTTGTGTGCTAATATTTACTACCAACTTTTTTTTTTGGTTTTGTTCTACCGGTATGTGATACACAGGAAATACCTGTCACCCGGAAAATAATTGACAGAGAGTTGAAAGATAAGACAAGAAAAAGTTTATTTCTTTGCAAAGGTCCCTCTCAAATTGAAAGGGCGAATTTAGGGTCTTTCTTACCATCTTTTATACAAGTTTAGGTTACATCATACAGGATACAAGCCAGGATACAAGCATGTCCCTTGAGTACAATTTCAGACTTTATATAACAAGTTAAACACATGTTTGTTCCCCTTTGTGGAAAGTCCCCACAATTCCAGTATATAAAAATACCCCACTTAAAGATACTGCTTATACGTGTAATATGTAATATCAGCATATGCGTACTTCCCCTTTTTAATGAGGGCAAGATGACCTGAAAGCATATTTCCTGCCAGATAAACACATTCTCAGGAACACAGGAATTACACAGTTCCTTTCTCATGTTCTTAAATGTCAGCTAAATTATATAATCAGGTTATACAGAGTAAAATAAAGCCTTGACATGATTTCAAAATGGCGTAACTTAGGCTATACTTTTTTACAGGAATAATCCTAATTTCTTTATTTCTCACACGTTATTTGTAAATGATACTCTGACAATGCATTGTTTTTCAAAAATGTTTATGAATGAAAATTTATTTAAAAAAATAAAAAAATAAAGTGTTGCTATGCATCTTATCTGTTATATCTACAGATTTCATAGTCATATTTTGTAATTTCTTATCCAAGTAATTATAAATATGTTGACTAATGCAGGGCCTCGAATGATGTCTTAAAATATATCCCTAGAAACCTCTTTCACTGGCATATACTTGCTGGGAAAAGTTCTTCAGCCATTCTGTCTATCTAATAATATGTAATCCAGTCTCCTTTTTGCTATATTCAATATAAGAATTTCACAGAATAGTGTGCAAATTCTTTTACAAAGTCATTATGCACAATGTTCACTGCATTGCCATGATAAATTGAACTAATAACTCTATAAAGGCAATCTGACATCCCTAAACTTATGAATGTAATTTCTCTGGTTCTTAAGACTGAAATGATAGTTGTAGTCAGGTGTTCTCTAAGCATAATTTTCTTAGATTTACTGTCACACAGTTCTTCTTTGCAATGGAAAACAGGAATTATGGAACTCTCCCTTTTCTTTTCAGTTGGTACTCCCTAATTGAAATTGTGACCTACATTCCACTGAAACTTCAATCTTAATTAATTGTTTGTTTTGGAATGTTTATTTTGGAATGTTTGGTTTAGCATAATACACACACACACACACACACACACACACACACACACACACACACACACACACACAGAGTGTATGGTAATCTACCCAGAATCTTTCAGTTAGGGTAGATATAAAAATGAGAAGGAAGGAAGGAAGGAAGGAAGGAAGGAAGGAAGGAAGGAAGGAAGGAAGGAAGGAAGGAAGGAAGGAAGGACTTATTACAAGAATTCCTTATGCATCGAACTCATTTTTATTAGCACTTGGGGAAAAGAATGTATGATTTATTCTGACAAACTCCTAGTTTTACTTAACTCAAATCTAGGCATTGACCAATCACATTATTTATCTGTTTGTGAGAAACACAATTATATAAGAACATTTTTGAAGTTATTTGTCTTTCATATGTTGGTATTATGTTTTGTCAAAATGATATATATCATTTTGCTTGCATCACACACTGCCTTTCAGTTGAGCCTTTCATCTTATAAATCGCTGCACATTTAGACAGAAAACAATACATAAAATTTATGCAATCAAAGATTAGCTGAATAAAATATGGTATAATTTTATCAACTTTTAAACAGTACAATATTTCTATATTATAACAGAGAACCCTGCTCTACTAAATAAACGAATGTAATTCTTTTACAGTAGTTGAAATACTAAATTATACTGAATGCATTCAATACCGTAACAAATAAGATAAAGAGAGACTCATTATTAAAGTCCTACCTCTATATAACCACAATGTATATGTCCATCTAGGACAAATTTTACTTTTGTTTTTTCTTGTATACCAATTAATGCCAATAATTTTGAAATAAACATGTCACATGAAATTGTGTACAAATTTCAAACTATAGTAGGCTAGAAAACTTAATTGCTAATAGAAAATCAAATTCAAGGTGCCAGTTGTCACCTCTAAAGCCCACCATGACATGGACCAAGGTTATTTGAAGGATGTTCGTCTGATGGGACTAAGAAAGCCTTCCCATGGTGTCTGCTTACCTTGGAACAGCATTTCTATGGAAATAAGATTGGCCCCCATTTTGACACTCTTTCAATAGGCCCTGAAGACATAGCTTTGGCAACGTGGCTGGAGAGCCCAGGGTGGTACAGAGCCTAACAAGTGGTTAGTGGTATATTGTAAATAACTCACAAACAATACTTATGTAACACATGAGAAACTACTGAAATCAAAATTCTTGTCTCTCTCACATGGAGAGTTCCTTTTGGAATTCCTTTGGATTATTGTTGCTTGTAGATTAAAAAAGGATGCATAATCATTCAGGAGTCTTAATATAATTTTGTAATTTAAGTTTGTTTCTATTAAAGAATTGAAGGAGATGAGAATCCAAGTTCTCTTAATAGAAAGTAATCTTTCTGAATTCAGAAAGTAGTCACTTGTAGATAGTCACTTGTTTTGCCTTTATCTTTCTCTGCCAAATTGATCCGTTGATTTTTTAAAATAGTAATAATACCCTTGCAGCAGGTTTGCATCCCATTAGATGTACTCCATAGGTACAATTTTAAAGGAAATTTTCCTGAAAAGACGTTGGCTAAGATAGTGAGTCTGTAAATTATTACATTATTTGAATGCTGACAGAGGTTGGAAAAAAATAAGCAGCTTCTTCAAACATTACACCCCATGAGGTGTGTTTTTCAATTAGATGCAATAGCTGACAAAGCTTGAAACCAAAATATTGTTCAGTTGCTGAATCTGCACAATATATTTTTTTAAAAAAGAAATTAGTTGTTTAACAATTTTGTGTATATGGCCTTGCCCTTGGTTTCTGCCATGGAAAGTAAGTCCAAATGACATTCCTGAAAAAGCCTAGAAAAGTATTTGTTTGAAAAAGAAGCCTAGCCGAACAGAAGTAGAATACACTACAATTATGCACTTCCTAATACGAATCTTATTTTACCTGTTCTATTTCTGTCTCTTGGAAGTGTATCCTTATTAAGTTATTTGTTCTGCAGTAGCTTATGTGAATATATTCTGTCCTATTAGGAATTTTTGCAAGAGGCAAAGTTGTAACATAGCAACATTAGCCAAATTAATCTAGTATGTGTTGGTTTGGTACAGATTTGTTAGATTAGAACTTTGAAGATCCAACCCATTTAGTCATGACAAGTACTGATAATTTTGTGCCACAATGAACCTAGGAAAGGTTAAACATACAGTGCATACATGAACTATCTATCTATCTATCTATCTATCTATCTATCTATCTATCTATCTATCTATCTATCAATCATAAGCAATAGTTTGTTAAATTCCAAAAAGGAGAAGGAAAAGAAATCAAAGAAATTGAAAGTGTGGGAATAAAAAAATAAATATTGTGTAGTTTGCAACAAAATTATTCATTATATTTATCCATATCTTTCTATTTTTGCAAACTAGCTTTTCTTCCATCATCTCCGTACACCAATTCATATATTATATTTTGTTATTCCAACTTAAGTACTCTTTCTTTTTGAGTTTACCAAAAGTACCTGAAGATGACGTTCTTGGTTTTCTCCTTCATCTCAATCTATGTTGCTCCCACTAATTCATTAAAGCTGCTCAGGAGACTATTGTTTCCTCAGATTGCATTCATTTAGAATGTTGAACAATTTTCTCACAAAGTAATTCTTCCATTATCATCATTCACTGGAGCATAGCAGGCAATTATCACAACCTATGGATTTCTTCTTTTATACTCTCAACAAATTTATCATTACCAATTCATATTTACTGATATACAATATAATAACCCTTTCATTCACTAACTACACTTTCTGTTCCAGTCACACCACACACACACACACACACACACACACAGAGAGAGAGAGAGAGAGAGAGAGCATGAGTGGAGTAAGTGTGTTTATTTCATAATACCAACCCCACAATCATTCCCCAGGTCCCTATTCCATATGAGAAACAACCTGGACACAACAAAGGCAATGGGAAAGTCAAGCCCTATTTTATTTTATTATAACATATCCAAGTACTTAAGGCATTATTCTTTGAAACATCAGTAACAACTACATAAACATCATCAGGAAATAGACTATATTAAATATATATTAAATATAATATGTGATATGTACATAAAATGACAAAATGGACCGTTCACTTCTTTTAAATCTAAGGTTAATTGGGAAGTAACACAATGTAAATTCAAAACCTATATGTAAAAAGGCATTTTTAAAAATACCTAAACTTTTATACGTCTTTTAAATTATTTATGTTTATGAAAGAAAAAATATAAAAAACAAAATATTGTATTACTGCTTATACAAATGATCAAAGCATGACTACTAATCTTTAACTTTCCTTCCACGGTATTTATAAAAAGACAGTTCATAAATAAAAAGTGATTAGTGAATGATAATCTGCAAATGTTTGCACATAAATAAACAAAAAATCCTTAATCAATCCATAACTGAACTCAAATCTTAAAAAGAAAATTTAAAAAATCAAAAACTTGAAAGTGAATACAGCTTCAGGACCCAACAGTATTTCTACAATATATAACAAGATATCTGAAGAAATTGGGTTAAGATTTAATTCAAATAATGAGCAAGATTCAGAAATTCAATAAACTTATTTTGTCATGGAATAATAAAGAAATAAAAGATTTGAGTTGCCCAGAGCTATGCAGACCTATTTCCTTATTGAATATAGATTATAAGCTTTTCACAACATTACTCACAAAAAGAATAAACTGTACTAATACATCCTGATCTGACTGGATTTCAACTAAACAGATACACAAGTGACAACCTCAGAGATATTTTCAATCTTACTGACAAGATAAATTAAGCAAACAGAGAATTTGACCTTTCTTGATGCAGAAAAAAACCCAATCTTTTACACTGCAGTTTTGAAAAAAAGGATGAGTGGCATTTGTAATTTTTTTCTTTTTCTTTTTCTTTTTCTTTTTTTAATTTTATTGAATAAACAAATATATTACAATTCAACCTTTTCGGTTTGGTTTGTAATTTTTTTCATATTGCCAGGTGTCCACTATTTGAGCGGACAGTCCACTTTTTTCATATTATGTTCACTATTTTTTTTCACAAAATAGTGGACATTTTTTTTTATTCAAAACTTTGTATATTCTTTTAATATTTCTCAACATTGTACTGAAATTAAAGAATTATTCCTTAAACACAAAGAATTGATCAAAGCTGCACAGTCAAATAAAAAATACATACGAGAGCAAAGTAAAATGCAATTTAATATTTTACATATTATTATAATATATTTGATGTTTTGAATTTTAAGTAAAGTTTTGAAGTGATTATTTTAATACGTGTTAAAATGTTTGTAAGTAAATATATAATTTAATTGTAAATTTTTTTTTATTTTTTTACTACTTAACACACACACACACACACACACACACACCCGCTTGTCCGCTATTTTTTGGAAGCAGACCTTGCAACCCTAATATTGATACAAAGTATTTATAAAGAACAAAAAAAAATAAGATAATAGCATGTCATGCTAAATGGACAAGACATTGTTACTGTTCTGACCCAGCCTTAGCAGAAGAAAGAATCAGATTCCTGGTCATGAAAAACCTCTCTTTATTTACCTCTTGTGAATTAATTGCATTCACCCACTGAAAAGTCCAGGCAATAGTCCTTCAAGCAGTTAACTGTAGTAAGAGACCTTATGATAATTGCAAGGCCGTGAGCTCCCAGCTGAAAGGCTGCAAATTAAGTTCGGCAAGCAGTCTTTGTGACACAAAACAAAATGGGCAAAATCTTCAGAAATACGAACTGTTGTCTTCTATAACAACCATTCCCCTTTCCTTCTATTTATTACCCAGCCAGGGAGGGGCCATTCAGCATCCACATATGCTTTGCTTCCCGAGTCAACTCCTTGTCCTCCATTGTTCACCTCTCCTAAATGTTCTATGCGTCTGGAACAGGCTCCAGCTGTTCTTCCTCCTCACTCATATCAGCCTCCAAAGGCAGCTGCCTCTCCGGTGGCTAGGAAATGTCGGATGGCCCTGGTTCTATCTCTGTGTCTGACACAGAGCATCCATCAGAGCTTCTCCAGGCTCCAAAACTTGTCCACGTTCCTCCCCAGCCTCCTCGTTGTCCAAGCCTGCCATCAGCTCCACTGGCAGCTGGCGGGCCACAACACTTATCCCTTTCTCCTTCTCTATTTCTGCTGGCATTAAAATTATTAGCACTGCAAAAGTTAAGAAAATAAAATCTCAGATGTTGGACTAGCAGATGAATTGAAACTATAATAACATTATACTTAACTCCTTTATACTTTAATGGAATATATATAGCAATATGATTTTGTATTATGTTATTGGATTATTAAAGAAAAAAGCAGATTGGTACGTGATTGAGCAGAGAAGGAAAAGCAACATCTGCACCTAGTAAAAGACTTCAGCCTTTACTGTAAAATAGTTAAAATACTTAGGAATTTGACAAAAATGATAGGGATTTATTTAAAAATATTTTTTACCAAGATGGAAAAAAATAACAATAGTATACAGGGTAGACTAAATCTTTCTTAGCTAGAAAGACTTTCAGACCATTAAAATGAACATTTTACCAATATTTGATTTTCTTTTTGAGAAGACTCCTGTATATATTGAAAATGAGGCATTACTGGCATAGACAATGGATTACATATGAGCCAATAAAAGACCAATCTTGAATTCAAAATCTCACAGAATTCAAAAGAGCAAGGTGGATTGGTAATTTGTAGTACTATGCAAGTTAAATGTTTCAACGGGAACTTTAAAAAGCATATTCATTCTTCTTTTAGGCTATTATTCCAACATGTTGAAAGAATCCATCCTTCCTTCCTTCCTTCCTTCCTTCCTTCCTTCCTTCCTTCCTTCCTTCCTTCCTTCCTTCCCAACAATAACCACTGTACTACTGTACTATGTTTACCTGAAAATAAGACCTATCCTGAAAATAAGCCCTAGCCTGATTTTTAAGTGTATGCCTAATATAAGCCCTACCCCAGTTAGGAACCAATCCACTCTGTCCCACCATCTGTGGGAGATAGAGGGAGGCAGGTGCCCAAACAACATCAGCTTGCGCACCTCAGATCAGCTGCAGTGTGCTGTGGAGAGCAAAGCTGATGCGGGGCAAGTGGGTGGCAGGTGTGCACACGGACTCCACTGCAGCAGCAGTGGAAGTGCTTTGATGCTTGGTCAGCCAGGATGGCCCCTCTACTCCTGCAGTGGAAAAAAGGCAAGAAACCCACTTGAGCCTCCAAGACTCTGTCCATTGCTGCGCCAGAACGCCAACTCAATGAGACAGCATTGATTTTTCTACAGATGGTTCCAGGAGGGTGTGCTGAATTAACTCAGGGCAGTGCATTGCTGCAGTGCTGCCACCAAACAATCAGGCAAGGAATTGGGCAAGGGAGCCCAGGGGCTGCAGCATGACCACTCCGCCCCTACCTCATGCCTCACCTAATCATTCAGTGTCAGTGCTGAAGCAATTCAACACCCTGAGTTGATTTGGTGCAGTCTCCTGAAACCATCTGCAGAAAAATCAATCCCGTCACATCAAGTTGGCATTTTGGCACAGCAGTGGACAGAACCTTAGAGCTTTGAGTAGGTTTCTTGCCTCTTTCCTGCTGTAGGAGTAAAACAAGCATGGACGAGCAAAGCTAGAGGAGCACTGGAGGATGACGTAGGATGGATGGAGGTGGAGCGGGTGGAATGGAGTGCGCAGGGGTTGCAGCATGGTGCCAGCTCCACCCCACCTCCTGCTGCTGTCAAGGTTCTGACAGATGCCCTAATTAGGTGGCACTGTCAGATGCACTGTGTAGCTGCCTGTGTGAAAAAATAAAATATTGCCCTCAAAATAAACCCTAGTGCTTATTTTGGGCCCAAAAGAAAATAAGACTGAGTTTTATTTTGGGGGAAACACGGTATAATGACAATTATATTTCTTATTAATTACTGAGACCTACCTAAGCATTATTATATTATAATGAGATGGTGTGGTGTGGTGTGGTATGGTATGGTAGGGACAAATAAACTGGATGACAATGAGGTAAGAAGAAATTGTACAGGAAAAATATATAGGAAGGAAGAAAAAAAGATGTATTGGAACTTTAGAAGAAAAATAATAATCACCAGGCAAGAAAAGAGTCCCACATGGCAATTAAACTTTATGGTGCTCAGGCTTATACTTCTTGCTTATTTCCATTTCAACAGTTTCAGCAAATGGAAGTCTTCCGCTGATCCCCTAGCTCTCAGAAACAACAAGTAATTATTTTCTGATGGGAATCAATATCTTCCCATTATGTAATACTTCTCTTGGATTGCTAGTACTTCAAAATGATATAGCAGTTGGGTGTTTTTTTTTTTTTCTTTTGGGGTGCCTGGTAGTGGTGTTAAGAGATCATTATTGGTCTCTAACATCACCATGTTACTTACCAGTTCCATGACACCTCTAATTATAGATAGATAGATAGATAGATAGATAGATAGATAGATAGATATTGATATTGTTATTATGATTATTATGATTATTATTACTCTATTGTCTTGCACTGAGAGCTTCTGCACCAGAGACAAATTCCTTGTGTATCTACTCACACATGGTCAAATAAAGTATTCTATTAAATAAATCACCCCACATCCAAAGATGCACTATAGCTACTCTTCTATCTTCAGACAGGAAGGATTAAATCCTTAAAATGGATATTCAGCATTCACTTGAAGCATTTACTTTAAAAAAGGAAAGAGAGTCATTGTAATTATACTGAAAAAGGTTCTGCGGGTGGCTTGAATGTGGAAATGAGAGAATGTGGGAATGGGAGAAAAAAATTTTTTTGTCAGTGTTCATAAAACATGTCTTACAGCTACTTAAAAAAAAAACAATCTAATGAATAGCAAATATTTTGAATCTCATTTGTACCTGCCAAGAAAATATAGATATAATTTCTATAACAATACAAAGCTAATTTATCTTGGTTACTATGCCATTTAAAAAACTCATCATAATCAGTTACAAACAATACATAAGAAGAAAAATGAAAATCTCTAGATATGAAAATTCTACTATCATCTTTCCCTGTAGTTCAAAATGGATGTTGCTTACCTGAACATCCTTTCTGGGCGCACTGCTGAAGAATCCAAGAGTGTGGGTAATATCCCTCAGCTTGCCTGAATACTGAGTGTATGTCACTTTAAATTATCTGTTGACTCCTCCCCTGGGGACTGGCTGAGGCTCAGTTTCTTTCACGAAGAATAGCACAAACGAAGAGTCAAGTCCATCCGGGATCAAGAAGCAGAAGCCGTACAGGGAGGGTTGGATTCTTCAGCAGCGTGCCCAGAAAGGATGTTCAGGTAAGCAACATCCATTCTCTGGCGTGCTGCTTGGAAGAATCCAAGAGCGTGGGATGTACCCAAGCAAGTATCAGACGGGAGGGGAGGCTGAATGCTTCTGGGTGGCTGGAGTTGAGATGACAGATTGCAAAACTCGCCGTCCGAAGGACGCCTCAGCCGAGGCAAAGGAGTCAACTTTATAATGGCGTACGAAAGGTGTAAGTGAAGTCCATGTGGCTGCTCGACAGATGTCCAAGATAGATGCCTGGGTGGCCCACGCAGCTGATGTCGAGGCGCTCCTCGTTGAATGTGGCAGGATGCGTCCGGGCGGAGCCTTATTGCGAAGGGTGTAAGCCGTAGAGATGCAAGCTTTGAGCCACTGCCCAATGGTGGATGAGGTGACCTTGTGTCCCATCGAGGCGGGCAAGAAAGATACAAAGAGCGCTTCCGACTTTCGGAACGGTGAAGTCCTCTTGATGTAATGCCGGAGAGCTCGTCGGACATCGAGGGTATGCCACTGGGCTTCTCTGCGATGACGAGGTTGCGGACAAAAATCCGGCAGGACCAGCTCCTGAGCGCGATGGTAGAGCGAATTAATCTTGGGCAAGAAGGCAGGGTCCAGGCGGAGCACGACTCTATCCGTGTGAAAGATGCAGAGGTCGGAACGGACAGACAGAACTGCGAGCTCAGAGACCCTCCTTGCCAAAGTGATCACCATGAGAAATGCGACTTTCAAGGACAGGAAGTGAAGAGAAATAGAAGATAGAGGTTCAAATGGTGGAGCCATCAGTGCCTGGAGCACCAGTGTTAAATCCCATGATGGATAACTGTGGACCACTGGCGGCCGCAGGTTGGTGGCCCCTCGTAGAAAGGTTCAAACTCTCGGATCCAAAGATAGTGGACAGTCCGCTGACTTTGACAAAACCGAGTTCAAGGCAGCTACTTGCCGTCTCAGGGTATTTGGCGCTAGGCCGCTGTCCAACCCGTCCTGAAGAAATTCAAGAAGAACAGGGACGGAGGCCCCGGCCGGGTCGACGTTGTTCTTGCGACACCAGCGACAAAAGGCTTGCCAGGTAGCCTCGTAAATTCGGATAGTAGAAGCACGACGAGAGGCTTGCATGGTGGTAATGACCCACCCTGACAGGTTGTCCCTTCTCAGGAGGTCCCTCTCAAATGCCAGATGGCCAGTTGGAGCCACTCCGGCTCTGGGTGTAGGATGGCCCCCTGGCTGAGAGAGACCCTGTCCTGGGGTATTCTCCAGGGCCGGTAGATCGACAGGTCCAGCAGATCCGCATACCATGGCTGACATGGCCAGTGTGGGGCGACTAGGAGTACCTCCGCATCCTCCGACAGGATTTTGCGCACCACCCTCGGGATGAGAGGAAGGGGGGGAAAGCGTACAGCAGGCTGGGGGGCCATGGGCATCGGAGAGTGTCCGTTCCTTCGGACCTCAGGCTGGGGAACCGGGAGAAAAAACGAGGAAGCTGTGTGTTGCGGGGGCTCACAAACAAGTCCAGGATAGGAGGGCCGAATCTGGTTGACAGCTCCTGGAAGAGGGTCGGGTCCAAGCGCCACTCTGCATGATCGATCTGGGAACGGCTTAGCCAGTCCGCCTGGGCATTGTCCGTTCCGGAGATGTGTTGGGCCGAGATGGAAAGAATGATCTCCTCCGCCCAGGAGAGGAGGGAGATCGCCTTGTCCAGTAGCGGTTTGGAGTAGGTCCCGCCTTCCCGATTCAGATGGGCCTTGGCCATGGTGTTGTCGGTTAAGACCAGCACATGGTGACCCTGGATGTCGGGCTGGAAATGTCGTAGGGCTAGGTGTATGGCCCTCAGCTCTAGCCAATTGATATCGTGTTGTAGGTCCGTTTGTGACCAACGGCCCTGGGCCATCTTGGTGGACAGATGGGCACCCCACCCCTGTAGACTCGCATCTGTTGTCAGTTATTCTGTTGGGCTCCTGAAACAGGCACCCCTTCGAAGTCACGGGGGAAGTCCACCAACACAGGGACCGAATGATTGGGCCAGGGAGCCGGACCCATGACTTGGAGTTGCTGCCCAGAGCCTTCTGATACGGCAGAAGGTACCATTGGAGGGGACGTGAATGGAGGCGAGCCCCTGGGACGATGTTGATACACGAGATTAGTTTCCCGAATAGCTGGGACAATTGCGGGATGGAAGCCGTCCGGGAAGATTGAACCTGAGCACTTGCATTGGAAATGCTCAGACGATGATCTGGGGCCAGGAAAACATGAAATGAAGCCGAATCGATGATGGCTCCAAGGTGCAGAATACGATTGGTGGGCTGCAGGTGGCTCTTTTCCCGATTTAGGGAAAAAACGTGCCATTGCAGGGTGTCTCGTACTACTTCCAGATCCTTGAGAGCTTTCCAGTGAGAGTCGGACAGAACGAGGATATCGTCCAGGTAGCATAGTGCTCTGATGGGAATGAGTCGTAAGGAAGCTGCTATTACTGCAAGAACCTTGGTAAAGGTCCTGGGAGCAGACGAAAGGCCGAACGGCATGGCCCTGTACTGGAAGTCCTGATTGGCGTAAGAGAACTGGAGGAAGCGGCGATGGGAGGATCTGACTGGGATATGGAGGTAGGCCACCTTGAGATCGATGGAAGTCATCTTGTCGGATTGCCTGACACAGGCCAAGATCAAGTGAAGGGACTGCATTTTGAATTTGTGGTAGGCTACCAATTTGTTTAGTTCTTTTAAATCCAATATCCCTCTCCAGCCCCCGGAATTCTTCGGAACGAGGAAAAATATTGAGTAGAAACCGGCTCCACGATGTTCGGTGGGAACCGGCTCTATAGCGCGAATGTCCAGAAGATGTTGAATTTCCATGGACATGAGGCATCTCTTCTCGGGATTGCTGGAGACCAGGCATCGGATGAATCGATTTGGAGGACATGAGGAAAATTCCAGGGTAAGTCCGAGACAGATAGTTTGGAGGACCCATTCATCTGTCGTTGTGAGGGGCCACTGGTGGAAAAAATGGGCGAGGCAGCCGCCTATAGGAAAGGGTTGGGAGCAGTCATTTCCCTCTCCTGAAGTCTGGAGCCCGATCCGCGAAAGGGGCGTTTGGTGATTTGCTGGTGTCTGACATGGTCTTGAAAGGCCGGCCGGTCTGCCATGCGGTCATAGGAGAAAGACGAGGGACGGTAAGTGGAGGAACTACTGGGACCAGGATCGGCCCGAAAGGAAGGACGCTGATTGTACAGTAGGTAGCGACGATCAGCCCTGCGGTAAGAGGAAGGCATGATCTTCCTTTTGTCCTTATCCTCTATGAGAATAGGATCCAGCGCTTCTCCGAATAGCTGCGACCCCTTAAATGGAGCAGAGGCAAGTTTCCACTTGGACTTCACATCAGCCCGCCAATGATGGAGCCAAAGGAGTCGTTGAGAAGTGACAGCGGAGGCAAGTGAGCGCGAGGCGAATTTAGCCGCTGCAAGAGCCGCATCAGCGGAGTATTCTGTGGCCTCTACCAATTTGTTAACCGATCATCAGGTGGAAGCCTCTCCTGTAGCTGGCGAAGCCATATCAGCGAAGCCCGGTTAAAGAATGACGCCAACGTGGTGGCGCGTATGGCCCAGGCTGCTGTCTGATGGGCCTTGCGGAGAACCAGTTCAGCCCGTCTGTCCTCGGAGCGCAAGCCATCTGCAATGTCGTTGGATAGGACTGCGGAAGATGTCAACGCAGTGATGGGAGCGTCTACTGATGGAAGCGCAAGCAAATCCTGAAGAGCAGGCGCTGAACAGAATAGTTTCTTATCAATACCACTGGGCACTGCGAGCGCTCCAGGCTGGGACCAGGGCCTCTGGACGACTTCAGAGAAAAGTTGCGGGCAGGGGATGAACTCCTGGTCGGGCTGTGGTACCGCAAAAAGGGCTCCATGAGGGTTAGAGGGTCCCTCATTCTCTGGTAAGGTCTTAGAGGAGGCCAATTGCGTGGTCGCAATGGCTTTGTGGAGCAAAGCTTTGAAGAGAGAGGGCCGAAATAAGCCCATAAAGGCAGGTTTCTCAGGCAATTCATCCTCGTTGTCTGAGAACTCCATATCCCCTGCCTCATCATAATCGAACTGTGAGTCGTCACTATGAACCAACTCATGTAAGGAATAGTCACAGGGGTCGACCTCAGGACGGTGGACAGCCGGTCGAGATGTGTCAGGCTGGAAAGCTTGGTTAGTCTCCTGGAAGTGAAATCCATGAGGCTGCACATTTTGAGGAAATCCCGCTGCCATCATTCTGGACAGCGTAGCTGTAATCATCAATTGAATGTCATAATAGGTGGGCTGGGGGCCTTCCGGGGGACGAAGGCCAGCCGCCGTGGGGGTAAACGTAGCCTCGGGCACATGATGAGGTGGAAGAGATTGTGAAACGGCTGCTGAAGTCGAAGGCTGGGCGGATACGTCGGTCTGCTGACAGTGAATAACCGTCTGCAGTGAGGGCTCAACTCCGGAAGGAGGCCCCCGGGGATTGACCGGAGGAGATGAGGAGCTGGTTCGAGGTGGAGACGCATGCTCAGTTGTTGAAAGACCGACCTGTAGCGTGGACACGTGAGCATTGCATTGAGCCTGTTCGAATTGACGCTCCAGGGCATCATGGCGACACTTAGCGGCCTTATCCTCCACCGAGGATGATTTGTGTGCCTTCGAAGCGGCAGACTTAGACTGGCGTGAAGATCACTTAGACGATTTCTTTGGCTCCTTCCCAGAAGAACGGCCAGAAGATTTAGCTTTAGGCGGACTATGGACCTATTCCAAGTCTGATGAAAGATCTAGATCTCCCATGATCCTCAGATGGTATTTGTTTCAGGTTTTTTTGGGGGTGGGGTGGGGGGTGGAGGGAGCCTAGGGCAGGCTAGGATGAAGTGTAACCCCCAAATGAAAAACTCCCCCAAAAGAGCTGGAACAGTTCAATCACAATAGGTTGTTTGGGTGGTAAGAACGAACAAAGTCCCAATGGGCAACACAGGAGAAGGACTACTTGAGAAGAAGCGAGAGGAGAGAAGATTCACAAGTTCGTTGAAGGGCACGAGAGCCAGCCAGCTCGTACGTGCGTGGGAGGCCTGACAGATAGCCCATAGCAGAAAATGGCAGCTGGATTCAAAATGGCCGCTGCACGGGAAAAAATGGCCACTGGAAACCGCTCTCAAAACTGTACTCCTGAAGGCCTTTACGCTTTCTGTTGACAGCTCCTTGATCGCCGAATCGCCGTCGCTCTTGTAGCCTGCGATCCCTCAGCGCGCGAGCACTAACGAGTGCTCCAAACGCCTCCCAAAAAGCAGCCGAGCGTTTCCCGGAGCAACCGGGCAGAGGCTCGGATTCCGCCTGACGTCTAGTTGAGGCAGATAGCGGCGGTGGGGGAGTTAGGGAGTTGGCGAAGGAGAACGTGCCACCCAGCTGGCCAATTAAGGAGGCACGCAGAGATGCTGATGTAAATGCAGAGCTCTGTAGCGAGACTTCGGCGGTTTGAATATTTGGGCACGCAGAGATGCCGCTGTGACAGGCAGAGCTCTGCGGCGAGGAAAAAAGCCCTGGGGGGGGGGCGTCGGAAGGCCGAGGCCTTCAGTCCTTTGCCGCCACACCAACAGAGAATAACAGAACGCAGACAAAACTCACAGTAGTAGAGAAGAAGGAAGTCAGGGGAAATTGAACAAAAATAAGTTGTTGGAAGGTGTAAAATAGATGGTGAAGAAGGAGGAAATCCCAAAAAACACTCGTTCAGGCTGCACTGAGTGAAAGGAACTGAGCCTCAGCCAGTCCCCGGGGGAGGAGTCAACAGATAATTTAAAGTGACATACACTCAGTATTCAGGCAAGCTGAGGGATATTACCCACGTTCTTGGATTCTTCCAAGCAGCGCGCCAGAGAATGCATGGCTTTTCTTTGTACAAAAAAACAATCTGATAACTCATATACATGAGTTAGACCTTTTATCTTTCTTTCTCTACAAAGACCTCCTGACACTAGAAGAAAAAAAACTCCTGTCTTCATCAGTCACTAGGGCAAGAAATGGGCAAGACAGAAATGAAATATCTGAAAGTAAAACTTGCTCAGTCAATATTAATTTTAGATAGCAGCCTAACAAGATCAGTGCTTTTTAAAATTTGGGAAGAAAGTGAAAAAATGAAATAAATATCTATGGAACAGCTTCAGTTTTCTTACAAGATGATGGAGATATACATATTATGTTGCTTTGTAAATAACACACAAACTTCAGAAATTTCCAAATTTTAATGGCACAATTACATGTGTGTTGACCATCCTCAAATCCAAATTGCTGTGGTACAAACTTACAGTTTTTCAGATGATGTCATCTGAAACATCATTTCCCAACCTATTACTGTGGTGGCCTCAAGTTAGATTTAATTATTCTTCTTTAAAGTGGTGTTTTAGTAGAAAGTTTACTTGGCACCTGAGAAACTGAGGGAAAAAAAGACTTAGAGGGTATCTTTTAGGTACAAAGAGTTACTTTTTAGTCAAGGTACATAACAAGAAATTACATTATTCCCCTTCTGGTTAGGAAGTTTTCTAAAAAGTTGAAAATCAATAGGTTTCTGGCATAAGACTGCCAGAAAATAAATTGTGAATACCACTCCTTAACATGATACAACCAAGAAATTTTAAAACAGTCACCATGTCTTATTAATTTCCAACAAATATCAAAGTAAGGTACCAGCAACATTAGACTGAAAAAATAATGTGGAAACAGATCAAGATCACAATAAAAATGCTTGGCATCACACATCTCTAGTTCAAACTTAAGCAGTATTTGTTAATGCCATAGTAGACATTTTTGAAGCACTCCAAGCAATAGAACAGAATGTGGGATAAGAAGCTGTTGGCTGGAACAATGCACAACAATCCTAATAATCATAAGGGACAGTGTTAACTAAACGGAGAAATCACACAAATGAACAGGAGGAATTAGGCAGCCTTACTCCTATAAGGTTAAAAGTCAGTAGTCAGTCAGTAGTCAGCAACTCTCTCCACTAAAGTGTTTCAATCTAATTAAATCAACTTCTAATAGAACTTTACTCCCTCCATAAAAATAATTAGATATACAGAAAAGGAATAATTCATAAGCAACCTATTAAAATGCAACTGTTTGGTTTCCTAACTGAGCACTTCCGAAAAACATCTTTCTTATCTTTATTTTATTTTTATTTTTTTAAGTTGTAGTCTATCATTATTTATTTATTCCATGTTTTAATATATTGCTCTAAAAATGAAGGGAAAGAAAGAGAAAAAGTAAAGCAAATCAAAACATCAAAAAAACCACAAACCCTTTCCTTTCTATCCATCATTTCTTGTCCATTTCAGTACTTTAGTTGCTATGCTTTTTTTTGACTTGTCTCCTATATTCCTCTCTTGGATCTTTATCTCTGTCTGCATCTACTTCTTGGCTATTCAATGTAAGTATTTCTCCCATCATTACCCTCTTCCACTGCCTAGATTCCAAAGTAGCTCAAACCCCTCAAAAGTATCTTCCTGTATCTCCAATTCTCTTTTCAACTCTCTTAAAATATTTTTACCCTGGTTTAATTCATCAATCACTGTTATTTTTATTATTATCTCCTCCTTGTCTTCTTCTTTTATTTGCTGGTTTTTCAGTTCTATCTTTTACTCCATTCCTTCTGTTAGCTCCTCCCTTTTCTGAGCGTCTAAATCTTTACTCATCATCCCTCGTATAATATTTTCCATTTTTCCCATGATCTCCTTAAATCTTTTCTCCATGATGTCCTTTGTGCTTTGGAAAATCAACGCCATCTCCTTCAAAGTTCCACTCATTTCTTCCTTATGAAGCATCTTATTTTGTTTTTTAAAAATCTCACTTTTGTCCAGTAGTCCAAGAACCATTTATCCAGACCTAAAGTTGCCCTTCAAGAAGTACACTAATCACAGTTCTTTGTATCCCATAGGGAATCAATCAGTTCCATTTAAATAGTCCCAGAAGTTATCAAAAGCCTCTTTATGTCCCTTTTACAAGTTCAAATTTCTAGCATAACATTCAGGGGTCACTTTAATTAAATAACTTCCTTGTTCTCATATTTGAATCTCCAGTAGTTGTGGGGTAGTTAGATATAACCCAGTATATATTTCCACAATCCTTCATATAAGTATTCCCAGACTTGTATATTTCCCTTTCATCAGCAGGTGGCGATCTCAACTTAAATTTCAGTGTTGCCACTAGTCAGTCTAATTTTAGTAATTTTGATCATAATTTTAATTGTAATTCAATTATAGAAGCAGGTTAAGTTTTTAAGTAAATAATTCCAGTGTTTTAAAATGCTTTCCCATTACATGTCTTTCCAGTTTAAGAGTCGAATTTGCTGTATTTTTAGAGATTTATTGTTTTTCTCTCTTTAAATCTTTTCCTTCTAGTCTGGTATTTTTGTCAGAATGCTTAATCGCTGCTTTAACAAATAAGTCTGAGCAAGTAGTTCAGATTATTCCTTGGGGTTAGGTTTTACGTGAAAAGGAATCTTCTCCCCGAGTTCCAGTCACTGTTCACCTACTTCGCTCCAGCACCAGTCTTAGTTGTTCCTCAGTTGTCCCAGCTTCGTGGCAGTCATCTTTATGCTGCCTCTTCTCCTCACTGTGGCTGAGATGGAAAAAGAACCCCAGGTCAGAACCCCCATACAAGAGATTTGATACTCTCCGCGACCTCATAGGGCATCCCTCTTTGCTTCACTGCCCCTACAGGGTGGCTTTGGCTCCTTTTGGAGCTCACCAATGGGGAGAACTCATTCTTCATGTCCAATCTCGCCACGACATCAACTGGAAGCCCTCTTTCTTATTCAAGCCACCACTCAGGGCCAGCCACCTGGCGCAAAACCCCACGGTTTTTCTCCTCCTTAGCATCATCCTCCCTGCTCAAGCAGCAGCAGGGTCCACGGGAATCCAGCTAGACTAAAGTTGTGCTCACCGCATATCACCAATATTGGCATGGGGGCTTCGGCTGCAGTGCTGCTCCAACCAACCAGCCAGTCCAAGCTCAAGCTTGGCTGGCTGCTCTGTCCCCACCAGTGGCCGGGCAATGCTGTGTGTGGGCCATTGAGCATCTGTTGGCTGTGCAGATTTTTGCTGGTGGTCAGCCAGGTAAGGAACCATATGGCCTTGGCTCTGAGCTCAAGGAAGCTAGTGGGAGTGGTAGGACAGCAGCTTCCCTGCTCAGCCCCAACAAGCAATGCCCGCACCAGCTTCCCGAGAAAAGCAGAGAAGATCGCCGCTTGCAAGCAAACAAGCAGACATAGGAAGCGTACACCACGCTGTGGGAAAAATGAGAGGCCCTATTGTCCCACAGAGCCTGCCACCGTTTGAGGGAGGGTGAGGAGAATGGTGGGATTCAGGGAGTAGAACTTTTCTGTCTCCCTTTGCAGCGGAGCTACTCGGAAGGCAGTCGCTGCAGTCTGTCCCTTTAAGGTACTATGACGTGGGGGGGAGGGGGGACCATAAAGGGACAGGCACAGGCCACAGGAACTGCCTTCCAAGCAGTTTCGCTGTGAAGGGAGGCAGAAACGTTCAGCCAAGTGTTTTCCTACCTCTTGGGCATACACACAGAGCGTGCACACATCTCACCATGAGATGTATGCCTGTTTACTCTGTGTGTATGAGGCCGAAAAGGAGGAGAGAAGCAGCCAAGTTGAATGCTAGAAGATTTGTCTGAAATTTTCTTCTGGTTCTGTGGGCGTGGCTTGGCGAATGTGGCTTGGTGGGGTCATGTGTGACTGAGTGGGCATGGACAACTCTATGTCACTCACAGCAAGATGCTGCCCCACCTTGCTGTGAGTGACATCGAGTTGGCCATGCCCACTCAGTCTCATGACCCCCACCAAGCCACGCCCAAGCCACGCCCACAAAACCAGAAGTAAAAAAATTTGAATCCCACCATGATCCTACACACTTGTGTAAGTGTGTGTGTGTGAGAGAGAGAGATGGGGGGAGGGAGGGAGGGAGAGAGAGGGAGAGGGACTTGTTAGTCATTTTTGCTATTGCAGCACAAATATTGTTTGTGGGTCACCATTTTTCTGCAGCACAACACAAACTGGGCATTTTGGAGTGAAATCATTTTGGCAACAAATATAATGAGAACAGAATTATGAAATCATTTCCCTCACAGCCTGACAATAAAATGAGGAAGGGGGGAAATGACAAGCAGAATAAATGCAGCTATCGTATAGTCTGCATGCAGTAGAATCATGCCCTAAGCACTGTGATATTTTTTTTAATAAAATCTGAATGTTGTCACAACACTAAATGCTTTTCCTCAACTCTCAAGATCAGCATTGTATCATAGATATGTCACACATCTTGACAATTGACCTTCATGACAACATGGCAGCCTTGCACTTATCATCAGAGAGTTTATTTTCAATGTGTCAATTGTTTTTACCACTTATATTTACAAGCAAAGCTTTATTGTAGACTGCTATGAAGGTAGAAGATCAGGCTTGTTTCCCTAAAGGTTAACATTTTACTTAATAAAATAAAACAAAAAAATTACTTATATGGCCCCTGCTTGCTTGACATATTTAACTGGGTCATGGGGAATTAACATTATACAAACAGGAAAATATTAAATTGCAGAACAGTTTAACCAATTAACTTTTAAAGGTTATATTAAATCCAAAACAGATATAGCCTTGTTAAACAAATCTTCCCTGCCCCAGCACTTGGCTACATTTGAAAGAGTGCAAAAGAGGCAAAAAGAAATGGGTAGATATGTTTTCTCAAATTGATGATACCATGTCCAACCACGTCACCGTATGCTTGGACTCCAGCCCCACATTTTAAAAAAATAATAAAAGAATGGAAGGCAGAAGCAGGAAGACTATCAAGTGATTGAGACATCCTGAATCACAATAAGGGCTGTGGTATAAATACTGTGTTGCTGCAGCACAAAATGGATAGAATTGAAAATGTAAATGTCATAGTCAGCTGTATTATACAACTATTAATATTTAATTTGTAGCATTTCAATTTCATTTTATCAACACTGTCCTTCCAGTAGTTACAGACACCAATCTTTTCTAGTCTTAGATTGCATTGGTCAACAAAGACATGCACTCAAGGCATATAGCATAACATTTGTGGAACTGGTATAGTTTGGGCATGCCTAGGCATGCTTAGGCAGAATGGATGCTGCCTGGAAAGGCTATAAAAGTTGTTGACATGCACAGATGCTAATTATTTCATTGATATCAGTTTCCATGTATTTTGATGTGATTGTTTCAAGGCATTGAATTATCTATGTACATGTAATTTCCGTAACAAGTAAGCCAGTTATAGACTTGCTTTACGACAACTGTGACAGCAGAAATATCTCATCAATATCGAACCACCGTGTTACATTCTGTTACATTTATGCTGAATAAACGCTTAGATCCCAAAAACACACTGTGACTGAACTTGTTAAGGAAGCCTTTGAATTGCATTTTGGTTCTAAGATTGGTGATCAAGACAAGGTCCATGCTCCACACATTCGTTTTGCAATATGTGCTGTTGATCTTAAAGCTTGCCATTTGCTGTCCCAATGAACAGAACAGTCATGTGACAGACTGTTACTTCTTTCTGACTAGTTTTGTTTTTTCTGTTAAAAATAAGAAATAAATTAAATATCCCAGTTGGCCTTCAGATATGAGACCAGCACCACATGACAACAAAGTATTGAAGCCACTACAGAAATGGAGTTTAGACAAAACAGATGAAGTTGCTGCAATATACCAATCAGGCACGGACAGTGACAATGATCCAGATTTTAAACAGCATATGACTGGTGAGCCTCATTTTATAACAATTCTGAACACAAAGTCAGAATTAAATGTCCAGGTCATGGAATTGGGTTGGTCAGAATAAAAAACACAAATACCAAGTTCAAAACTGTAAGGATGGTATTTGCTAACACCTGCTATGAAAAGTTCTGTCCTTTGAAGTTGCCAAGATGATTTAGCAAATTTCTGTATACAAATTGACAATCTTATTTTCTGTACCATTAATAGCAATAGCACTTAGATTTATATACTGCTTCAAAGCAGGGGTGGGTTCTACTTACCTTTACTACCGGTTTGCATCGTGCCCACATGCGCGCTCTTCTGATTGCCTATGATGACGTCCGGGTCAGTGGGTGGAGCCTCCCGCCAGTTTTACTACCAGTTCTTGCGAACCAGTTCAAACCAGGGCAACCACCACTGCTTCATAGTGCTTTTACAGCTCTCTAAGTGGTTTACAGAGTCAGCATATTGCCCCCAACAATCTGGGTCCTCATTTTACCCAGTTCGGAAGGATGGAAGGCTGAGTCAACCTTGAACTGGTCAGATTTGAACTGCCAAACTGCAACTAGCAGTCAGCTGAAGTAACCTGCTGTACTGTAGTTTAACCACTGCGCCACCTCGGCTCTTCATGGTTTCTTCCCAGCTTTGGGTTGTGAGTATGAGCCACTAAAAAGATATCTCTTTATTGATTCAAGGCTGTCTTGTTACACGATGACCATGCACACTCTTCAGTACCTTTGCTGCACATGAAAGTCATAGAACATGGATCTTTTGTTGAAGCATATCAAATACATCAAGTGTAACTGAAATATTTGTGGGCAGGGTGGATAAAAATCAATGATTTTTTTAAAAAAAATTTAAAAAATCAGATTTTTTTATTTAAATCGGATTTTTTTATTTAAATCAGATTTTTTTTTATTTAAATCGGATTTTTTAAATAAAATGCTTTTTGAGGAAAATATATTACCATCCAAAGGTTATTCCATCATGAAATAAAGATTAGTTTTTTAATTATGTAGAATAAGACTGTATATGTTTAATTTTTTTGGTAAATAAATTCCATTAATCCATTCACAATGTCATGCTCTTCCAGAGGTTTTTGTAAGATTATTGGACAGTTTCTCTGCCTACAAGATATTATCACAGATGCTGGAGACTTCTGGTCGGCACCGCAGGCTTCATGGACTGTCTCCTTAGACCGCCAGCCCCGTGACTTCGTAAAAGCCACTTTGACAGCGCAAATCGGCTGTCTGGCGGCTGAAAAACCTCCCCTTCGGGAAAAGAAGGAGAGGATAGCCGGTGGGTGAGAGTAGAGCTCCCCGAAAGTCCTCTGGAATAATTCCAGAGGCTTGGAGGGCGAGAGTTCCCCAGTCAGCCCGCCAAGAAGCTCCGAATCCGGGACAACTCTGTGTAAGCAGAGCTAGAAGCCGCGTCCGGTCCTGCTGCCAAAAAGTGAGTCTGATTGATTACAAGCGCAGGCAAAGCGGAAACAGGAGAACAAGCTTTAAAAGTAACAGAGTTTAACTCCGGAGTTACTTTGTTTCAAACTGAATTTCTTTGAGCTGGAGGCTGAAGATGGCGTCTTTGTTATGGTTTTGAAAGTGAAAGTTAGAAACGAAAGTGCTTATTGAGAACTTTGCATTGTAAGAGTGGATTAAAGCTGCTGGGAAGTGAGAACTTGTGGAGAAAAGACTATTTTGCTGATAAATTAGAGATTATAAATTACAAGCATTTTAAAGTTGTTCAAGGGAGTTTGTGGCTTTGAAAAAAAAAGATCTTTTTAAAAATGAAAAAAAAGATGGCTTCTAAACAAGTTAAGCCAGGAATTGTTAAAGGAGGGGGAGGTTCTCCAGTTGTGTCAGTGGTGACACAGAAAGCACAACTTCCAGCTGATTCACAGAGTCAGGAGGCTGCTCTTAATGATTTCAAAGAATTTATGAAAGAAGCCATGAATAATCAAGCAACAGCAATAAAAGAAGCTATGAATAATCAAGCCACTGCAATGAATAACTTAACAGTACTTGTGGAAGGGAAATTAAAGAAAGTTGAGGAGGATATAAAGTCAATTAAAGAAGTGGTTGCAATAAAGCTCGATGAAATAAGAGATGATATTGTTTATGCAGTATCAGGATTGTCAAAATTTGGAAAGCAAAATGGGAGATGTCATGACCAAAACAGAGAAAGTGGATGATGGATTGGTAATGTTACAATACAGGTCCATGGAATTTGCTTTGAGATTGAGAGGCCTGAAAGAAAACAGCAAAGAAAATTTAAAGGATATTTGTGCTGATGCTATTGCAGAGATAATTAAAGAAAGACCAGAAGATGTGGCAAGCCGAATTAATAAAATCTACAGAGTTAACTCCTGGTTGGCAAGACAAAGACAGCTGCCAAGAGATGTGGTGATTTATTTTACAACCAGGAGGATCAGAAATGATATTTTACAAGCTTCCTACAAGAATAAGGTTCAGGTGGCTGGGCAAGAAGTGGTGGTTTTGAAAGAGATCCCTCCAAAGATGTTGAGAAGTAGAAAGGACTTTGGCTTTTTGGTAAATGAGCTGAGAAATCAACAAGTGGCATACAGATGGGACATTCCAACTGGTCTAATAGTGACTTATAGTGGAGAAAGATACAGGTTAAACACAGTCTGGAAGGCAAAAGATTTCTATGTTAATGTTTTAAAGGCTGGATACCCAATGCTTTGTTGAGGGTTTGGGAAAAGTATCAATATAAGTTAAACTATAAGATACCCATATGGGCAAATCCCAGACATGCAATAGAAAATATAAGTATAGAGCAAAAAACAGAGGTGATTACTTATAAAGAGCTTCTTCTTTTGGAAAGGGGTAAACTGCAATTGAAAGCTTTAGATGTATTAAAAGAAGAAGGGATAATTTATACTTGGTTTCAGTATGGTCAGCTTCAAGCTAGATGGAGGGAAGATCAAAAAATTGGTGTTATGCAAAATGAGGAAAATTTGGTGAAACAGATTAGAGATCAAAGTCAGATGCATATTAAAAGGTTGTATAATGCTTTATTGGAAATAGATTCAGAAACGGAATTGGTTAAGGATTGTATGATAAAATAGGCACAAAACTTTCAGGAACCAGTGATGATGGAAACATGGGAAAAGATTTGGTCAGAAATGTTAAATTTATGCAAGCATAAAATTTGAGAGAGAATTTTTATAAAATGTTTTATAGGTGGCACTTAGATCCTAAAAAAATATCATGTATGTACTCGAATTTGCAAGCTAAATGTTGGAGATGTGAATGTGATGACGCAACCTATTATCATATATGGTGGACCTGTAAGAAAATCAAGGCATTTTGGATAAAAATTTGGTGGGTGATGCAGAACATTCTAAAAAAAAAAGGTTGAAATTTACTCCTCAATTGTTTTTACTGGGTATAATGATGGATTGTACAGTATTAGAGACTAAATTGATTTTGAACTTAGTATCAGCAGCAAGGCTGTTGGTAGCACAATACTGGAAGAAGGACTTTTTGCCTACTATTGAAGAGTGGATACTGAAAGTAACAAACTTAGCAGAAATGGCGAAAATCTCAGCGTATTTGAAGGACTATACACAAGAAAGATACGTATTGGAATGGAGAAGATGGATTGATTATATTCAAAATAAGTATTAGACAAGAAAATATCAAATAGTTTATGAATGAACGTTAAGTATTAGAAGTATTATGTTATCTATAGTGGAGTTAAGGTTTCAGGGGGGGATTTAGTAGTCTGAGGATAGATAGGTTAATTTAGCTTATGATTGTTAATTGAAATACCTTGTATTTTGCTCTGGGAAGTCTGGGGGGGAGGGGGGAAAGGGTGGGGGGAATATGGGGGAGGAATTCTTTTTTTTTCTGTAAAACTTTTCAATAAAAAAAAGATATTATCACAGATGCTTGGTTTACTTTAGCAGTTCTCAAAACTGAATTTGACTCAGCAGAGATCACATGCCTCTTCTTCACAGCAAAAATGTTATAACATGAACAGAGTTGAGAAAAAGACCTTAATCCTATTGTTCTACAAACCTATGAATACTTCAGTGCTAAGTTTCAAGAAGTTCAGTGAATAGAATAGAAACAATATTTTTCTGATTGTTTGGAATGGAATAGATCTGCACAAGAAGAAAGTGAAACTAAGTATAAGGAGGAAGGGGCAAGCAGACAAGCAGTACAAAATGAAAGTGAAACTTTCTGAGCACAATACTGCACAGCCACAGATAGACAAGTCTTTGGATCTTTTTGTGTTTATGACCTGAGGTTTATCACATTCTTTCCTTGGAGGAAAAAACCTATAATGGCAGAGGCCGTAAAAGAGACCCAGTTTGGCAATATTTTAATGAAGTTCCTTTACCTATTGGTAAGGCAGGCATGTGTACAAACTGCAAACACTGCAACAAAGAAATGCAAGGCCTGGTGGCCCGAATGAGGCAACATCATGAGAATTGATGTGATGATAATGTAAATGAAGGGATCTGATAGATGACCACTGGATAACTTTCTATTCACTCTATTCTAAAAAGCAATGCATCCGGTTGGAAAAATTACAAGCTCAGCCAAAATCCTTTTGATACCTCTAGGAGGCCTCTAAGTTGTCAGAAGATAGGAACATTCTAATGACATACAGCTTAAAGGTTGGTTAGGTCAAGGGGATCCACATGAGTTAAAAGTCGTCTATCAACAGAAGATAATTTGAATCTATGCTCCAGTAATTTACAGAAGAAATATGATTGTTTGGCAAAGATAATGTAAAACTTTAGTAATTAGGAAATGTCAATTAAATATAACAAATGTATATGACCATATAAACTGCTGAGTTAACAGAATCCTTTGTTTGAAAATGTATAAAACTGGGGTCTCAGAATCATAAAGTTGTTCAGATTTTTTGGTACGCATACCTCTCTGAACCTATTGCGCAATAAACTGGCTCTGGCTGACCCAAAGGGATGTCTCTTATATCCTTTCTTCCATAACAATGAAGATGACCAAAGAAATATATTTGAACAGGCAGGATCTTCAGGTTGGTAAACATTTTTATTGAATCATATTTCTAAAGACTGCCTTGAACTGTCATGTTTGAGTAAAATTATATTTCTTATTATTACTGCATGTTACTGTCATTTGGTATAGTTATGAAGAAAAGCAAATATTCCTTTTGGGGCAGTGCTGTGTACAATAAACAGAAATTGTATAAACAATAAAATAACAGCATTGACTTTTTTGTTTAGGGGAATTCATAGATTTTGGAAACTATCCACCTTCAAGATCACCATCCTCCTGTTCTACAGTTTCAGAGTTATCCATCCAGGATAGTGCTTCATTAGCATCATCATCATCAGATACCCACAGCCACATATCACTATCACCTAAAAGAAAGAAAAAACCCTTCCCTCCTGGAACCACCATAGATAAGTTTGTGATAAAAACTAGCAGATTAGAAAAAGAGTTAATTGATGAAAAAATTGCCCAGTTTGTTTATGCAACGAACTCTTCTTTCCGTCTGACTGAAAACCCACATTTCATTAATATGATTCAGTCACTGAGACCAGGATACAGTCCACCCAGCAGAGCAGATGTTGCAGGGAAACTGCTGGATAAAGTGTATGACAGAGAAATGGAGCAATGTGCAACAGCTCTGGAGGGTAGAATTGTTAACCTAAGTATTGATGGGTGGAGTAATGTCCACAATGATCCTATTGTATGTGCTTGTATAACAACAGAAGAAGGGAAAGTCTTCCTTGCACAAACAATTGATACGTCAGGAAATGCACACACAGCAGAATACTTACAAGAAGTGGTAGTAAAAGCTATAATAACATGTGAACAAAAATTCAAATGTCTAGTACGCAGTTTGGTCACAGACAATGCTGCAAATATATCCAAGATGAGAAGAAATTTAGAAGAGCAGGAAGGGAATATAAAGCTAATAACATATGGTTGCAGTGCTCATTTGCTGCACCTCTTAGCCAAAGACTTAAGTGTTCCAGAAATAAAGACTAATGTTGTTGAAATTGCTAAATACTTCCGTAACAATCATTTTGCTGCAGCAGCTCTGAAAAGGATGGGTGGAATCAAGCCAACGCTCCCACAGATGTTAGATGAAACTCTGTGGTGGACTGTTTTGAGCAGTATATCAAGAACTGGCCTATTCTGATGACAGTTTGTGAAGAAAATCAAGATAAAATAGATGGCACTGTCACAGCCAAAATCCTCAACATTGGGCTTAAGAGAAATGTTGAACATATGCTAAGCATCCTGAAACCCACCTCTGAAGCTTTAAACAAAATACAGAAAAATAGCTGTTTTATTGCTGATGCTTTTGAAATTTGGAAGGAACTGAGTGAACACTTAAAAACAGAACTACACATGGACAGAATTAAATTACAAGCATTAAAAAAACGAATGGGACAAGTACTGTCTCCAGCTCATTTTTTGGCAAATATTGTCAATATCCAGTATCAGGGTCAAAACTTAAGTGCTGAGGAAGAGGAGTTAGCTATGGCATGGGTATCCAGCAATCATCCATCTGTAATGCCAACTATAATAAACTTCAAAGCTAAGGGGGAACCATTCAAGAAATATATGTTTGCTGAAGATATTTTAAAGAAAGTCACACCAGTGAACTGATGGAAGTCACTTAAGCACTTGGATTTAGAGACTGTTCAAGTAATGATTTAACTTTTAACAGCAGTAGCTTCTTCTGCAGGCGTTGAAAGAATATTCTCTTCCTAACCCAACATTCACTGTATTAATCTTTCTCAAGAATGAACTGAAAATGGACACAGGAAAAGAGAATGTGGATGCTGCTTGAATAGAGTGAAGATAACCATGTTATAGTGCCATAGAAGTGTGTAGAGTTACATTAATGAAAGGCATGAAAAGGGATGTTTGAGGGAATAATGGAATAAAATGGATTAAGGGAAAATGCACATAAGAATGCTGCATGAAGTGGGAAAAAGTAATACAAATACAAAAGTAATTTGTATGATGCATTTAGAAAGAGAAAGTTGCAAAGAATGCAGTCAGAGCAGTGAATGTGTTAAGGTTTAAAGATGTAGAGAAAATGCAGAACAATTTTGATGGAAATTAAAAGTTGCTTTAAAAATGAAAGTGATAATAATTTGGGGATAAAGTAAAGGAATGTCATTCCCTAATTCTTGTGGGGCTGAGAGTGAAAAAAAGAAAAAGAAAAAGAAAAGAAAGAAAGAATATTCTCTTCCTTTGGACTCATTCATTCTAAATTGAGAAATCGTTTGGAACCCGATAAAGCAGGAAAACTTGTTTTTCTTTTCCAGATTATGAACAAAGAAGAAGATGAAGATAACGAGTGAGCTACAGAGGACAGTATTTAAGTTTTTCATGTGTAGGCTGGGCTGACAGTCTAAGTTTCTTAAAATATATATATTTTGTTTAGCCAAATTATTTAACAAACATGGATGTTTGTTTAAGCAAATAACATATGTTGTAATGTTATTGTTTCAATTGAATAAATCTATTTAAATTGTTATTATTAAGGTAATGATTATTTTTCTTCTTCCTAAGTACAACAGAAAAGTTGTCCAAATATGAATGATTAACCCATTAAACTGGGGATAAAAAAACTAATATGAAAAGTTATTATTCTAAAAATCTTCATCTACTTGCATATTAAAGTTATACCAGCAAGAATTAGTCTTTATGTAGAAAACTATGATTTAAATCAAGCCTTACTGACTAGTGATTTAAATCATGATTTAAATCGTGGTTTAAATCAGTTTGATTTAAATCAAATCCACCCTGTTTGTGGGATCTAAAAGTTGTGCTTTTGCTGATTCAAATGCAGCTCCGATATGCCAAGTTCTGTTGTTAGATATGCAAATGGGACAGCCATGTAAGAAAATTGATTACATTAAAAAGACAAGGTACTCCAAAACAATTTGGTCCCAGGACAGAAAAATGAAGCATATGAGCCACTTGTTGGCCTAACAATGGTGTTTTTTGTCTCTGCTTGACATAAAACTAAAGACTAATGAAAAACTTTGTAAAAGTGATGAACAAGAAAGATGAAGATTTTTGTTATTTGAGACCAATTGTTTCAAGAATAACTGATGCTAAAATTAAAGTAGGCATTTTTGTTGATCCACAGATAAGACATGTCATCAATTACAAGCAGTTCGAAGATCTGTTAGTAGGACAGAGAAAATTGCCTGGAAAATACTCAAGATTGTTGCTGAGAATTTTGTTGGCAACTATAGAACACTAAATTACATTCAGCTGGTTATCAAACTTTTTACATACAAGACCATAAAGTGCAATATATCACTGAAGACTTTTTTCCTGCACTCACACTTGGAATTCTTTCCAGAAAATCTAAATGCAGGCAGTGATGAATATGGTGAAACTTTGTGCATTAAGTATCAGGGCAGATGAAATGTATCGATGCTGGCTGATTATTGTTGGACACTGCAGTGAAATTCATCAGATACCGAGTACAAACAAAAATCAGCAACAAAACATTTTCCACCCTTCTGAACTCATGCATCATGTTGGAAACATTATGTGATTACATACATTATAGTCATTAAAATTAATTTCATATTTTTCTAGATTCATGCCTGATACAGTGATTCAGAAATATTTGTGTTCAGTTTGATGAGGTCTATCATAATTGCCAAAAGTTTTTCAAGAAGCAAAGCTTTTAAAATAAATTGTTATCAAGCAACTGTTTGGATGGAAATGATTCTTCTATATTTAAAACATTTGCTCTTCTGATAAGTAACATGATCTTTTTCTCTGATCAGCATTCATTATTCTGATTTACTTTGGGTAATGTCCCTGGTTTCATTAAAGAAGAATGCAAAGAGGTGGGAATTTCTATCTCTTTCCTCTCCAATCTGCACATAGAAGCTAGGAAGCTTTCACTCTGAAGATCAGGTAGCCTTCGTAAATCAGACAGTTTATCATTTATTTGACGTGGTCACTTTTTCTTCTTTTGCTTTTGGGGAATTAAGTCACATTTAGGGTAAGAGCTAGTTGAATTAGTAAATTGAATTTAGGAGATGCAAAGTTGGTGAAATTTAATCCTCTTCCTCATCAACCAAGAAGTCCCACTTTCTCCAATTACGGGATCACTATAGGCTAAAGAAATGGCCATGTCATTTGTACAGCAAGAAAATATATAATACCAGGCAAATCCTAAAAAGAGATGAATGAGTTTTTCCACCATATACAGATAATTAACATTCTTAACTATATATTAGCCAATAATTTATCCAACTTAAAAAAAAACCAATTGTAACAATAAGAAACCACTTACCAAAACTAACCAGCTTCAGAGAAGATAAGATTTCCAATTCCATCCATAAAAATGCATTGGAAATACAAATAAAAAATCCACAAATAAGAATTGTTTTATTATTCCAAACTAATCTAAAAGCCAGACAGAGGCACTAAACTAGAAACCAGGAGACTGAGTTCTAATCCAACTTTAGGTATGAAGCCATCTGGATGAACATGGACAGTCACTCTTTCTCAGCCCTAGGAAGAAGGCAACAATAAACAACTTTTTAAAATCTTGCCATGAAAGCTTCAAGGAATTAATCTAGGCAGTCACAAGAAATCAAGACTATCTCAAAGATACCAAAATTAAATTAAATTGGTTTAAATAATTTTCAGCAGATGCTTTCATAAAATACTGACTATATTCCCAGATAAAGAAGCAATTAGCTTTTAACTAAAAGGAGCCTGAGTGGCATAGGAGGCTAATGCCTCCTACTGAGGCAGCATTTAACATCCAGCAGCCTGCAATTACTGCGAGTTCAATTCTCACCAGGCTCAAGGTCGACTCAGCCTTCCATCCTTTCTAAGGTAGGTAAATTGAGGACCCAGTTTGTGGGGGCAATAAGCTGACTTTGTAAAAATATACAAAAGTATGAAGGCTATTGCTTAACGCACTGTAAGCCACCCTGAGTCTCTGGAGAAGGGCGGCATATAAATAAATAAATAAAACAAAACCTAATCCTCACATCCAATGGCACAATCATTCACACATCAATAATTAGGATTACATTATGAGTATTTATCATGGACACAAAGAAGCAGTTATTTGTGACAAATGTGAGACTAACCTTGCTAATTATGCAGGATATAAAGCAAAAATTCAAAGAACAGTTCAGGTTTAGTGATCAAAGAATTGCTTTGGTTTACTTTTGGATTTGTTTTGAAACAGAAAAATTTATGAGACTTTGTTTTTGCAGATTAGAAATGTCTGTGTTCATGCATCCATTGAAAAGCTGTTCTTCCATGTCTTTCATGTCATTCACCTCTCTCCTCTCCCTCCCTCCCTCCCTCCCTCCCTCCCTCTCTCTCTCTCTCTCTCTCTCTCTCTCTCTCTTTCTCTCTCTCCCTCTCCCCAACAACTATAAGTGAAACAAGAAAAATATTACTAAACATAAGGATGGGAAGAGAACAAAGCAGCTTTAACAGCTATCATCTAGTTTTTATGCCTGGATTTTTAAAAAATATATGTTCCATTTTATGTTAACTTGGTACTAGTCTTCCTGAAAGCCAGTCCCTAAAAGCACAGCATGTGTGGCTCCTAATGCACAGGAAATGTGATTAGCAGCCTGAGAAAAGCACAGAATTACTGACTAGATTACTGGATAATTAGATTGGTGGCACTCTTCCCTGACTGGGCTGTCAGATTAAATCCTGCTGCTTTTCTTCAGATAACTGTCATGTTCTACAATAATAAACAGAAACTGACAGAGGGTTTTTCTTTTTAATGTTCAAAGTATGCCTTTTCTTCTTTCAATGAGCCAAAATGTTCACAGTATTTATTGATTCATTCAAAACATTATGTTCTTTGATTAGTGCACCCCTAACAAGACAAACCTGATCAAAAAGGTTTAATGGGGAATGATAAATGGAAATGCATTTCTCATTTTATCAGGGAAGAATCCCACTGCAATTATAGAAGAATATGAGGAGAAAGATTTTGCTTACAAACTACCACCTTCCATCTAACTATATGATTATTCTTTCTTATCAGTTCTTTCATGTATATTAAAAAGTCACATAGTAAATAACTGTATGCTTTCAGAATGTATGCCTTCATAAATTCTTTATTTGTGAAACTTTCTTCATCCTTTCTTTATTGTTTCTTTCTCTATAAAACTTCCTGGAATGATCCTATGTTCAGCATCAATCAAAAATGGTTGACAGTGAAGGAAAGCAAAAGATAGCATTGTAATGGCATCTGTTCTTCCAGGAATTGCCAATAACTTTATAAAGTTGTACAAGAAGACCCCCCCAGAGTGCTGAGAGTTCATTCAAAGGAATTTTAATATGAAAGAAAAAGGAAGGGGCCTAGACAGCTATTTCATCTTCCTATTAAGGTAAATGGCAATGAATGTGCAATTGAACGGAATGGGTCAACTTGCTGGGGCCAACTTGCCATGGCCAACTTGCCATGAGCAACTTTCCACAGCAAACTTGCTGCAGGACAACTGACCATGGCCAACTTGCTGTGGGACAATTCAACAAATCAATTTAATTGTTTAAAATAATTTAAAAATAATTTTAATTCCTTTCATTCACATTTCATTTTGTCCCTCCTTTGGCATCCTTATGTTTAATAAGGATGTTTAAAAAGAGCCTTGGTAGTACTAGGGTTTAAGGCACCCTGTTATTAAGCTGCTTAAGACCAGCTGCCTGCAATTACTGCAGGGTTCGAATCTCGCCAAGGCTCAAGGTTGACTCAGCCTTCCATCCTTTCTAAGGTAGGTGAAATGAGGACCCAGTTTGTGGGGGCAATAAGCTGACTTTGTATAAATATACAAAAGGATGAAGGCTATTGCTGAGCACATTGTAAGCCGCCCTGAGTCTTCGGAGAAGGGCGGCATATAAATCAAATTAAAAAAATTAATTAAATTAAAAAAAAATTAAAAAATTAAAAAAAAAAAAATTAAAAATAACATACTATTAACTTAGTGGTGAAATCCTCTTACCTTTGCTACCGGTTCAGGAACGGGAGCATGCAGAGATGGTAAAAAACCAGGACGTAATGACATCCCGGCGGGTGGGTGAACTCTCCCGCCACTGGCGCTACCAGTTTGGCGAGCCAGATTGAACCGGGGGGATTTCACCGCAGATTTTAGTATAATATATGCTTTGTAATTTTATATTGGCTACAATAAACTGTGCCTCTTAAAGTAGCCCTTATATTAAAGCTCATATTTCTTCAATATTAGTATAACTCTTGTCCCATGACAAGTTGTCCCACAGCAAGTTGGTCATGGAGAGTTCACTGCAGCAAGTTGGCTGTAGCAGGTTGGCCAGGATGGGTGGGCTGCGGTGAGTTCTCCTAGACCTTTAAAAAAAATGCCTGTTTTGCTATAACAATTTATTTCTCATAAATAAGCTACCAGGATAAATGTTACTTTCCCTAATTGATTGGTTATATGCCATCTAACAGTTGTTGATTCTTAGCAACTATATACAGTAGGTAGATTTTCTTACATAAGGCATTTCACTGGTCTTGTTGCTAAATCTCAAATAATGGCACTGCCTTTTGGTAATTAAGCCCCAAGGTGCAGCACAATGTGGCTACAAAAGTTATTAGAGGATTTGAAAATAGCACTTGCTCTGCTTCAACTGAACCGTTAGTATCTGCAAGCAATGGTCACCTGGATGAGAACATATTGGCTGAATCTGAATATTCATTCATTCATTCATTCATGCTATATCACTGCCTAATTGCCAAGCAATATAAATTAATCTCATTGGCTTCATTACTGTAAGATTATTTTCCATTCTTATGAGTTCACATTTTCTAAATGGAGTTTATTTATTTATTTATTTATTTTATTTGGCTTATATGCCGCCCTATCTCACAATGGACTCAGGGCGGCTCACAACAATAAAACACAAGCCACAATAAAAATAAAGACTAAAATCTAAAAAATTTAAAATTAGCCCATTAAAACCCTTAAAACCCCATCATCAGACCAGGTCAAGGGATTTGAAAAGCCAGGTTTTTAATTCCCGGCAGAAGGTGTGAAGGTCGGGCGCTAGTCAGAGATCCAAGGGGAGTTGATTCCAGAGGGTGGGTGCCCCAACCGAGAAGGCTCTACTCCTGGGGGCCACCAGCCGCCACTGTCTAGCCGATGGCACCCTGAGTAAGCCCTCTCTATAGGCGCGAACCGGGCGATGGGATGTTGTTGCTGGCTGTAGGTGGTCCCCCAAATATCCTGGTCCTAAGCCATGTAGGGCTTTATAGGTCAACACCAACACCTTGAATCTCACCCGGAGGGCAACCAGTAGCCAATGCAAACCGCACAGGAGGGGTGTAACATGGGAGTATCGGGATTCTCCCATCACAACCCGCGCGGCTGCATTTTGCACCAGCTGAAGCCTCCGAGTGGTCCTCAAGGGCAGCCCCATGTAGAGAACGTTGCAGTAGTCAATCCGTGAGGTGACCAGCGCATGAGTAACTGTGCGTAGGGCATCTCGGTCCAAGTAGGGATGCAACTGGCGCACCAGACGTATCTGGGCGAATGCCCCCCTGGTCACGGTCATTATCTGGTCTTCTAAGCTCAACCATGAATCCAGAAGGACACCCAAGTTGCGCACCCTGTCTACAGGGGGCAAAACTTCACCCCCTATAGTCAGCGATGGCACCTCTCCCCTGAACCGAGATGCCGGTACCCACAGCCACTCGGTCTTGGCCGGGTTGAGTTGCAATTTGTTTCTGCCCATCCAGACCCATACCGCTTCCAGACACCGGGCCATCACATCGAGGGCATCACTCAGTTGGTTCGGGGTGGAAATATAAAGCTGAGTATCATCAGCGTACTGATGATACCTCACCCCAAAACCACAGATGATTTCCCCTAGCAGTTTCATATAGATGTTGAACAGGAGAGGTTGATCTCTGCCTCCCCGCCAATACCGCTTGCGTTTGACCCGAGAGGTAGGAGGAGAACCACCGTAAAACAGTGCCTCCCACTCCCAACCTCTCGAGGCGACGCAGCAAGATACCGTGGTCGACGGTATCAAATGCCGCCGAAAGATCCAGAAGGACCAGAACAGAGGAAAGACCTCTGTCCCGGGCCCTCCAGAGATCATCCACCAGTGCGACCAATGCCGTCTCCATGCTGTACCCGGGCCTGAAACCCGATTGGCACGGGTCAAAGTAATCCGCTTCATCCAGGACCAGCGGGAGCTGACGTTCAACCACATTCTCAACAACCTTCGCTGGGTCCAAGGCCGGCTTCTTGAGAAGGGGCCTCATCACCGCCTCCTTCAAGGCGGTTGGGAAGTTTCCCTCCCTCAAAGAAGCCGCTATCACCGCCTGGATCCAGCCTCGTGTCACCTCCCGGGCCGAATAAACCAGCCAGGAGGGACATGGGTCCAACACACAGGTGGTTGCACTCAGCTTCCCCATGATCCTGTCCACTTCCTCTGGGGTAACAGAATCAAACTCTTCCCAAAACACAGGACCCACTGTCTCACCCTCGTCTGACTCTGTCCAGTCAGCATCCAAGCCATCCCGAATCCAAGCGATTTTGTCCAACAGGTGCTGACCAAACTCCTTGGCTCGTCCCTGTAAAGGATCTTTCCTCACCCTCTGATTTAAGAGGGAGTGGGACACCCTGAACAGGACAGCCAGGCGATTCTCTGCGGACGCGATGACATCGGTGAAGTAGCGGCGCTTTGCCGCCACCAACTCCACCAGGTAGGCCCGTGTGGCCAACCTTAATTGAAATCGGTCGGATTCGGAACGGCCTGCTCTCCAACAGCTCTCTAGGCCTCGTCTACGCCGCTTCATCTCCCGGAGCTCCTTGGTAAACCAGGGAGTCGGCCGGGATCTGCGATGAGTCGGAGGCCGCAAAGGAACGACCTGGTCCAGAGCCCCGGTAGCAGCCTCTTCCCAGGCCTCTACCAGGGTCGTGACCGGGGCATGGGAGAGAGAGAGAAGGATCACCCCAAGATCCTTCTGGAACCTCTCAGGGTCCATCAGGCGCCTGGGGCGGAACCAGATGGTCGGTTCTGCCTCCCAGCGAGGAGGGGCGGTGTAATGGAAGCATAACCGAAGGAGATAATGGTCGGTCCATGACAGGGGATAAATAGTAGGAGATTCCCCACCGAATTCATCTCGCCACTGCTCCGAGACAAAAACCAGATCGGGTGTGTGCCCCCCCCCATGAGTCGGGCCCTGGATAATCTGGGTCAGGTACACAATCAACAAGCCCAACTGACCATACTGGCCCCACCTTATGAGGAGGGCCTCACACCCGTCAATCTTAGGAGCAGTGACCTCCCGTGGACTAAGGACCTCCCTAATAACCACCGCCACCCCCCCTCCCCTCCCCTGGGCTCTTGGCTGGTGCAGCACCTGGAAATCTGGTGGGCACAATTCAGTCAGAGGGACACCCCCCTCTGAGCCCAACCAGGTTTCCGTAATGCATGCCAGGTCTGCGGTTTCCTCCTCAATCAACTCACGAATGAGGGGAGCTTTATTGACCACAGACCTAGCATTAAAATAGACCAGCCTAAGCCCAGGGGCCCAATCCCTCAAACCCCCAGGAGATTGGATAGAACTTGGAGGGTCAGAGCGCACCACCGCTCAAAGATAGCGGGGGCGGGCTCCCAAAGTCCGATACAGCCCTCCGTTCTCCACCTACAGCCATTTCCCATCACAACCGGTATCTGAAATCCCACCCTTGCCTCTGGTGCACCTAAATGACCCCGCACCACATCAGAACCCCCGCCGACTCTCCATAACCTGGTCTGGCCACGACCTGGCAGGCCCCCCCCAACCACCGACCGGATATCAAAAACCACCCCCCTCCCCAAACCCCTTAAAATCTAGCTAAAAAACAATATAACGACCCCTTACTAAAACCCTTAAAACCCTCATGCCATCTCTCGGGGTCCCAGGACCCATCATTAAGGAAGATCTTCACCAAGCCAGCAGGCCATTCCAAGGAAAGGGGGGCATCCCTCAGAGCAACCAAGTCCGCTCTTGCGTATGTTCGTACTACCATCCCTGAACCTCAAGGCACAGGGGATTGTCAATGAAGAGTGGAATATATCAAACTGGTCCATCCCAGGAGACAGGAACCACCATTCCAGGGTGACCTCTCACGACACTCCTGAATGATAGGGGGTGTTAATCCTCACCATCCTCTCACCACAGCGGGTTCCTGAGTCCAAATGGGGTCACCCGAAGTGGGAACCTTCAGTCATTGTTGCCCTCTCACGACAGCATGACCCGGTTCCGATAGTAAAACAAAGTCTACAGCCACCCTCTCATGGCGGCGGTGGGCTTCTCCTCCAGAGCTGACCAGTCCAGGGCTGCAGTAGAAAAGTCTGGGCATATAGATGGTTCATTCCAAGCCATGCGGGTGTGCGGGTATGGTGGAGATATATCCCGGGACGGAGATACTGGGGATAACAAATCCAGATCCAGGCAAGCCTTCAGTCGCCCAAGTCCACCATCACACCAAGTCCACCATCACACCATGACCAACACAGCCGGTACAGGTCCTCTGACATGTCAACAAGGTGATGACAATGGGGGGGAGGGGGGAGTAAGCCAGCAAGCCCAAAACCATAAGGTCCAGGCGCTGGCTCCACCCCCTCCCCAATCGGTCCAACAAGCCAAGATCTCAACCTTCGGTGCCGATGATGGTAAGAAAAAGGGGGGAGGGGAGGGCAGCTGTAAAACAATCAAGCAAGGCCCCCGACGTGTAGGAAGTCTAGGCGCTCCCAATTCGAGTCAGCCAGGCAACTCTCACCCGCCTAGCCGCTCCAGTGGGAGAGCCACGGTTAACACATCGCAGGCGGGGCTCCTGCCCATCTACCCACTCGCCAGGTCCAGCAACGAAGTCCGAACTCTCCAGGCCGCCCAACCTCACCAGCCTGGGTCCGAACTCCATGGGGAAGCCGCTGCCTCACTGCCGACGTTTCCTCCGCTGTCACCCCGTCGCATTCGCCGGCAAGCCCCCTCCGCTCAGGACTGTCTTCGCCGGCAAGACAGCAAGCCTCCTTCCACTGGAGGAGTTGTATTCCTCCATAAGAAATACTTGCAGTTTCATCTTTGTCACTGGAAGCCCAAGTAGTTTGGGTATCCAAAACTGCTAAATATCATGTTCAACTGTATAATGAATTCAATATTTCCTAATCTTACATTTTCCTATATTAGTGTAATATATGCTTTGTAACTTTATACTGGCTACTGTCCTTCTTAAAATAGCCCTTATAGCCATGATGGCAAGCCTATGGCATGCATGCCAGAGGTGGCACACAGAGCCCTCTCTGCTAGCACTCGCGCCATCGCCCCAGGTCAGATCTCCATGGCGTTTCTTTCATGACCTTCTGTTTTCCTGCAAACGATGAAACAAAAGAAAAAGATCTTACGTCTTGCCATGCTGCTGGTGTTGGGATGCTTTGCCTCCTGCCGGTCAGCTGGTCTTTGGGTTTCTGCTGTGCATGCACACATGTCCGTGCATGGACAGATTCATGCACATTTGCACACGTCCACACATGCACACGCCTGTGCACGTTTGCACACATGCACCTTTCAGTTTGGGCAGTCATGTGCAGTTTGGTGCACTTGGTGTCTAAAAGGTTCACCATCACTGCCTTATAGTAAAGCTCATGTAGAATGTACAATTCCTTACACCAGTGGTGTCAAACTCAAATATAAATGGGTGCCTAACCTGTACATAAGGATTTCTCCGATCTGACTATTGAGTTTGGAAACCACACACAAAATCTTGTACAGTTTTTTTCCATAGTTTTTTGTAAAGTTAACAATGATCATAGTTTTTGAATATCTTGAAACTCAACAGATGTTGATTCAGATTTTTTGGAAGGGAGAAGAGACATTAATTCAATCTGTTTTGGAGAGAGGAGCTCCTTTGTGCGTTAGAGGCTCTGAAGTCTGGACTGGTCAATTATCACTGCAAGGCTGACTACCTGCTGTATGGGAAAAACCTCAGGCTTGCTGCCTCAGCTTAACTGCAGCAGCCCGGGGTGCTTGAGGTTGCTGTAGTATAGGGAGCCTCCTACTCCACCAGGACTACAGCAAGACCAGGCAATCTTTGCTGTTGCAATTAAGGTCAGGCAGTGAGCTTGGGCATGACTCTTTGTGAGTCACAAATTCAGAGTCTTGGTGATCAGTGACTAAATATATTATTATTTAGTTTTTTAAAAAATCTATGAGATATTATGACAAAATATCTGCCTATACCTGCATAGCAGAGGTGGTATTCAGCCGGTTAGCACCAGTTTGCACAAACCATTGGTGGAAATTTCCAATGGTCATCGACCGCCAAGGTCGCCGAACCGGTAGCGATGGCTGGCTGGCCAAGCCCCGAATCGGTCCCCCAGTCACTGCTCGCTCGCCCCACCAACCATGTTTGTCGCCGCCATGTTCTTTGCGCATGCAATTCTCACTCCTGGAAGAAACTATGCACATACTAGCCGTTAAATACTTCATGAAAGTTTGACAATATGCACTTTAATTTAAACAGTGAAGATGAACAATCACCCGTGGATAAATTAATTAATTACAAGGTTGACAATTCTTTAATGAAGTAATATTTTAATAGTCTATGGCCTAAAATAGCTACAACTAAAGACATAAAAACTAATGCTGCTAGGATCAGCTTCAAGAACATAGTAAAAGGTTGCTGGGAAGAGTATAAAACAACCTAAATTAATTTTAATCAAAGCAAGTTGCTACCTTCATTCTGTTATTCGTTTAAAAGTTTAGTATGAATAAAGCAAATCTAATATTGCATTAAATTGATTATTAAATTAGAAACAGATGCCAAGGATTTTTTTAAAAAAATATGTGGGAAGGGTGGGGGTCTAAATACAAATTGAAGATTTTCAATTTAAAGAGGCAAACCATGTTTCTTTCCAGTTCATTTTATTTTATAATCTAATTTACTAATCTAGGTGAAATGTTAATATATGTTGCTAGTCTACATATGATAGATATGCCATATGCTAAATAAATATTTACATTTTCAGTTGTTCTAACTGAAGACACATAAATGGACTAATTAAATATTACAGTTTATAAATGTTTGCAGAAAATTGCATCCTGCTGTGAGAAATAGCAGGGCCAAGGTAGGTGTATGTTTATTAGCAGTATGTGGTCCCTGCTCTGAAAAATTACACACCTAACTAGGAAGACAAAATTGCAGGGCATCTGAATTGCCTGTAGCATAAATGGTTTATGCCAAGGGTGTCAAACTCGATTTCATTAAGGGCCGCATCAGAGTTGTATTTGACCTTGGAGGGGCTTGGGTGGGTGTGGCCAGCAAAGGCATGGCCAGCTCAATGACATTCATGTCAGTGGCGCCATTAGTGGCCCAAGTGCTCTGCCAGTGAAAATGGGCTCTGGAGCTCCATTTTTGGCTGCAATGGCTTCCTGCAACCCTCTGCCAGTAAAAACGGAGCTTGGGAGGGCTGCGGGTGGCCCTCCCAGCTCCATTTTCACTGGCAGAGGCACTGTGAGCCAGTCCTTTGCTGTTTCCAGGGTGGCCCTGTTGGCCTGATCTAACCACCCTGCAGGCTGGATCCAGCCCCCGGGCCTTGAGTTTGATACTCCTGGTTTATGCCATTAATGCTGACAATCTTCATGCTGTGTTCTGTGGATCTCCACAATAGCAAAAAAGATTCTTTCTAAATTCCTTTCTACTATGGAAAGAACAATGTTTCTCTATATTCCCATGAATTTATCCCAGACATTCTATGCTGATGTATTTAGGCCATCTATACCCTGATCAATAAGTGGTAAGATGCATGATGACGAAGGAGTGATCAAGTTTTCTGTGCTTGAAGTTTCCTGGATGTCTTGGAGAATGAGTGATTTCAGAAAGAATTTTCAAAAATAGGCAGAGGCTAGGAGGATTTGTTTGTTTCCATTTTAATGCAAACTCACCTGATTTCATTTCCAGAACCTATAGGCATATATTTGCAGGAGATGACCAGGCTGATCAAACACATCATCAGTATCAAGAATGTCACTGTGTTTTTGTATTTATCAGATGAGCTATTATTTCTGGACTGTCAGACTTTCCGTAGCTTGCCAAGTCCTTGTCTCTGATCCACTACCCATGTCCGCATTCCTTCACTTTCTTCTCTCTTTCTTTGTTCTCCTGCCAAGAGGTCCAACCACAGAGAGGTGGCTAGCAGGAACATTGCCAAAATGTAACTAATTTAGATAGTGAGATGTTTTATTTTCTTTATAACAAATAAATGAGTTTTTTTTCTTAGAAAAAGTATCTTCGGGGTTTATTTTCTTAAGTATGCTTCAAGGAAAAGTATCGATCCACGTCTCTAAATCAAGGGGCGATTACCCAAAAGCAGAATGAGATTAATTAGCACCCTGACATCTGGTAGCAAAATGATGGTTGATTTATGGCTTTTTTCCTTGCTTGTTACTTTTGATGATCAACACATAGGCAATTAGTTTTTAGCTACTGAGGTAAGCTAATTATTTTGCAAATATGCCGAACAAGAAGAAAAAGGGCAAAATGAAACTCAGAGCATTCCCAACTTCCGGTTGGTGACCCGCGGTGACATGGCATTGAGTGAGTAACTGCTGCTCCTCAATACCATCAGTCACCGTGTTTTGGAGATCCCCTCGGGGGCGCGAAGCCTGGAGAGCCCCACGGATGAGAGAGCGAGCCGGGTGAGCGTGAAAGTGGAACGCAAAATGCTGATCGCAAGACCAGGCAGCTCTGTCTACCCAGCACGCGTGAGTCGGCCAAATTAATGGCCGACACGACGCTGCGGTAACCAGCAATCAGATTGGAAGCAAGGGAGATCGGATGCTGCAGTGCTGACAGATACACAGCCTTCCCGCGTATGTGAAAGTGGACATCAGGAAGAGGGGTCGGTGGAGTCGGGCGGAAAAGACTCACAGAGGGAAAAAGCGGCGATTGAAAGTTTGTGAGCAGTTTGACAGAGAGAGAGCCCGACAAGCCGGCATCGAAAAAAGAAAAGAGTTGATGTGTTGAAAGTGAGCGCGCAAAGAGAGGATTGGTGAGAAGATACAAGAATAGTGAAAGTATTCCTTTCCTTTTTGTTGTTTATAAAAGATTCATCAGAGGCTGAAACTAGGTGGATCGAGCTTGACTATTTCAAGGAACAGGAAGTTCAGCCATTAGAGAGACTTGTCTGAGGAACAAACTGAATAGCTGGAATGTCAGACTTATGGACAGTCTAGCAGCAAGGAATACGATAGAGTGCTGAACCTTGATGAATGGACTTAAGCCCGTAGAAGAATAGAGGCTGAGCAATAAAGAACAGTTTACATCCCAAAAAGGAGGGAAAAATAATAACAATAATAACAACAACGTAGGAATTTTCTGATAATTCTTTCTTCAATATCCTGATTGTCTAAATATAATTATTAGTAAGAATTGTCAATCTCCCTACAAATTAATTTTTCTGGATTAGATATATATAGTATATATTCTTAGGTTACATCATTTTAAATTTTTTAGATTCATTCACCTGTCTATAATTGTATTTATAGTCAAATATTTATAATTGTATGATATATATTTTAGATATTTTATAAATTAAGTTATTAATTATCTAATTACTAATTGTTAAGATAATCAAATACATATTAATTATATATTGAGTATAAGGTATTGTTGGGAAGAGGTATAGATTTCTAAATTGATACTGATTGTCAAATAGAATTTACTTTCATTTAAAGACCTAGAAGACAAAATTAGACATAGATAAAAAAAAATTAAGGGAAAAATTAAGGAAAGAAAACAGGTCACCAGCTGGCGAATGAGAATTTGGAGAAATATCAAAAGAATAATTAGAGAGCAAAAAATAATTTTGAAAGAAATGACAAGCATGTCATCAACAGTGGTGAAAACCGGAAAAAAGACTCCCTCTAACCCCACTATAACAATGACCTCTCTGGCTACACAGAAATCAACAGAAGGACTGGCGAAAACAGAAAAATCTACAGCCACATCGACAATGCAAACTCTGCAAGCATCATTAACTTTGATTCATGAAACCATGATGGCAATGCAGGAAAAAATGTCCAGTAACCATGTCGAATTAAAATCAGATATACATGCATTAGACCAGAAAATGAACGAAATCCAAACCTCAATATTTAATAATGAACAACTAATTCAAAAAGCCGAAATAAGAATTGACCAAACCGAAAAGAAATTAGTTACTGTGGACCAAGCATTGACAAGTCAAAATAGAGAGTTAGAGGATTTGATAATCCAATTAGAGATGGACCAGGCATCATTCTACTTGCATTTCCAAAATATTGTTGAGGATAAAGAGGAAGACCTGGGCGAGAAGATGGCGGAGCTGATAGCAGACATACTCCAACAAGATAAACAAGAGATAATTAGAGAGTTGGATGACGTATACAGAGTCCAGACAAATTATGCAAGGAGGAACAAGCTCCCTAGGGAAGGGCATGTCCGTTTTGCAAGAAAAACGGTAAAAGATATTCTATACAACATGACAAGAGAGGCACAGATAACATATAGAGGAAAAGAAGTAATAATCTTAAAAAAAATACCAAGAAGAGTATAGGAGGTGAGAAAGGAGTATAGATTTTTAGCTGTACAGTTGAACAAAAGAAATATATTATTCAGGTGACTCTTACCAGAAGGGATGTTAATTACTTGGCAAGGGAGAAAAATAAAAATAGAAAGCCTGAGTACAGCACAAGACTTCCTTGACCAGTTGAGAGGTGTGGAGGAAGAGCAGGGTGGCAAAGAGGAATTAGAGACAGCAGCAGTGGAGGAGGAGGCCTTACACCAACAGAACACAAAGGAAGCAACTGCGGAGGAGAAGAAGACAGAAGAAGAAGCCAAAGGGAAAAAAGCAAGACCAGTAAGAGCCGTACAAAGAAACAAAAACTAATAACCAGACAAGGAAACAGGGATGAATGATTTGAAATTAATATCTGTAAATGTCAATGGCTTAAACGACTACAAAAAGAGGAAACTAATATTAACAAAACTAGGTAAACAAAATGTTGATATAATGTGTCTACAAGAGGTGCATATAAAAAAAAGAAGAGAGTAAATGTTTAGAATATAAAAAATTTGGCCAAACATTCGTTTCGCTGGCAGAGAAAAAGAAGAGGGGGGTGGCAATCTATGTAAAGAAAGGAACTGAAGCAGAGCAAAAGTTTAAAGATACAAAGGGCAGAATTCTTATGACTGAAATTAAGAGAGGGAACTCCAAAATATTATTAGTGGGTATATATGTTCCAAATAAAAAACAGGGAGAATTTTTCAAGAAACTTCATGAACAATTAATAAAAATGAATATAATGAAATCTGTATAATAGGGGATTTTAATGGTATTGTGGATTTGGAGAAGGATTACAAAAGTAGTAAAGCAAAAAAAAAAAAAAAAAGGACAAATCTACCGAGAGCCTTTTTTGATTTAGTTGATGAATTGGACCTAATTGATATTTGGCGTACCCTGCATCCAAACGATAGGCAATACACATTTTATTCAAATGCACAAAAGTCGTGGTCCAGAATAGACATGGCATGGGTTAGCAGGAAACTTGGATTAGAAATTGGAATGGCTGAAATTAACCTGAATAACTGGGCAGACCACAACCCCTTAGAAATTAGATGGAAGTGTGTAAAGAGGAAGTACCAACAGAGATGGAGGTTTAATGCCAAATTATTGGGTGACAGAGAATGCATACAAAAACTTAAAGAAGAAGTAAATTCCTTTTTCAAGGAAAATGAAAACCATGGAACGCCCCGTGCAATAGTATGGGACACAATGAAGGCCTACTTGAGAGGAGTTGTGATCTCATACAGCGCGTATAAAAATAAGGAGAAAAGGAGGACCCTGGAAGACTATTTAAATCATTTAGGAGAAGCAGAAAGAAAACTTCAAGACAATCCGGGCGATGAAACGGCCAAAGAAAGCTGGATGATGTGGAGACACAAATTGAATATCATTGAGCAAGAGGAGCTAGCGCAAAAAATGAAAAGAACAAAACAATACCTCTTTGAGAATACCAATTAATCGGGCAGGTGGTTGGCCTATAAATTAAAAAAGGAAAATGAAAAGGGGACAATTCATATATTAGAAGATTCTAAGGGTAAGCTATTGACCAAAGAAGAAGAAAAATTGGAAAGAGCTAGGGAATATTATGAGACTTTATATAAAGAAGAGGAGGTCCCAGAAGGCAAAATAGAGCAATATTTGATAAATGCAGAGCTCCCACAAATAACAGAAGAAGAGAGAGAAATGCTTAATAGAAAGATCACAATCGAAGAATTAAAAACAGCCCTCTCCAAACTGAAAAACAATAAGGCGCCCGGTGGATTCCCAGGGGAAATATACAAAAAACTAGAAGAAGTATTGCAACCAAAATTAGTAGAAATCTTCAACGATGCTATAAAGGCTATAAAATCCCAGAGTCGTGGAAGGAAGCGCATGTTACACTTGTGCCGAAAGAAGGTGCCGACCTAAAACAAATTCAGAATTACAGACCATTTTCTCTCCTAAACACTGACTATAAGTTATTTATGGGCATAATGGCAGAAAGAATGAAAAAGATACTAAATAATTGGATACATAAGGATCGAAACGGATTCCTTCCGGGGAGGCAAATCAGAGACAATCTGAGAATTGTGCTGGACACCCTAGAGTACTATAAAGAACACCCCGAAAAACAGATGGCCTTAATCTTTGTTGACGCCCAAAAGGCATTCGACAATTTAAATTGGAAATTTATGACCAAACAAATTGAGATAATGAAATTCAGAACAAATTTTGAAATGATGATAAAATCTATCTATGATAATCAAAAGGCGAATATCCTGGTAAACGGAGATAGGACAAAAACATTCCAGATTAGCAAGGGGGTAAGGCAAGTCTGCCCCCTGTTACCACTATTGTTTATTTTGGCCCTAGAAGTTTTGTTACGGAAAATTAGAATTAATGAGGAAATAAAAGTGTCAGGGCATTGATTAATCCCATGTTTGGCTCCGGGACAAATCACCCTGGTTTAGAGGATGGATCGAGGCTTATTCCTTGTTGCAATATTCTGAAAAGAAACACGAAGAAAAGTTCTCTAATAAAACTCATTTATATGTTATAAAGAAAATAAAACTTCCAAACCTACAATTATATTATGAAGCAGCAGCTTTGACTCAAGCAAGCGACTGGTTTGGAAGGAAAAAGACTGGAATATTGAATATAGAAAGTTTTGATCTTGAATTCGGATGGCATGCCTACTTATTTTATGAGAACAAAGTGGATACAGTATTTAAAAGCCATATACTTAGAGACTCTTTGATGAGGGTTTGGAAGAAGCACCGATTTAAATGGGATTACAAAATACCGCTATGGCTGGATCTTGGTCATATTATGTGGAATACAAATATAATGTCACTCGGGGGGTTTTTACAGATGCGGACAGATGGCAGTTGAAGACATTAGAGACACTGTTGGACGAAGGGATTAACTTAACCTGGTTACAATATAATCAACTTCAACTGAGATGGAAAGAGGACCAAAAAACTGGTATTATGTTGCATGAGGAAGAACTGGTTAGATATATAAAAGAAAAAGGTCCAATGCATATTAAAAGGCTTTATAATGTTTTGTTAGAAAGGGATTCAGAAACTGAATTGGTTAAAGATTGTATGATTAAGTGGGCACAAAATTTTGAAGAACCAGTGATGTTGGAAACATGGGGAAAAATTTGGGTTCAGAACGTTAAATTTACACAGTCGCAGAATTTAAGGGAAAATTTCTATAAAATGTTTTATAGATGGCATTTAGACCCCAAAAAATTGTCGTGTATGTACCCTAATGTTCAGCCAAAATGTTGGAGATATGATTGTTTAGATGCTACATATTATCATGTTTTGTGGACCTGTAAGAAAGTTAAGGCTTTTTGGATAAAAATTTAGTGGGTTATGCAGAATGTTTTGAGGAAAAAAGTTCAATTTTCTCCACAACTGTTTTTATTGGGTATAGTTAAGGGTTTTACTTCGGGTGAAACAAAGTTGATATTGTACATGATAACAGCTGCGAGATTATTGATAGGTAAATACTGGAAAAATGAAGCTTTGCCCACGATCGAGGAATGGACTTTGAAGATGGCCAGTTTTGCAGAGATGGCGAAGATTTCGGCATATTTAAAAGATTGTTCGCAAGAGACTTATGAATGGGAATGGAAAAAGTGGATAGATTATGTTCAGAACAAATATCAAACCAGGAAATATCAAATAGTTTTTATTTGAAAATGTTATATTAAGATAGAAATATTTTAATGTAATGAAGATGAAAAATTATAAGGGGGAAGGAGGGGTTCAAGTTTTATACAAAGGGGTTTTTTTCTCTTGATATGAGTATATTGTATGGAAGTCCGGGGGGAGGGGAGGGTTAGGGAGGGTTAGGGAGGATGAGGTTGGGAGATTTGGGTGGGTTGAGGGGGGGGGAAATGGGGTGAAAATGTAATTGTAAAACTTTTGCAATAAAAAAAAAGAAAAGAAAAGAAAACACCTCACTAACTAAGAAAGATAATTGCTACATTTTGAAAATAATTCGGGCCAGTTGCTTTCCAGCAACCGGCACCGTGGCAAGAGAACAAAAGAAAGAGTGTGTGAAGCAAGTGAAGGAATGTGAAAGAATGCGGACATGCGTAGTAGAATACTGATAAGGAACTTGGCAAACTACAGTAAGTCTATTAGTCCAAAAATAATGAAGCTCATCTGGGAAAATAAAAAAACGCAGTGACGTTCCCCTTCTTTGCCAGTTGAGCGAATATCAGTACATCATCAAATAAGGCACATCTTCTTACGCAGATACTCATGTTGAGCTGCTGGGAGTGGTTTGTTGAGTATATCAGCAATTTGATCATGTGTAGATACATATTGCATTTTAACAAAACCTTTTTTTCACTAAATGCTTTATATTTTGGTAACGAATGTCAATGTGTCTGGACCTAAAACCTGTGAAATGTGATTCAGAAATATAAACCACCGATTCATTGTCTTGATCGGTGATCGGTCGGATCGGGTGTGTCCAGATATCTGTGACTAAAGCATCAAACCAAGTTAGAGAATTAATCTGAAACACAAGCATATTCAGCTTCAGTAGATGAACAAGAAACAAAATTCTGTTTACGTACTTGCCAATAAACAGGACATCCATTTAAGAACATCATATAACCTGAAGTACTTTTACGTGATTTCTTATCACTTGCCCAATCAGAATCTGCATAACAACGTAATTATGCATAATCAGTATGTGTTGGTTCTAACAATAATTTCATGTGTTTAGTGTATTTTAGGTATCTCAATAATTTCTTAATACATGTCCAGTGAAACTGTTTTGCCTTACCTACGTGTCGAGATAAGAGATTAACACTAAGTGCAATGTCGGGTCTGGTCCAACTACTAATGTATAATAATGACCCAATGACTGAACGATAAAGTGTTTGATCCTCGAACTCAGGACTTGCTTCTTGTGTCAAGTTATGAAAATCTGTTTGCATGGGTGTCTTTGTTGTGTTAGCATCTTTCATGTTGCAATGATGCAAAATTTGTTCAATTTTATCTTCTTGTGAAAGACTAAACCCCTTCTGTGTTTATTCTATCTGAACACCTAAATAAGTGCTAATATGACCTAATGATTTCAATGTGAAGTATCTCTGCAAAGCTTTGGCAACAATTTCACTCATTTGCTTATTTGGACCAATATAAACAATATCATCAACATAAACAAGAACTATCTCATATGCATCGTTAGATCTTTTTGTGAACACGCACTCATCAGTTTCGGACTTAAAAAAGCCCATTGAATTTAGTTTGTCAGTAAGACATAAATACCACATTAAACCAGATTGTTTCAGACAATAAAGACTTTTGTTTAGGAACCAGGTATCCCCTTCTTGCTGTCGGAACCCTGGAGGACTTCTCACGTAGATCTCTTCGTCTAGGTCTGCATGTAGATAAGCCATGTCAACATCAAACTGGAAAACTTCTAAACCAAGGATAGTTGCAGTTGCTAAAGCAATTTTTACACTCTCAGTTCGAACTGTCGGTGAGTAAGTATTTGTGTAGTCCTCAGGATAACGTTGAGCGAAACCCTGAGTTACAAGTCTGGCTTTGTACAATGACTCACCATTTGGTTTCTTTTTGATTCTGTAGACCCATCGAGTGCCAATGACCTTTTTGTTTGCTGGAGGTTTTGCAGGTGTAAATACTTTAAGCTTCTTTAGACTGTCCATTTCAACCTGCATTGCTTCATACCATTTGTCTTGCTCTGAATCAGGGAGCTGCTTGATTTGCGTGAAATTATCAGGTGGAAGTGTGACATTGCAAATCAAAGGCAAGGGTGCTTTTGTCAGTTGCCAAGAATATCGTTGTGGAGGGATCCCTTTTGTGGCCCTCTTGGAACGTCTCGGGACAACTGTCCAGTCTTTTTCTGCTTCGTCCTCGTCCTCACTTTCGTCGCTAGCATCAGCATCCGCGGCTTGCGAAGACGGAACATCGGGTTGAGAAGAATCAGTGGAATCTTGATCATCAATCTGCGTAGCATCAGCAGTATCATCTCTGGGAAAATAAACTCCAGGATCATTGGAATGAATCCTGGACCAGTTAATATCTTCTTCAAAATTTGCAGATTGGGAAATCACAATTGCATGTTTAGAGTCAATAAATCTGCTCCATTTTGAGTTATCATCAATACCCATAAATCTCAGTCTCTTTGCTGCTGGACTTCCTTTTCTTTTTTGAGCTAAGGGAATGTTCACCTTAGCATATGAACCAAAAATATGGATGTTTTTAAGATCGGGCTTGTAGCCATACAACATGAAGAAAGAAGTCTGATTTATTACACTGCTCCAAGTACGGTTGACAATGTAATTTGCATATTTGATAGCTTCACCCCAGTATATCTTACCAAGGTTGGCGTCTTCTAGGAGACAATGCATCATGGTTTGCAGTACCTCTCCGTTGTGAGCCGGTATGTCAGGGAGTGAAGTCTGATGAATAATTCTATTCTTATGCATCCAGTCCTGGAAACGCTGAGACATGAATTTGCAGACAGCACAATCCAAAAACACCTTACACCCCTTTAGATCCAAACCTTTTGCGAACTCTGGCATCTTCCTAAGAACACGGAAACTGGCATGCCCCAATCTTCTATGCCATTTATGGATACACCTGGAATGCAAAGGTTTACCAGTTAGTGAATTTTCAATATTAACAGTTTTATGAGGAACCTCAGGCTTGCTCTGAGCAACCTGTTTACCAATTCTCTTTTTGTTGGCTTTAGGACCCTTTGGAATAGCAACCGGATCTCTCTCTGGAGCATCTCTCTCTGGGCCTGTGCTCTCCCTTTTTGGATTTTGTATACTTGCCTGTGTTTGTGTTTTAGGCTTTGGCTTTAAGTAATAAACACCACCAATTAATATGGTTCCAGCAACAATATCTCCATCTTTAACTATGTAACTTGCATTTTCAAGGTGGTGAACCTGGAATTTTAATGCTCTAGACAAGTGACTCTGACTAAGCAAGTTACTGGTTGCTGTTGGTATGTAATAAACATCAGGAATGAATGCATCGAGCTCTTCAACATAAACAGTTCCTTTTCCTTTGACCTGACAAGGATGATTTGAAAAAGAATAAAGTTCACGTAGTTCTGGTTCAGGCTCGTGCATTTCTGTGAAAAGTTCCTTTCTGTAGATAACATGCAATGCTGCACCACTGTCCAAAGTCCACAGGAATTGTCTGTCGTACTCTGGTTGAGGTTGTGGATCATTGGTTAAAGCCAGTGTGGCGAGTGGAGTTTGTGGATCACGCCAGGGACCACGACGACCTTGTCTACCGCCTCTGCCTCTGGAGTCTGTTCCTCTGGGCTGGTATGTGACAGGAGCTGGAACTCGTTGGGGACAATCCCGGGTGGCATGTCCCACATGATTGCAGGTGTAGCATCTTGGCATCCTTGGAGCATAGGTCCTTCCTCGGAAGGGGCGCTTAGCTGGAGCTCTTGATGCGGGTGGTCCTCTCAAATGTGGTGTGGCCAACATGAATGCCTCTTCTTCAATTAAAAGTCTGTAGACATTGTCCACTGTGCGTTGAGCAATTGGGACTTGGTTAATTTTTGTAACAGCATCTTTCCATTCATAATTCAAAGAGTTAATAATGATGCTGATCATTTGAATATCTTCAATGTTATGGCCTCTTTCTCTCAATTCTGTTCTCAGTCCTTTCAGTTTGGTCAAATGTCCTCCAATTTGTTCACCGGGTTTCAATCTCGAACCGTGGAGTCCAGACATGAGTAAACATGAAGATTCAATTGAGACAGGCCTGTAGCAATTTTCTAATTCAGCCCAAATTTGTCGGGCTGTTGTATTTGGTGGAAAAGTGACCTGCAGTTCAGTATCCATGGACATCAATAATGTTGTGCGAGCCCTTATCTCTAAATCTCTTATTGCATAAGTCTAAGGTTGAGCAGGAGGATTAAATACCATGCAGTGAGTGCCTTCTCTAAGAAGCAATAGTGTAATCTCACTGACCCAGGCTTTGTAATTGTGTCCTGACATTTTTAGTTTTGACTCACCAGTTAGTGGAGAGACAGAAAATGCCTGGTGAGGAGCCTGCATTTGATATGCTGGCTGTGCTGGCAGAAATGCCTGTGGTATTTGCTGTGCCTGTTGTGGACCTAAAAATGGTCTTGGTTGTGCCATTGGAGGTGGGCCAGGATGTGGCCCTATTTGCACTTGTGGCTGGGGCATATATGCAGGCATTTGTAGCTGCTGTGGCTGATGCACTGGAATCTGCTGTATTCCAGTTGCCATTTATGCTTGATCTGCAATATTGGCATGACCTGCTGGAGATGCAATCATTTGCCTTTGCTGCATAAAGCGTGCCTAAAAAGCACCAACACCACCAGGGGGTGTTTGAGTTCGGGCCTGTGGAAACACTTGTGGCATTTCAGCTTCCTGTAGTAAATTACTTTCGCCAGCAGATGGTGCTGCACCTTTAGCTTCAGGCAGCTTTGCAGTTACAAGGAATGATTGCGTGGCAGGTTTATATGTAACTTGATCAGGGAGACTTTCATGTGACGTATGCAGTGCCCTCTGTCTTAATTGGCCTGACACAGGATCCACCAGGGGGAGTGTCTTTGGCTCCGAGGAAGAAGACAATATGGCGCTTTTTGAAAATCTTAAGTTATCTCCCTTATCTTGCTCAAGCATAGATATAGCCATTTTTGCCTGGGATAGCTCCTGTTCATAGAGTTTTATATGGTCACGATAGGCTTTCATAGCCAGCTCATCCAGGGTGAGCTTAGAGCTTCGAGGAGAATAATGAATTGTTTCTCTCTCTGCGTGGGAGTGAAAAAACTTTGCCGTTTGTGGAAAATCTGGCTCTGCATCAAGCGTTACAAATTCAGAAGGTTCTGGGGAGACAGTTTGAGAGCTGGCATAATTAGAAGGAGTTACTGACCTCAGTCGTAGTGCTTCGCCTTCAAAAACAGTTCTTCTGTTATTTTCCTCCTGAAGCCTTTGTAGAATTCTTTTCGCTTCTTCATTAGTGAGAGCAGAGATATCTATATCTTCGGCAAAGTGCATTCTGTATTTGTTTTTCTTCTGTTTCGGCATCTTAGCAATATAATTAGCGTACCTCAGTAGCTAAAAACTAACTGCCTATGCGCTCTTATCAGAAATAACAAAACAAGGAAAAAAGCCATAAATCAACCGTCCGAGCTACCAGATGTCAGGGTGTTGATTAATCCCATGTTTGGCTCTGGGACAAATCACCCTGGTTTAGAGGAGGGATCGAGGCTTATTCCTTGTTGCAATATTCTGAAAAGAAACGCGAAGAAAAGTTCTCTAATAAAACTCATTTATTTGTTATAAAGAAAATAAAACACCTCACTAACTAAGAAAGATAATTGCTACATTTTGAAAATAATTCGGGCCAGTTGCTTTCCAGCAACTGGCACCGTGGCAAGAGAACAAAAGAAAGAGTGTGTGAAGCAAGTGAAGGAATGTGAAAGAATGCAGACATGCGTAATAGAATACTGATAAGGAACTTGGCAAACTACAGTAAGTCTATTAGTCCAAAAATAATGAAGCTCATCTGGGAAAATAAAAAAACGCAGTGACAGTCTAAAGATTAGGAAGGAGATCTACAAGGCGCAAGCATTTGCAGATGATGTAGCCTTAATTCTTGAGGACCCTATAGAATCGGGACCAAAAGTGCTAGAGGAATTGGGTAAATATGGAGAGGTGGCAGGCTTCACATTGAATAAAACTAAAACTAAAGTACTGACCAAGAATGCAACCGAAAGTCAGAAAAATGAGATAGAAGAAGTGTTAGGATTACAGGCTGTCAAAAAAATTAAATACCTAGGAATTTGGATTACATCAAGATGTTCGACCTTAAAAGAGGACAATTATATCCCCCTAATTAGAAAAATGAAACAAGACCTCGATAGATGGAAGAAAATAAGATCGTCACTTTTGGGCAAGATAGCCGCGATTAAGATGAACATTCTCCCCCAAATATTATTCTTATTTCAAAATATACCGGTAAATTTAGATAAAAAGTTTTTTTCAGAATTAGATAAAATCATCAGAGAATTTATATGGGAGGGGAAGAAGCCGAGGTTTTCCATTAAAATTTTAAGGGGCAAAAGAGATATAGGAGGATTTGGGCTCCCCGATTGGGAAACATACTACAGGGCAGCTAAACTAGTTTGGATAAGAGATTGGACCACCCTGGAAAATGAGAGGATCTTAACCCTAGAAGGCCACGATTTACAAAAAGGGTGGCATGCCCACATTTGGGACATAGAGAAGAAAAGGAAAACATATTTTCATAGACACAAAATTAGAGATTCACTGATACAAACATGGACCCCGATTAGGCAAAGATATTAGGCAAAGATAAAAAAGTCCCAAGTGGCTCTCCATGATGGAGGCCCTGATCTACCCCAATAGGTGGGGAATGGAGAAAATGGGCAGGTATAAAGATATCTTAGGTGGAGGAGGGAATCTCAAATCAAATGATACCTTGAGAGAGCAAGGAATAATTTTAGATTGGTGGACCTACTCACAAATAAAATCCAGATACCAGAAAGACAAAGAACAATATGGCTTAGAATTTGGACTTAATGGGTTGGATAAAGTCCTGATGGGAACAGGCAAAAAGATTTTGGCTAAATTGTATAATTATTTACTAGATGATGATAAGGCTGAGGATATAACAAAGAATCAAATAAACGCATGGGAGAAAAATATCGGACGAGATATAAATTTTAGTGAATGGGAGGAGGCATGGAATAAGAACCTTAAATTGACCAAAGCGGCGACATACAAGGAAAACCACTACAAGATGCTCCATAGATGGTATCTAGCCCCGGCTAGGTTAGCAAAGATATATCCCAATATACACCCCAAATGTTGGAAATGTGGTCATGGTCAAGGCACCTTCTTTCACATGCGGTGGACATGCCCGGAAGCGAAAGGATATTGGAGTAAGATCAGGAGATGGTTACATGAAATAATTGGGGAAGATATTGAATTAACACCGGAAATATTTCTCCTGGGAATAGTAAAGAAGCCATATGGAAAGGAAAAGATCCACTTAATGATCCATATAATCACAGCCACCAGATTGGCGTATGCACAGTATTGGAAGAAGAAAACTCAACCACCAGAAGAGCTTATAATTAGGAAAATATTGGAGTGCGCAGAGATGACTAAATTAACCCATGAACTAAATGATGATTAGAAGTCAGATTATTATATTGAGTGGGAAAGGTGGTATAAGTGGATGCATGATAAAATGAAAGAAAGAGTAAAAGGTGTGTTAAACAAAGGTAAAAAGTAATTTGAAATATCACCGGAAATATTTTTTGTATATAGTTAAAACACTGCACATTTGATGTTAATTGAAAATGTCAATATACTTATGTTTTTTTAAAAAACTCAATAAAGTTTTTTTCAAAAAAAAAAAGAAAGAAAGAAACTCAGAGCATTCCCTATTAATGATTTAAACCTCTCCTACGAAGAAGAGGCAGAAAGGAGGTTTTCAGATTTCCAGCCGCTCGCCTCAGCCACCCGGCTAGAGGGAGCCGTGGGAGGAGAAGAAACGGATGAAATGCTCTTACAAAGGCTTCAGGAGGAAGATAAAGGCAGAGCTGCTTTTGAAGATAATGTGCTGCGACCAAGGTCGGTGATGCCCCCTTCCAATTATGCATGCTCTCAAACAGTCGTCCCAGAACCTTCTGAATTTGTAACGCTTGGTGCAGGGCCAGATTTTCTACAAACGGCCGAGCATTTTCACCCCCACGCAGAGAGAGAAATAATTCATTATTCTCCCCGAAGCTCTGAGCTCGCCCTGGATGATCAAACTATAAAAGCCTATCATGACCATATAAAATTTTTTGAACATGAGCTATCCCAGGCAAAAATGGCTTTATCTATGTTTGAGCAAGATAAGAGAGAATCTCGTGTTTTCAAAATCTCTAAAAATGCCATTTTGCCTTCTCCTTCGGAGCCAAAGACACACCCCCTGGTGGATTTTGTGTCAGGCTAATCAGAACAGAGAGCTGTGCACACGTCACATGTGTCACATGATCATCTCTATTCTCAAATTACATATCATGCCACAAAAGCAGAAAGATTACCTGAGCTTCCTAAAACTAAAAGTGCAGCACCATCTGCTGGTGAAAGTAATTTACTAGAGAAAGCTGAAATGTACCGCATCTTGAGAGAGCAATTACAATTGTTGCAGAAGACTTTATCAGAGATGTCCTTAACTCATTCAGATATTCAGGCTGCAATGCCACAAGTGTTTCCACAGGCTCAATCTTCAGCACCCCCTGGTGGTGCTGGTGTCCTTTTAGATGGAACACAACAATGCTTAATGCAGCAAAGGCAAATGACTGCGTCCCCAGCAGGTCATGTTAATATTGCAGCTCAAATGCCACAGCTCCAACCACAAATGCATGCACACGTGCCTCCAGCTGTACAACCAGGGCCAATTCCTGGTCCACCTCCAGCACAACAAGCACAGCAAATACCACAGGTATTTTTACCGACACAGCCAGCATACCAAATGCATGTTCCTCACCAGACATTTTCTGTTGCTCCATTAACTGGTGAGTTGAAATTAAAGATGTCAGGACAGAATTATAAGGCCTGGGTCAGTGAGATTGGATTGTTACTTCGCAGAGAAGGTACTTACTGTATGGTTTTTAATCCTCCTGCTCAACCATGGACCCCTACAATAAGAGACTTAGAGACTAAAGCTTGCACAACATTATTGATGTCCATGGATACTGAACTGCAGGTTACCTTTCCGCCTGATGCAACAGCCCAACAAATTTGGGCCTAATTAGAAAATTGCTACAGGCCTGTTTCAATTGAATCTTCATTTGCTCATGTCTGAGTTCCATGGTTCGAGATTGAAACCTGGTGAACAAATTGGAGGACATTTAACCAAACTGAAAGGAATCAGAAGAGAATTGAGAGAAAGAGGCTATAATATTGATGATATTCAAATGATCAGCATTATTATTAACTCATTGAATTATGAATGGAAAGATGCCATTACAAAGATTAATCTAGTGCCTATTGCTCAATGTGGACAATGTGGACAATGTATGCAGACTTTTAATTGAAGAAGCACTTATGTTAGCTACTCCACACTTGAGAGGACCACCCGCATCAAGAACTCCAGTGAGGAAGGACCTATGCTCCAAGGATGCCAAGATGCTACATCTGTAACCGTGTGGGACATGCCACCTGGGATTGTCCCCAACGAGTTCCAGCTCCCGTCACGTACCAGCCTGAGAAACAGACTCCAGAGGCAGAGGCAGAGACGGAAGACAAGGTCGTCGTGGTCTCAGGCGTGATCCATAAGCTCCACTCGCCACATTGGCTTTAACCAATGATCCACAACCTCAACCACAGTACGACAGACGACTCCTGTGGACTTTGGACAGTGGTGCAGCGTTGCATGTTACCTACAGAAAAGAACTTTTCACAGAGATGCACGAGCCTGAACCTGAACTATGTGAACTTTATTCTTTTTCAAATCATCCTTGTCAGGTCAAAAGAAAAGGAACTGTTTATGTTGAAGAGCTCGATGCATTCATTCCTGATGTTTATTACATACCAACAGCAACTAGTAATTTGCTTAGTCAGAGTCACTTGTCTAGAGCATTAAAGTTCCAGGTTCACCACCTTGAGAAAGCAAGTTACATAGTTAAAAATGGAGATATTGTTGCTGAAACCATGTTAATTGGTGGTGTTTATTACTTAAAGCCAAAGCCTAAATCACAAACACAGGCAAGTATACAAACTCCAAAAGAGGAGAGCACAGGCCCAGAGGGAGATGCTCCAAAAAGAGATCCTGTTGCTACTCCAAAGGCTCCTAAAGCCAACAAAAAGAAAATTAGGAAACAGGTTGCTCAGAGCAAGCCTGAGGTTCCTCATAAAACTGTTAATGTTGAGAATTCACTGGTAAATCTTTGCATTCCAGGTGTATCCATAAATGGCATAGAAGATTGGAGCATGCAGTTTCCGTGTTCTTAGGAAGATGCCGGAGTTCGCAAAAGGTTTGGATCTAAAGGGTGTAAGGTGTTTTTGGATTGTCTGTATGCAAAAAGGCCAAATCCTAAGCAGCAGCCATTCCCAAACACGCTACACCCCTGTCAACACGCATTTTTGATTTGGTTCACACTGACGTAGTTGGTCCATTTCCGCCAACATTTGGTGGTAGAAAATATTTTCTAACAATTGTTGATAATTACTCTAGATATGGATATGGATATCCTATGAAAAAAAAATCTGAGACTTTTCAGATCTTTAAAGACTTTGCTGCTCTTGTTTCTACCCAACACCAAGTGCGCATCGCCAGAATCCAGAGTGATCGTGGTGCTGAATTCATGTCTCAGTGTTTCCAGGACTGGATGCGTAAGAATGGAATTCTTCATCAGACGTCGGCTCCTTACATACCGGCTCATAATGGGGTCGTAGAACGAAGACAAGGGGTACTGCAAACCATGATGCATTGTCTCCTAGAAGACGCCAACCTTAGCAACCCATACTAGGGTGAAGCTATCAAATATGCAAATTACATTGTCAACCATACTTGGAGCAGTGTAATAAATTAGACTCCTTTCTTCATGTTGTATGGGTACAAGCCCGATCTTAAAAACATCCATATTTTTGGTTCATATGCTATGATGAACATTCCTTTAGCTCAAAGAAGAAAAGGAGGTCCAGCAGCAAAGAGACTGAGATTTATGGGTATTGATGATGCTTCAAAATGGAGCAAATTTATTGACTCTAAACATGTAATTGTGATTTCCCAATCTGCTAATTTTGAGGAAGATGTTGACTGGTCCAGGATTCATTCCAATGATCCTGGAGTTTATTTTCCCAGAGATGATACTGCTGATGCCGCGCAGATTGATGATCAAGATTCCACTAGTTCTTCTCAACCTGATGTTCCGTCTTCACAAGCCGCAGATGCTGACGCTAGTGACGAATGTAAGGATAAGGACAAAGCAGAAGAAGAATGGACAGTTGTCCCGAGACATTCCAAGAGGGCCACAAAGGGGATCCCTCCACAACAATATTCTTGGCAACTGACAAAAGCACCTTTGCCTTTGATTTGTAATGTTACACTTCCACCTGATAATTTCATGCAAATCAAACATCTTCCTGATTCAGAGCAAGACAAATGGTATGAGGCAATGCAGGTTGAAATGGACAGTCTAAAGAAACTTAAAGTGTTTACACCTGCAAAACCTCCAGCAAACAAAAGGGTCATTGGCACTCAATGGGTCTACAGAATCAAAAAGAAGCCAAATGGTGAGTCATTGTACAAGGCCAGACTTGTAGCTCAGGGTTTCGCTCAACGTTATCCTGAGGACTACACAAATACCTACTCACCGACAGTCAGAACTGAGAGTGTAAAAATTGCTTTAGCAACAGCAACTATTCTTGGTTTAGAAGTTTTCCAGTTCGATGTTGACACGGCTTATCTACGTGCAGACCTAGATGAAGAGATCTACGTGAGAGGTCCTCCAAGGTTCCGACAGCAAGAAGGGGATACCTGGTTCCTAAACAAAAGTCTTTATGGTCTGAAACAGTCTGGTTTAATGTGGTACTTATGTCTTACTGACAAACTAAATTCAATGGGCTTTATTAAGTCCAAAACTGATGAGTGCATGTTCACAAAAAGATCTAACAATGCATATGAGATAGTTCTTGTTTATGTTGATGACATTGTTTATATTGGTCCAAATAAGCAAATGAGTGAAATTGTTGCCAAAGCTTTGCAGAGATATTTCACATTGAAATCATTGGGTCATATTAGCACTTAATTAGGTGTTCAGATTGAAAAAACACAGAAGGGGTTTAGTCTTTCACAAGAGGATAAAATTGAACAAATTTTGCATCATTGCAACATGAAGGATGCTAACACAACAAAGACACCCATGCAAACAGATTTTCACAACTTGACACATGAAGCAAGTCCTGAGTTCAAAGATCAAACACTTTATAGTTCAGTTATTGGGTCACTGTTATACATTAGTAGTTGGACCAGACCCGACATTGCACTTAGTGTTAATCTCTTATCTCGACACGTAGGTAAGGCAAAACAATTTCATTGGACATGTGTTAAGAAATTATTGAGATACCTAAACACACTAAACATATGAAATTATTGTTAGAACCAACACATACTGATTATGCAGAATTATGTTGTTATGCAGATTCTGATTGGGCAAATGATAAGAAATCACGTAAAAGTACTTCAGGTTATATGATGTTCTTAAATGGATGTCCTGTTTATTGGCAAGTGCGTAAACAGAATTTTGTTTCTTGTTCATCTACTGAAGTTGAATATGCTTGTGTTTCAGATGCATGTAATTTTCTAACATGGTTTGATGCTTTGGTCACAGATATCTGGACACGTCCAATCAGACTGATCACAGTGATGGAAGACAATGAATCGGTGGTTTATATTTCTGAATCACATTTCACAGGTTCTAGGTCCAGACACATTGACATCCGTTATCAAAACATAAAACAATTAGTGAAAAAAGGTTTTGTTAAATTGCAGTATGTATCTACACATGATCAGATTGCAGACATGCTCAACAAACCGCTTCCAGCAGCTCAACACTAGTATCTGTGTAAGAAGATGTGCCTTATTTGATGATGTACCTGATATTCGCTCAACTGGCAAAAGAAGGGGTTGTCACTGCATTTTTGTATTTACCAGATGAGCTATTATTTCTGGACTGTCAGACTTTCCATAGCTTGCCAAGTCCTTATCTCTGATCCACTATGCATGTCCGCATTCCTTCACTTTCTTCTCTCTTTCTTTGTTCTTCTGCCAAGAGTTCCGACCACAGAGAAGTGGCTGGCAGGAACGTTGCCAAAATGTAACTAATTTAGATAGTGAGATGTTTTATTTTCTTTATAACAAATAAATGAGTTTTTCTTAGAAAAAATATCTTCGGGATTTATTTTCTTAAGTATGCTTCAAGAAAAAGTCTCGATCCACGTCTCTAAATCAAGGTGCGATTACCCAAAAGCAGAATGGGATTAATTAGCACCCTGACAAAGAATCTTTGTACCCCCAAGAGATCTAAGTCCCTTAAATTCTGAATTTTGAATTCTGTTGACTCTTGTCGGTCACCAATTTGCTTTGACCATTAGTACTTCAGATTCTGGGAGACAGCATTAGCTTACAATAAATCTATATTCATTTGAACTGCCCCAGGTACTGATTTCCTGCACTTATTATTTGCTATTCAATATTTTACAATTCATTTTAGTAAAAATGTCCATTTACAAATAAAAATGCATCAAGAAATATATAAATGCTTTTAAAATTCTACCTTTCCTTCTAAAGCTTAAAGTAACACGCCAATATTGAGTCTGCCCACTACAATATTTAGTAGTGACAGTCGTAAAATGGATTACATGACCAAACTGATTTTGACTTCTTTTGTGATAGTCATTAAGTGAATCATCATGGTTAATATGTCAATCTGCAGTTGTTAAGTGAACGTCATCATCATTAAGCAAACCCATTGTGTACTGTGGAGTGCGTTTGCCAAAATTTGATGATCATATGACTGTGGGACATGTTCACACATCCATAAATGTGGGCCAGTTGCAGAGTCTTGGGGGGGGGGAAATCACATATGGTCACATGACTGGGGGGATGGAACTTCGGAACTGGATTGCAAGTATCTTTAAATGATCACTAAGAGCATCTGGCCCTCTCAATTCCTGGCAATAGATGGGGAAAAAATGGAGATAGTGACAGATTTTATTTTCCTGGGCTCCAAGATCACCACACATGGGGACTGCAGCCAAAAAATTAAAAGATGCTTGCTCCTGGGGAGGAAAGCTATGGCAAATCTAGACAGCATACTGAAAAGCAGAGACGTCACCCTACCAACGAAAGTGCGTATAGTCGAGGCTATGATTTTCCCAGTTGCAATGTATGGCTGTGAAAGTTGGACCATAAGAAAGGCTGAGCACCAAAGAATTGAGGCCTTTGAACTATGGTGCTGGAGGACTCCTGCGAGTCCCTTGAACTGCAAGGCGATCAAACCAGTCAGTCCTAGAGGAGATCAACCCTGACTGCTCTTTAGAAGGCCAGATCCTGAAGATAAAACTTAAATATTTTGGCCACCTAATGAGAAGAAAAGACTCACTGGAGAAGTGCCTAATGCTGGGAAAGATTGAGGGCAAAAGAAGGGGATGACAGAGAATGAGGTGGCTGGATGGAGTCACTGAAGCAGTCGGCGTGAGCTTAAATGGACTCCAGAGGATGGTAGAAGACAGGAAAGTCTGGAGGAACATTGTCCATGGGGTTGCGATGGGTCAGACACAACTTCGCAATTAACAACAATAAAGCGAACAGTTGTAAGCCAAGAATTACATGTATTGTTCATTCCTCCCATTCTCCCCCCAACAACCTATGAAATAGGTTAGACTGACCAAAAATCACTGTTTGAAGTTTATTTGTCTACAGCTACCTAATTCCAGTCCACTTTCTTTATCACTATCCTACATTTTGCTACACTACACATTTTAAAGTGCAAAACTGAATGTGAAAAATGTATGTATTAGTTACTAGAATAAACTCATTTGATAAGCTTCCTATAAAGTCACAGCATTCCACCTTAACACTACATTCCACCTTAATTGTGTTCAGGAAGCTACTAAAGATCACATTATTCTCCAAGACTTCCCAGCACAGTGAAGGTTGAGTCTTGCCAGATGGGTATTTGGATTATATATTGTTTTGGGAGATGCTCATGATTTCCTTTTGTCTTTTGTAATATTTTACTTTTACATTTAAATTGTAAACTGTCCAGAGTCATTTGGAGTTGAGCAATCTGTAAATTGTGTTGAATGAATGAATGTCATACAAGTTATTCTAAATAAAAGAAAGGATAGAAATGTTAGTAATACTAGGATAAATAGCTAATTTGGGACCTATTAATGTTCTTTGAAATTGGCCCTGTGCTTTTGATCTTTCAAACAGCACTCCTATGTCAAATGCATAGGGATAACTCAGGTTAAAATTGTATAATAACATACCACATGAATTTTTTCATAACTTTCCACAATCAACTAAGAACTTTACTGGTTTAACATATCATCTTCTTAAAAGTACAATGAACATTCCCAGTTTATGAGCAGCATCCTCAGCTGCCAACTCCCACCTGATGGAATCCAAATGTGCCATGCTGGAAGAAATATTGATTACAAGTCCACAGTCCTTTGAACTATTCAATGTATGCTCCAGTACAGGTAGTCCTCAACTTACAACAGTACACTTAGTGACTGTTCAAAGTTACAACGGCACTGAAAAAAGTGACTTATGACCATTTTTCATACTTATGACTGTTGCAGAATCCCCATGGTCATGTGATTGAAGTTCAAGCACTTGGCAACTGACTCATATTTATAACTCTTGCAATGTCCTGGGATCATGTGATCAGTTTTTGCAACTTTCTGACAAGCAAAGTCAATGGGGAATCCAGATTTACTTAACAACCATGTTACTAATTTAATAACAGCAGTAATTCACTTAACAAATGTGGCAAGAAAAGTCATAATATGAGGAAAAACTCATTTAACAAATTTCTCACTTAGCAACATAAATTTCAGGCTCAATTATGGTCATAAATTGAGGATTACCTGTATTTCCTAGCATCACTTCCCTGCCTATAATTCCTTGCTCTCCCAAAGAAGACATGCCTGAAAATTATGGAACTTTCTAAACAGCACCTATTCCGTTTCAGAAAACTTGCAGCTGTCCCTCTGTAATGCATAAAGGCTTTTTTTAAATCGCAGAACTTATAAATATTGGGAAATATAGGAAATTTTGAACACTGTCTTTGGTAGTCGTTTTTAATTTTTTGCTATATGATGTCTTTTACCATGAAATACCAAGACAATCACATTACTTTCTTATAACTGGCAGTCCTTGTATTATATAACTTCTGACTTTTGTAATTCAGATGCTACACAAGGGGGGGGGGGAATCTAACCAAAAATGGTTACCATTTTTGTACATGTTGAAAATGGCAGTTGTCCGTTTTATTCATGTAAGAAATGGCCATGAAAATTGGTACCCAAGAGTTCCTGGAACATAATCTTTACATAAACTGGGGATCGACAATGTATGATATTGATCTATACCTGAGATATTACACAATGTGAAGTATTGTATGACATGAAATAGATAAAATAAAATATACAGCAACATAAAATAGTGATTTGTTTTGGTATGTTTATCCATATCAAGAAATAGCAAATATTATTGCAGCAGTGGAAACACTTTCCTCCTGAGTCATTAATGCTATGGTATTTTGCTATATATATGATCTATATATATTCAATCAGCTATCTACAAAAAAGTCTGGCAGGCATAGATGAGGTTAGTGGATTAGTGCCAAGCAGGAGAATTTGATATTTTTAATATTATGTAATGGATAAAGTACAATGACAGTTACTATGCTTGTAGCACAGCATTTTAAACCTCTCTCTAATGTGCTTTGGGTCACCTAACAAAGAAAGCATTGCAAAAATGTGGGCACTTTTTCTGCATTGGCACCTTTAAATATTGATTACATGCCTTTTTTTCCCCTAGCAACCAATTAGTTTTATTAGACATTTCAGCATATTATGCGTTCTCAGATTATCTGTAATCTGTACGTAAGAATAAAGTATAGGCCTGTGACAGGGAAGGGAATTTAATTTTCACCTCAGCTGTCTGAACTGCATTTTTTAGCTCATTTATATTTTAAATAAGGTGACCAGATTTTAACATTGGTAAAGAGGGACACCATTGTGGGTGTGGCTTATTTTGTGGGTGTGGCTTGGAGGTCATGTGACTGGGTGGCCATGGCTATGTGTATAGGGACTACTCAGAGGGCTGAAAAAAGTCATTTCTGACAGGTCCTTGCACTTTTGACTGGTCCTCACACTTATGACCATCCTCACATTTATGCCCGTGCAGCATTCTTAACAACCATGTCACTCATTTCACAACTGCTTCTCTTCACCATGGTGATAAGATAGGGCAAAAAACGTAAAATGTGAGGATAGTCATAAGTTTGAGGACTGGTCAAAAGTGTGAGGACCAGACTAGTGAAAAATTACTTTTTCAGCCATCTGAGTAGTCCATATGCATAAAAGGATACAGCAATAGAAAGGGATGAAGGAAGGGAAGGGAAATTAGAGTAGGAGTGAGGGTAAGAGAGGGAGGAAGAGAGGAGGAGAAGGAGAAAGGAAGAGGAAGTAGGGAGGAGAAGAAGAGGGTGGGGGGAAGAGAAAGTAAGAAGGAAAGAAAAGAGAGAGGTGCTAGGTTTGAGGAGAAAGATTGCTGTACAATAAAAAAGATGAAAGGGAAGAAAACCAACCCCAAACAAATATAAAGATATTAAGATAAAGAATGAATTGTTAAACTTTAAAGAATAAAAGAGAACAAATATGAATAAATAGCAATAATTAGAAACACACATTTATTTATTTATTTATTTATTATTCAAATTTCTATACTGCCCTTCTCCTTTCGGACTCAGGGCGGTGAACAGCCAAGATAAAAACATCTATATATAACATCACAGTTAAAAATAAAGTTAAAATAATTTATAAATTTGGCCCATAATTTAAAACTTGTCAATTAAAATCAATATTAAAATTTTAAAACTAACCCTAAAATCAAGACAGACCGGCTAACTGAAAAAAATAAGTTTTTAGGGCCCGACGAAAAATCCGGAGGTCGGAGATCACTTGTATCTCTGGGGGTAGATTGTTCCATAGGGTAGGTGCCACCACAGAGAAGGCTCTCCTCCTGGGGGTCGTCAGCCGGCATTGTCTGGCCGACGGCACCCTGAGGAAGCCCTCTCTTTGGGAGCGAACCGGCCGGTGGGAGGCTATTGGTGGCAGAAGGCGGTCCCGTAAGTACCCTGGCCCTAAGCCATGGAGCGCTTTAAAGGTGATCACCAACACCTTGAAGCGCACCCGGAAGTCCACCGGAAGCCAATGCAGCTCGCGCAGGAAAGGAGTCACATGGGAGCACCCAGTCGCTCCCATAAATCCCCGCGCAGCTGCATTCTGCACCAGTTGGAGCTTCCGGGTGTACCCCAAGGGGAGTCCCATGTAGAGAGCGTTACAATAGTCCAGACGAGAAGTGACGAGTGCTTGAGTGACCGTGCGTAGGGAGTCCCGGTCCAGAAAGGGGTGCAACTGGCATATCAGGCGAACCTGACAAAGAGCCCCCCTGGCCACAGCTGTCATATGCCCTTCTAAAGACAGCCGTGCATCCAGGAGGACACCCAAGTTGCGGGCCCTCTCTGTGGGGGCCAATGATTCGCCCCCAATAACCAGCGATGGCGTCAGCTGGCTATACCGGGACGCCAGCAGCCACAGCCACTCGGTCTTAGAAGGGTTGAGTTGAAGCCTGTTTCTCCCCATCCAGACCCGCACGGCCTCCAGGCACTGGGACATCACTTCCAAGGCATCATTGGGATGGTCTGGGGTGGAAATGTACAGCTGAGTATCATCAGCGTACTGATGGAACTCCACCCCAAAACCACGGATGATCTCACCCAGCGGCTTCACATAAATGTTGAACAGGAGGGGCGAGAGGACTGACCCTTGCGGCACCCCACAAACATACAATGTATTTTCTTTGAACAGAATATTTGGCTGGTTCACAAATTTAAACAATGTTTAGTCATTTCAATTAAATTTACAATTTCTATATTTCCTTTTTGCCATATTTATTCCTCATCTATTTTTTAAAAAAAAACCAATATTACCCTTCATCCTCATCTCTAATCTTAATCAAATTCAATTTTTCAATTCTATTCTATATTATACCCCTTCCCATTGTCATCTATTTTTATATCCATCCTCACATTGGTTAATTATGTAATTATGTAATACAGTTGTTTAATACAAATTCAACATTTTAATATAAATCAATTAGTTATATAACTATCTTTTTTGTATATTAATCAATATGAACATGAATATTCCAATTATTTCCATGCAATCCAATTTCTTACAAATCAATTAATTATATTTACCAATAACAATAAACCAAATAATTTCCCCATATATTCCTCCAAACCACAACTTAACCATTTCTGCTTTCAACACAATATACAATTAATAGTATCTCAATTACCTACAATTCCCTAGTTAAATAGAGCTTTTTTTCTTTTGTGTTTTAAAATCTTGAACTCTCCTCTTTTGCCCTAAATTTCCCATTGTTTGCAGTTTTGCACCTACCTTTTTTGGTGAGGAAAAAGAAAAAGAAATCTCTCTCTGCCTCATTTTGCCACGTTGGAGCAAAGACCCTGCTTTACTTTCAGTTTTGCTTTTAAAGCATAGTTAGGGGGAAAAAATCTCCAGCACTCTGCAGCTAGCAACTACAGAGCCCTGAGCAAAACAGCTGAGAGCAAATCAGCTGAGAGTGGGGAAGCCGATGTAATCAACTTGTGCTAATTAACCTATGCTGAAGCTTTAAAGGGCTGTTTTTTCTATTTTTGCAGGCATCGATCTACTCATTTGTTTTCTTTTAACACTGATCAGCTGTAGGACTCAGGAGGCAGCCGGGAGCAACCCACCACTGCGCCGTGCATTCTTTCAAAAAATCAGGACTTTTTTAAAATGACGCGGGACGCGGGACAAATTGTTCAAAAGCGGGACTGTCCTGCCAAAAGCGGGACGTCTGGTCACCTTAGGCAAAGGGAAGTTTAGGCAGAGATTAAGTGACTTTCCCAAGGGCACAAGAAATTATTCATATTATGACATCTGAATGGGAATAGCTAAGTGATCAGATTCTTACTTACAAAGAGTTATTCTTAGCTGCAAAGAAACAAGAATATAAAACAATTTGGCACAAGATTCCTTTGAGAATACATCAGTGAGATGTGCAGAAATGGACCTGCAATGGCATTGAATAGTGTCTGCTATTTCCACTTTTCTCTAATCAAAAACTGTCACAATCACTTTTTCACAGCATATTGGCTATGCTTAGAAAGAGGTGCATGATCAAGAATGACTATGAAAGAAGAGATTATTACAAAGGAAGTATGTTGAAATGGTGAAGAAGGATAAAATAAAGTTGAGTAATACTGAATATGAATAGAAGGACAAATAAAAAGAGGAACAGGCGGGATAGAGGAACTATCCCAAGATAGTTTATCTATCAAGAGGAAAAGGAGGGATAGATGAACTTGAAAAGAAAGCAATATAGTAAATTGAGCTATTGTATATGTCAGATGTAAATGCCTTATTCTCCAATGTGTAAATAGTGTACAGACAGGGTATCAGGGGTTAACTTATTCTTCACTTCTTAATGTATTCATAATTCACCACTCCCACATATAGCTCCACCCATTGTATATATAAGGAGCTACCTACACTTTTTCCCTCGCTTCTATCTGTAAATATTCAGTGAATATAGAATGCCTGTTAAGAATAAAGAGAGATATATTTAAACCTCTAATCTTTATTATCATTATTGAGTCTGATCATAAAAATATTGCAACAAGCTGGTAGCAGAGGATGGTTAATTGACTCAATAAAATAAACATGTATAAAAAAGAAATAGAAAGCAACAATCTCAGATCGGAGATACTGAGAATACTAAAAAGACAAAAGGATGACTACGATCTCATCGCGGACCTTCAAAATTTCTTGAAAGAAAACGAAGCAGCGAGAGAAAATAGCATCGAGACAACTGAATCCAAAGAAACAAAAACGGTGAGCGACCCATCTATAAAAGAAAAAATAACAAGAAGAAAGAACAGAGATCCCGCTCAAAATTTTGAATGGCAGCCATCTTGTCTTCAACCGGCCACTGAGGCAAGCAAAGCAGAGCCAATCACGATACACCATTCAAAATCTCTGGCGCGAAAAGAATCACACAGTACAAAAAATAGTAAAGAAAATCTTTATTCTTCAGAAGAATCAAATACGGACGCAGAAGAAACATCTATCAAACTGAAAGTCGAAGCAATCAAGAAACAACTATTTAAAACTTTTGATCCAGATTTAAAAATGGCAAAAAAATCAACGGAAGTCAATGACCCAAAAACAAAAAGACAAGCAAGCAAACAGACAAACCAGAACATATCCAGATCAACTCGTGCAGAAAAGATGACAACACCTGAGCCCAGAGGACCCTGCAGGTTTTATCCCACGCCGCAGACGGTTCCAGAGGTGGAGAGCTTCAAGCGGAGCGGCTTTGGCGAAAGGAGGCAAGCGTCAGCTATCAGCAAGAAGATCAAGGTAGAGACGGAGACCGAATCGTCGGAGGAGGAATCTTACGAAGGAATTGCAGCGACAGAGGCTTCCTATAGCAGCTCCGACAGAGATATGAACAACGCACACGCGCAGATGCATACAGAGAACTACAAAGAACATTATGAAGATGAAAGACCACTCAGACTAATGCACAGAATACCCACTCCATCCTGTGACTTTCAACACCTACGAGACCATGGACTACCCTCAGTTGTGAGTAGTGGGGATAATAATACTGGGGACTTACCTAACGATTTTCCAAAACTTAGAATTGATGGCATTAATTTGCAAGAGTGGTATCAGCAACTCCAGGTTGCCTTTATGAAGGAGAACTTACTATTTTTTATCACTAGTCCCCCAAAAAGACCTTGGACTTTAAAAATAGATTGTTTACACCATAGAGCTTTTTTCTTAGTAATATCTAGCGTGTCTCCTGCAATGTATCACAGCATTAAGCCAAATTTGACTGTTTCAGAAATTATTCAATGCATGTTTAATTTGTTTCACAGTGACAGTGTAGCCACCACCACAAGGATATCTAAAGACTTCTTTTCATCTAGGATAAAACCAGGGGTTTCCATAAGTGAACATTTAATATCTTTGAACAAAATAAGAGCTGAACTGCATTTGAGGGGGGAGGTGATTTCAGACCAAACAATGAAAAGTGTCATTATCAACTCACTTGATCCATCATGGGACAATTTTATGTCACATTTAGACACAATCAATCTAGGGTATTTATCCATAGAAAGTCTATCTAACAAATTGATAACAGAAGATAATTCTAGAAGGAATCGTTCTAACAATCACACAGAACATAAACCATATAGGAAAGTAGCTTTCCAAGAAAAATATAGTGGAACATTTAAATGTCATAATTGTGGATCCAGGGAACACAATAGAAGAGATTGCCCAAAATTCTTAAAAGAAAGATATAGATCAGAATACAGAAACAAATACGATTATAGACAGCCTTCCATAGAAAGGCATAGATATAGGAGCCCACCAAATCACAGAGAGAATAGAGGGGGCAGAGACAATTCAAAGGATAGAAAGTCTGGTTCACTGAATGGATTAAATAAACAAGACAACACTAACACACAACAAAGTGAGAACAATAATTGGCTTATTGATTCTGGAGCAACTAATCACACCACTAATAACAAAAGTATATTGTCTTCATTTGCAGAAGATAAATTTGTAATTAAGGTAGCTAACCAAGAAAAGGTTCAAGTATTAGGTAGAGGAAATGTAACCTTACCTGGTTTAGGAAAAATAGAGGGGGTATTACTAATACCTGAAATACCTCATAACATATTAAGTGCCATAAAACTAAGCAGAGATTCTGACATTAACATTGTCTTTTCAAAAGGAAAGGCAACTTTGGAAAAGAATAAAATAAATGTAGGCACTGTGGTGACTAAAGGAGGACTACCTTACCTAATAACAAAAGAAAAATGGTCACATAACATTGATTCAAATATGGAAGATTGTATTGAGATAGATGATGAGAATGTTAGCAACAGTGACAATGATGAATGTAAAATATCTCATGATCACACAGATGCACACAACGATAAGAAGCCAAAGATAGGCAAACCAATTCATGATGAGTGTGCTCACATATTGCATAGGAAGTTAGGACATGCCAGTTTTCCTGTAGTGCAAAAAATGACTGAACACGCAGAAGGTGTCAAAATAAAAAATTGTGAAAATTATCTGGAATGCTCAGTATGTAAATCTACAAAACTAAAAACTAGTCCCAGGCCAAAAAAATCTACCAGATCAACTAACAAAATTTTTGATTTAGTACACATGGACTTAGTTGGTCCATTAACCCCATCAATCACTTATAGGAAACGTTACTTCCTGACAATAGTGGACGATTATAGCCGCTATGGATTTGTTTACACATTAAAACACAAAGATGAAACATTTCAAAAATTTAAAGAATTTTACAAACGCATAGAAACACAACACAACATCAAAATAAAACAAATTATGACAGACAGAGGATGCGAATTCATGTCTAAAGAATTCTCACAATGGTTAAAAGACAAAGGAATGTTACATTACACATCTAGTCCATTTTCTCCGTTCCAAAACGGGATTGCAGAGAGAAAAAATTCCACATTACAAACCATGATTAGATGCACATTGGAAGATGCTGGCTTAAGCAAACAATTCTGGTCAGAAGCCTTACATTATTCAAATTACACACAAAATAGAACATGGTCCAGCATTATAAATAAGACACCATATGAAGTGATGTATAATAGAAAACCAAAATTAGCACACATGCATATATTTGGAGTCACAGCAGACGTACACATACCTAAACAATTAAGAAGAAAGGGAGAAAATGTGTCCAGGAGACTCAGATTTATGGGATATGAGACTGGCACTAAAGGATACAGATTCATTGATAGTAACAACAAATTTATAGTCTCCAGAACAGCTGTGTTCCATGAACAAGCTAACTGGTCTAAATTACATCTTAATGAGATATTCCCAAATAAACATGAAGATACAAAATCTCATGAGAAAGGGAATATAGAAAAACAAAATATCAACAAATATAGAAACAAAACTAAAACTTGGACAAATAGCCAACTCAAAATAAAGACAGACACACTAACAAAAAAGGAAGCAAGATATTTGCATGATAACGATAGTAAACCCGAGAAAATCATTAGAAACACCAGAAATCAAATGCCAAATAAATACAAGGATTATGTAATGCACATGAATGGTGAACCAACAACACCCAATACATACGAGGAAGTGTTAAAACTTCCTCACGAAGAAAAAGAAAAATGGGAATTAGCAATGAAGAAAGAGATGGAAAGTTTACAAGGACTAAATGTATTTACACCTGCATCTGCACCCAAAGATAAGACAATTATTGGTACCAGATGGATATATAAAATTAAGAATTTAGAGGGAGGAAATACTCTATACAAAGCTAGATTGGTTGCACAGGGTTATGCACAGAAATATCCAGAGGACTATACTGACACGTATTCCCCCACTGTAAGAACAGAGAGTGTCAAAACAGCTCTAGTGGTAGCTTCAGCACTCAATCTAGATGTATTCCAATATGACATACAGACTGCGTACCTACACGCAAAATTAGATAAAGAAATATACGTGAGAGCACCTCATAGTCCATACACAAACAAAAATGAGACTTGGTTGTTAAACAAGAGTTTATACGGGCTAAAACAATCGGGTAAACGGTGGTATGATTGTTTAGTAAAAGTACTTAAGACCATGGACTTCAACGCTACCACTGCTGATAATTGTTTCTTTGTCAAGAGGGGTGATGATTACATTGAATTTGTATTGATTTATGTGGATGACATTTTATACATAGGAAAACATAAAGAAAGAAGAGAAACTTTTGTAACTAAACTAAATGAACATTTCTCATTGAAATCTTTAGGCAAGGTAAACAAATACCTTGGTGTCCAAATTAATAAGACAAAAAGGGGATTCAAACTTACCCAGAGAGATAAGATCATAGATCTTTTAAATAAATGCAACTTAAACAATGCCAAACCTTGTGATACCCCTATGCAAACTGACTTTCTAAGGAATTCTGATGAATCTTCTCCCGAGTTCAAGGACAATACATTCTATAGATCAATCATAGGTTCACTCCTTTACATATCTAATTGGACTAGACCGGACATCGCTTTACCACTCAATTTATTATCTAGGCATGTCAGCAAACCAACAATGTACCACTGGGAAGCTGTTAAAAGAATTTTAAGATATTTAAAAGGTACACTAGACTTTTGTTTAATGTTAGAACCTAATGATACTAAAGAACCAAAGCTTACGTGTTATGCAGATGCAGATTGGGCTGGAGACACCTCATGCAGAAAAAGCACATCTGGTTATGTATTTCTCTTAAATGACTGTCCAGTTTACTGGTACACTGGTAAACAAGAACTAGTGGCTACTTCAACAACAGAAGCGGAATATGTTTGTTTATCCAAGGCCGCAAATAATCTTGTATGGTTTAATGATTTAATTTCAGATGTCTGGAAAAAACCTGCTCTGCCTTTTGTTATGCATGAAGACAATAAAGCAGCCATTGAAATATCTAGATCTGATGCCATTGGACAAAGGTCCAGACATATAGATATAAAATTTAAACATGTGAGACAATTATCTCAGGATGGATTTATTAAAGCAGTGCATTGCGACACTTCAGAACAATTAGCTGATATATTAACGAAGCCTTTACCTTCTAAACAGCATAAATACTTAACCTCTAAGTTGTATGTTTTGTATTGTCCTGAATCTGAATGTAACTGGTGTTGTATAACGAATCGGCATTTAGAGGGGGATTTGTCAGATGTAAATGCCTTATTCTCCAATGTGTAAATAGTGTACAGACAGGGTATCAGGGGTTAACTTATTCTTCACTTCTTAATGTATTCATAATTCACCACTCCCACATATAGCTCCACCCATTGTATATATAAGGAGCTACCTACACTTTTTCCCTCGCTTCTATCTGTAAATATTCAGTGAATATAGAATGCCTGTTAAGAATAAAGAGAGATATATTTAAACCTCTAATCTTTATTATCATTATTGAGTCTGATCATAAAAATATTGCAACAGTATATTTTCTTCTCTCTTTATTTCCTGCTTTTAATTTAATTGACATTGCTTTTTATTCTTTCCTATATTCCTTATTCCTGTGATGTATCCATTTATACTTGCAAATTCTCCCACCCTTCCAATATTTAGTTTCAAAAGGCCTGGACTGAAATGGTCTGAACACAAATTTTGTTTCAGCAATCAAAACATTCTCCAAAATGTGACGTAACTAAGGACTGGGAAAGGGTGGAAAAAATCTTTACAATTTTTTTCAAGTGCTTATGTATGGATGAATATATGATATGATGTGTATTTCAGAAAGAAGGTAATAGGAAAAAACCTGTACAATTGTAGAAATGTTTTAAAGAGTATAACAGTGGCTGTGTTGAGCCCCGGCCTGGGGCTCGCCATACCTGGAGGGGGGGGGAATACAGCAGGAGCAAAGTGGCAGCAAGGTGGTGGCAGCGAGGCAGTGGCAGCAAGGCAGCAGCGAGGAGGCGGCCCAACATCTGATGCCACCAAACGGCTGTGGCGTTCCCTGCCAAACCTGCGCCATCCAGCTTATTGGTCCTGGTGGCCTTCCGCAGCGGCCATGCACCACCCTCTGGACCATTCCGGACAGTGAGGAGGATTTTGCCGCCAGATGGGTGTCAGCCATGGTGGGTACCCGGTGGCCGGACATATGCTGCTCCAACCCCAACAGGCACCGGCTGGTGGTTACCGGTGGGCGTGGGCAATCGGACACACAGGGAGTGGGGCCCAAAGACTTGAAAAGGTGCTGGGAGGTGGATGCTCACTTCACCTTATAAAGTGCTGACTTTACAAGGAACCTGTTACCTACTTGTCGTGTTCTGAGACTCCAGCCTGTTTGTGGGGATTAAAGCAGAGTTTGGCTGCATTTGAGTGCATGTCCTGGCACTTTGTTTCTTTTGTTCCTACCAGGTCTGGCCTAGACCTGCTGAAAGGCTGCACATTCCTGATGAAATGATTTGCTAATCTCCATTCTTGCTCTCACAAAAGCTGAAATAGCTTTCCGCAAACTCACTGACAAAGTCTCAAAATCAGAAGCATGATTTTAACCTAAATTATATTTGAACATAGAATAGAAACTGATTAAACCAAATGTGAACCTGTTTGTCAAATTACAATTCACTAATAAAGGAGTATGGCATTGTGATTAAGGAGCCATGCTAGAAACAGTAAACTGCAAACAACTTCTAAAATCTTGCTAAGAAAGCTACAAAACTTGTACAAGTGATTGCCAGGAGTCTACATTGACTTAAAGGAGCACCCCCTTCCCCAAAAAGGAGAATAGCAATAGCAATAGCACTTATATACTGCTTCACAGTGCCTTACAGCCCTCTCTAAGTGGTTTACAGAGTCAGCATATTGCCTCCAAGAATCTGGGTTTTACCAACCTCAGAAGGATGGAAGACTGCATCAATCTTGAGCAGATGAGACTTGAACTGCTGAACTGCTGGCAGATGGCAGTTAGCAGAGGTAGCCTGCAGTACTGCATTCTAACCAATGGACCACAACAGCTCTTCAAATAACTCTGAATGAAAATAACTTATAGGATTTGATTTCATCAACCTTCTATAGGAACATTTCTATTTCTCTTTGGCTTGACTAATGATAGCAAAACAAAACCATTGTTCTTTTTTTGTTACTGTTCTCCAAGTTCTTGCGTATTGCTCATAACATGATTTGTGCAATCAATGCAGTCTCTCATAGGGAACTGTAGCTCTTGTTGTTGTGCCAATGAAAAATTAAATAATAATAATAATTAAAAAAAAGTTGGCTTTTCTAATCACATGTCTCATTTCATTTCCTGTGGAAGTTTTCCTGACTTTGAGACATGATGTGATCTTGTGACCTTTTCAGAACCCAGGAAGTACATTTTCAAAATAAATTTCATTGTAGATAAAAAAAACCTTGCTGGATAGCAGACACAGGTAAGGCAATGAACCATTCAGAAGTTTTCCATAAGGAGATTATTTGCAGAAAATAACTGCTTTGAGATTAAGGAAAACTTTGTATACATTCTAAAACATGCTAAATGCCAGAATCAACAATACATAATTGCAAAATACTATTAGCCTTTTGAATAGTAAATAATGTTGTCTTTGAAATACTATGAAAGTCTCTCATTTAACCAATGCCCAAAATAATGATAGTCCAAGAAATAATTAGATCATAATTAATATTGTGATATATACTAATGTCAGTGTTTCCTTGTTTGAAGCAAAAATAATTGAAAATATTTTCTAAAATAAAATAATCTCTATTTTCTATATTTAGTAAGCATTTTCAATCATAGAAGCCCCTGTTTAGTCCTGTGAATTCAGACTTATTCAAACATAGCAAAACAACCAACCAACTTAAATTAATTACACTGGTTTTGAAAGGATAAAGTCAAAACCAACATAAACCACATATATCTTTGGTAAAAGGTAATTTCTCATGTAAACTTTTTGGTAAACGAACAACTATTTTTAAGATGCAGGAGATTTCTGGCCAGAAAAAGTAAAACATTTGCAGACATCTTATTATCTTTTGTAGTACAAACAGGTTCAATTTTAGCAGATATCACAAATTGGCTTTGTGGATTTCTTTCACCCCTATTCATAATTTCTGCATTTTGCAATAAAACTCTGGTTATTATTAAACCAAAATTCACCATTAAGGAATTCTGATGTAATATAAGGCATGTTTAAATTATTGAAAAAAAGAGCTTAAAGGGTGCTGATAGTCATGCTCAGGTTCATAAACTTTAAAAGAAAAATAATTATTCAAACCACAGCGATATTATTTTATTTACAGTTAGAAATAATAAATTAAAAGAGAGAAGAACTAAGGATAACAATGTCAATAAAAGACACTGATATTTTGATTGACTGATTGAATGAATGAATGAATTATACTGGGAGCCAATTTTCTTATGTATGTAGTAATTGAGGATGAGAGACTGACTCTCTCCAGCTGCTTTCCTGAAATTATTTTATATACCGTATTTTCCGGCGTATAAGACGACTTTTTAACACATGAAAATCTTCTCAAGAGTCGGGGGTCGTCTTATACGCCGGGTGTCGTTCTCTGTCATGCTAATCAGGCAATTCAGCTGGGATCGCCAGAGCCATTTAAAAGGAAAAAACTTTTTTTCTTTTACATGGCTCTGGCAATCCAAGCTCTGACGATCCCAGCTGAGTTGCCTGCTAATCAGGCAACTCAGCTTGGATTGCCAGAGCCATGTAAAAGGAAAAAAAATTTCCCCTTTCAGCTTGCTTACCTTAGCTGCTAGTCGCAACGCTTGTCTTGTTTCGCTTGCCTGAATCCATTCCATCAGCAAGCAACTCCCTGCCTGCAATCAAGCAGGCAGGGAGTTGTGGACTTCAACTCCCAGAATTCCTCAGCCAGCAAAGCAAAGCTGGCTGAAGAATTCTGGGAGTTGAAGTCTACAAGTCTTAAAGTTGCCAAGGTTGGAGACCCCTGTTCTATTGGGTAAGTTTTTTTCCCCTTTGGGAGCTTTAAAAAAAATAGTTAATTGGGGTTTTTTTTAGTTGTTCTTTTTTAGACCTAGCCATTTAAAGTTTAGGAAGTTTTAAATTTAGCTTTCATATAAAAATAAAATAAAATAAAATAATATTTGTGCAGCTTTCTGAGATTTAGTGTGTTTCTGTAGTGTTTCACTCTAACTATACAAACACACAAAATCTCACAAAGCTGTATGTGGAATTTTGTGTGTGTGAAGTGTGAAAGTTGGTTTTTTAGGCTTTTTGTGGCTGTGTAAGGTTCCTGCTTGTTGCAGGGGCCATTTTGGGTCTAGCACAGCTGCTTTTACATTGTGGGTGAGCCAGTTGTGTTGTGTTGTGTGAGTGTAAAGTGTGAAAGTTGTTTTTGGGGGGCTTTTTGTGGCTGTGTGAGGTTCCTGCTTGTTGTAGGGGCCATTTTGGGTCTAGTACAGCTGCTTTTACATTGTGGGTGAGCCAGTTGATGTTTTTAAATTTTTATTTGGTGTGCATTGGAAGAGGGTTAGTCTTATACGGCAAGTATAGCCCAAACCCTATATTTTAACAGGAAAAGTCGGGGGTCGTCTTATACGCCCAGTTGTCTTATACGCCAGAAAATACGGTATATCATTTCTCCTATACCCCCCCATCCTATTATCAGAAATATGCTTAGATTTTAACAGTTTAAAAAAATTCCCATTTTATGTATTCAAATTTTAAGCCATAAAACATGATTAGATATCATAGGAAGTCTATATTTAAAGCACAAATACAATACTGAAAACTACTAATATCATCTGACGTAATAGGTATTTCAAAGTTTGTTACAAGCATTAGATTCATGATATGTATCAGACATTCTCACTAATAATCCCCACATTTGTAGAATTCACTTCTTCCAATATCTGGATGGTTCATTAGATATATACACAGCTATCATAATTTCCTCTATCATTATATTGTGTACCTCTGTGAAATCCTTGTATAAGAGCCATTAAATTTTGAAGAGAGCTTTTAAGTCCCGAAGAGCAATTTAGAAATCTATAAATAAGCACAGTGCATTGATTTGGAGGGAGAAAACTGATAAATTTTCTGCTTCAGATATTTCTAAAAATAATTGTAACAGAGGAGATCTGTAATATTTAATATAGCTATACCACTTGTTGTCTTATTATTTTAACTATAGATCTTTGAGCTATTATAAATTCATTATTTTGTGTTGTCTAGCTGTCCAGAACACTGATATAAAAGCAATCAGATTTGCTTCTTAGCTATTGAAATAAAAATATTTTATCTTCTTTTCTTTTGCTGCAAAAATTATTGAGTACTATATAAAATAAGCAAATGAATGATGTTCTTGCAGTTTCATTCTGAAATATTCTCACAAGCAATATAAAATCACGGACTTCAACTTCTTCCATTCTTAATATGATTTTGTGTCTAAAAAAGAAATCCAGGGTTTTTCAAAAGCTACCATTATGCATCCTGGTCATTTATATATTGCATTGTTATTGTGTCTGCCCACCTATCTCCATCTCCAATTTTATAATTAAAGTGTTTGACAATATTATTGTTCCATCTCAGGTTTCAAATTTAAAGAATTTAAAAAAAGAATATGTTTTCCATCTCTTCTACTTTAAGTGAAAGATTGAGTTCCAACAGACAATAGATACTGATGAACAATTGGAGTGTTGTGACTCATGCAGTTAGAACGCAGGGTTGATGATAAACACAGACTCATATTCAAGACCTGTTACTGCCACGGGCCAGGGTGAACTGCCGTCATATGCTCCAGCTCCTGCCAATAGCCTGAAAGGAGGTGACTGTGAGCGAATAAATGTATACCAATTCAGAGGACACCTTCACAGGAACACGAAAGGAGCTCCCAACATTACAGAAGCACTTCACTGCAGGTGTGGCCAGGCTGGGTGTGGCCAGCATGACATCACTCATGTCTGGGGATGCCTGTGGCAGCCCAAGTCCTTTGCAAGCGTAAACAGGCTTCCGAGGTCCATTTTCAGCTGTGATGGCCTCCTCCAACCCTCTGCCAGTAAAAACGGAGCTCGGGGGGGCATGTGCGGCCCTTGCAAGCTCCGTTTTCAGCTGGGATGGCCTCCTATAACCCTCTGCCAGAGAAAACTTACCAACCGTGTTACTAACTTAACACCTGCAGTGATTCACTTAACAACTATTGCAAGAAAGGTCATAAAATGGGGCCAAGTTCACTTAATAAATGTCTTGCTTAGCAACATAAATTTTAGGCTCAATTGTCTTAAGTTGTGGAGTACCTGTACATGAGTAACTAACCCAAATTAAAAGTACAAAACAAAACAGAAATTTTGAAAACTGGTTCAAAATATTTTATTTCGCAAAGAACTAATTAAAACTGCATAATTGTAATATATTTCTGGACTTACTTCCCTCCTTTTCATTTACGAAAAGAATTTGACAACAGATTCATGGACATCATTCTCTCTTGGGTAAATCACTACAAAATGAAGCCTTTTTCCATTTACTTTCAAGGTGATCTTCACCTCTTTTGTGTTTTTTCCCCCTAGGATGCAAACTTTTTAGTGGCTCCCATATGAATCCATACCTTAGCAGCCATGATTTCAAATTACAGAGAGACATTCCAGACAAAGTCTCTGCTATGTGTGCCTGTCATCTATAATTGGAGGGTTAGGGATTCCCCTGAATATGACCAGTATATCACAATTTTCCTAATCTTCAAAGAGGGCCAGAGAAAGTTTCCAAAAACAGCAATGATAGACATTAGTGTCATGGTGAGCGGCTTTCAACACTTGGTCAAATAATTGGAATTATCTTCCTTCATACTAATAAGTTTTTTTCAGTTCTCAGCTGATGATTGTTGTCCTTTTTAAAAAAATAACTAAAACTAAACCAACTCTTTAAATGAACTCTTTCCTCAAATCTTTACTACAACACTTTAGAGGTAAATGCTTCAATAGCAATTATTTTAATGAAAACTGTAGATCACAAATTATTAAGTGTAACAGGAAAGTGCATCAATTTAGAAGATAGCTTGGTTCCTCCCATGTGATGCTTTAGATAAGAATATAGCAGTGAGTTATTTTATAGTGCATAGTTCAAAGTTCACTTATACAGGTAGTCCTCAATTTACAATATTTCATTTAGTGACCATTCAAAGTTACAACAGCACTGAAATAAGTGACTTATGAACATTTTTCATACTTATGACCATTGTAGCATCCCCATGGTCATGTGATTTACATTCAGATGCCTGGCAACTGATCCATATTTATGACGAATGCAGTGTTCGGGGCTCATGCGATCACCTTTTGCAACCTTCTCACAAACTAAGTCAATGGGGAAGCCAGATTCATTTAACAATCGTGTTAACAACTGTAGTGGTTCACTTAACAAATATGACAAGGAAAGTTGTAAAATAGGGGAAATTTCTCCCTTAGCAACATAAATTTTGTTTTCAATTGTGGTTGTAAGTTGAGGACTACCTGTAACAAGTTCAGGTAGAGAAAAAAAATTGTCACATTAATGAATATACTTGTGAAATAGTCAGATCTTGAGTTCCGTTTTAAAAAAAGTCAATGTGTTACATATTCAAAAGTGCATGAAATGAGAAAGTTAAAAAGAAGAGAAATATTTATGTTAAGCATAAAACTTAACAAATACCCAAATATACAGAACTGTCATCTTTTTTCTTACAGCAGAATCTCAAGCATAATTAAGGTTTTGACCTTATTTGTCTTGATCTTCTGAACCTTCAACATCAAGGTAAGATAACCATTTTTCACACAGAATAGCTACATTTTTAAATACTCACCAGAAATACCAGAAAAGAAGTCCCTATGAGCTGTCTGTTCAATTTGAATTGTTAAGGATTCCCTTTCCATTCCTTTCCTTGCTAATGCTTAATTTAGAAATGGGCCAAAATAACTCAGGATTTTAAAGTTAGCCAAGCATATTTTTTAATTAAAATGTTATAAAAGAGACTGTTAGCTCATTGTAGATTGATATATGATCATCTGTAAAGAAACCTGAGCCATGAGCTATTTCAGTGTATATGAGACATGGAAAGAACCTGAAAAGATAATAATTACACTCTTCTGGACAAAGATCTGTTCTGAACAATCAGATGAAGTCTCTATGTTCAGAGGCATCATATGGCACAGTATCAGATACAAAGGTCAAACAAGAGTGACCTGTAATTGAATTTATACCTTTCAGACTCATCTGTTAGGAATTAGGAAGAGAAGCTCAACTACACAGACCTTTCATTATTTTAGCATACAATTAATGATTCACAGCTCTGTTCTTACAGATAGGTAAGTTTCACTGTGTTCACTAAGCTTATGAAGATAATGATTCATGTTTATTTTTCCTGTCCATCTATCTACTCCATTGGTATCTTTAATGAATGAAATTATAGGGTTATAAAGTAGACAGAGACAACACTAAAGTGAAGAGTATTAATGAAACTGAAACCAGAATGTACAACTGGGATCTGAAACAAAAGGTTGTAAATCCCAAGTTTTATTATTTCCAGCCCAACATAATATTGGAAAGAAATTATATAAAGGATTCCTATCTGCCTGTCTCTCCCCAGGCTAACTCTCTAAAACCAAATTTTCTTACGGCCAGAAGTCGCAAAAGAAAGTGTGAATTTAAAAAGTTAGATCCACCTATGACTGAAAAGAAAAAAAAAATCCAAGCATATCTGTTCTGGAGAGGAAGTTGTACAGTGACTTCAAAAATCTTTCTAACCCCACTTCTCTTCTGGTTAAAGTAGATTGTATGCACTTTATTCCGTCTTTTCCAGGGCACCTAGAGGCATATGTACTCTCTTCCCACACACACAATTATATATGATTCGTTCATGAAGAAAAAGTGCATTTATCACCACAGACACAAATACATAATTTCATTATTATGCAAAAGAAAATCCAGAAAGGTCTTATTCTATGTTGGCTGCAATATTATGTTTGCTTTTGCTTTTGTTGTATTGCAGAACATCGTTAATCTTTTAAAGACATAAAGTTATCTATATAAATAAATCATTAAATATATACCAACTGTGAAATCTTAGTGAAACACATGTTATACCTTCACTGAAAATAATGCTATGATCATCATTATAGTCAGAGATGAACAAGTGTATATCAAACAATCAAATGAGATTTATAGATATAAAAGCCTAGCACCTATAAAAGTCTAGCAATTCTTCACTGTTATCAATTATATTAATTTTTTCTTTAAATTTGAAAAGGACTCTCAATAATTAACTGTTACATTTATTAAAAATGTATTTTTCACTGACAAAAATTAAAAAAACTCACAAACAAGTGAATTTATTTATAAATTTATTGGAATATTGGATATCTCAAAGTTTAGTGCAATTGTGCTCTAAGTACCTATCATGGTACTTTTTACTGCCCCTGGTTTGTGCTTATTTCAAAATTGGCCTTTTATTTAGCATGCAGTGATATTTAGGTACATGTGTATCTAAAACTACTAAAAATTAACTATATGCATGATCTTTCATTAAATCTCAGTCTACTATAATGTGGGATGTAAAATCTGAACAAGATTTTGTTGGTCTGAGTTATAGTTGAAAAATATTATAAAATTGTACTATAAAAGTTATCAAAAGATTGATAAAGATTATCAAAAATAGAGGACTAAATTATGCAGGAACTCATTACTCTTGGTGCCAGAGAATAAAATTATTAAGGAAGTTATAATAAGTGGTGGAAATATAATAAGTGGTGGGAATAACCACATCAGCCTGACCTCAATACCAGAGAAGGGAAAATTCTGGAAAAGATAATCAAACAACAAATCAGTGAACACCTAGAAGCAAACAAAGTAATAACCAAAAGCCAACATGGGTTTGTCAAAAACAGATCATGTCAGACTAATGTTGAGACTCTAGAAAGAATGCAGAGAAGAGCAATAAAGATGATTAGGGGACTCGAGGATAAAACATATAAAGAACAGTTGCTGGAACTGGATATGTCTAGTCTTATGAAAAGAAGGACTAGGGGTGACATGATAGCAGTGTCCTAATATCTCAGGGGTTGCCACAAAAAAGAGGGAGTCAAGCTATTCTCCAAAGCACCTTAGGGTAGAACAAGAAGCAATGGGTGGAAACTAATCAAGGAGAGAAGCAACTTAGAACTAGGAGAAATTTCCTGACAGTTAGAACCAGTGGTGGGATTCAATCAGTTCGCACCACTTCGGCCAAACCAGTTGCTAAATAGCTGACTGGCCCTTCCCTGCCCCACCCCACCCCACCCTGCCCAGCCACTACTTATTGGCCTCAAACATCTTGGCTAGTGCCTTAGAATCACACTGTGGCATAGCTGCAGCTGCTCTTTGGCTTCCTTGCCTTGACCACATGGCACCCATGGCCCAGCTGATCTACGGCTTCCTCGCTCCCAACCTAAGCCTTCACCACTCCCTAGTTAGGTAAGTCTCTGTTTTACTTACATCTCACCCCTGGGGCCATTGAATGTATTTCCCCCAGGAAATTGCTGTCCACACTTGCCTAGAGAACCCTGCCCTGGCCTCAAACTACCCCCTTCACCCGGGCCGAAGCAATTTACCGGGCTTGTAGCCTGCCGCATTTGGCCAAAGGGCTGCGGGGGGGGGGGCAGTGTGAATTGGGGGAAATGGTGGGGGGGCACGGCATGAACTGATGAACAGCCAGTACTCATTAACTTAGTAACGCCCATGTGTATTCCTATACAACCTCAATCCTTTTTCATCTCCATTTTCTACTCCTATTATTGAAAAATAGATGCACAGTGATCTCTAATTAATATTTAAAATATGTAACAAGAGTTTCTCAGGTGAAAAAACTATGGAACGGCTAAACTGAATCAATATTTCATGCTTTTGCCTTGAGATGCCTATCTTGATTGGCACCATATCACATACATGGTAATATGAATTAAGACATCCATAACCGTTAGTGAAATCCCTTACATCTTAGTCTTTTATGTGAAAAGGGCACAGACAGAATAAAAGAATCCTTAGTACTTGATTAGTGTGCATTTGATTAGTAACAAAAAATATTTGTTACCAAACAAATGCACCCTATTAAAAACATTACATGAGATGATGCATAATATCTAATTTTCCTTTTTTGATTGTTGTCTCAATATCACACAATGAAATGTCATTTGAACTGGATCATTTAAAAAAAAGCAATGGATTCTACAAGTGTTTCATAACAGCAAGCTTCTAGACAAGCATAAATATCAGGCAATTAAAATATTCATTCTTATATGCAAACAAACGTTTTCTATGTTACAAGGGATGAGCTCCAGGCATGCAAATCTGTAAAGCATGTTATCAAACACTGTCAATAGTTGTTGACTTTTCAGTACTTATCCTAAATATGTTTTCAGCTGGGCCACCTTGTTACAGCTAAAAGCATTGCATATTTCCAGCAACTATTTACACCAGCTATCCATGAAGTAAAAAGTCTTCCTTAAGATCTGATGTCATACAGTTCTTTTGTCTATGGAAATTCTCAGTCCTCCAGGTCATGGTTTTCCCAAATGTGCTTTTTCAAGAGGCCACTGGACCAGAAAGTACCTTTGGGATGCAGTTCTTTTCTTATTGCCCAATATTTATCTTTCATATTTAACACATTAATGAAGGAAGGAAAATCTGGACTGGCTCAAGAAGCTTTGGCACTAATGCTTTATGGTACTGCATTTTTGTTCTTTGCACAATAAAATTTAGATGTTAAAAAAAGGAGGAAGTATCCAACATTTATAAATGCATAAAGACTGATGATGACCAAGAAGGAAACAAATCAGTAGAGGACAAAAGAAAAAAAATCTATAAATGAATAAAGCAAAATCATTGTACATTTTGATTCTGAAAAGAATCACAAAAATAATCTGAATTTTTGCAATAAACTAATATCACATTATATTAAAGTAAAGCAGTACAATCAAGCAATGTTCACACATTAATCTTACCTTAGCCATCTGAGCTTGCACACCATTTGCTTTAAGAGATGCTACGGCTTTCTGTGCAGCTGCTGGACTATCAAAATCTACAAAACCGTAACCTTTTGAAAAGGGGAAAAAAGTAGCATTCATTAATATGAATAAAGAATAAACTAGTTTACCAAATCTTCCCTATCAACAATGTAACATTTTCAAATTTAATAATGTTCAAATACCAATGGCTACTTCAAGATTTTGGATGAGTTTCAACAGTCCCCTCCTCAAATCTTAAATAAGTAAGACAGACATGACCTGTTTTATATTAAGCCAGACGAGTGAATGAATCAGTGAAATTTTATTGTCTGCTCTAGCAGTGAATTTCTGGATCTTCAGCAAATGGCTTTCTTTCACTGGCAATGGGATCTATAAAAGTCAATGGTCACTTCCAGAATAATTTATTATCTTATTATTATAATAATATAATAATATAATATAATATAATATAATAATATTATCTTATTATTAAGATTAATTAAGTAAGAATAGCTTACTTAATTAATCTGATTGTGGGATAACAATGATGACTCTACAAAACATTGTAACAAAGCAATTCATTCTTTTTTTAAGCTACAGAAAATTGTACTTTCGTTGAAACATTTTTAAAGGTTTCTAATAGAATGATGCAATATAGAATTATTGCACTGAACCTAATTTTGGAATCTTCCCTTCATATCAGGTATATGAATATTTTTGGAATGTATGTAATGTATCTGTTGGAGAAAGGCCATCGCTTCATCTTTTGTAATGCCTATGCAATCTATAGAGCTTGCATCCACCTCAAAACCTATAACAGTATTTAGTTCTAGAGTGCTAATAGCTTTAGGTAGACATTTCCATTTACCAGATCAATATGCACCCAAACAGAAAGCAATCACAAATATGCTGCAGCATTTAATGCACTTTAAACTTATTAATATCTCATGCATGCATTAAAAGAAGAAGGGGAAAAAAGAATCTAAGTACTCCAATTAATTCCATATATCACAAATATATAAATCCTGTTTTAAGAAATTTCCAATGATATACTGAAGATTATAAATTTTATGTAAGGTTCCTGTAAATAACTTGTAAATGTTTACTTCTCATATTTAACTCAATGGGAACTGCTTCAAAATAGAAAATTCTGTAAGACTTAAATTCTAAACATGCATATCAAGTGTGTAACTAAATACATTTACAGAGCATTCAGAAAGTATTGACCCTTTTCACTTTTGTCAATGTTGTTATGCTGCAGCCTGATTCTAGAGTTGTTAAAATCCATTTTTTTTCTCATTAATGTATGCTCAGTACCCCCTAATGACAAAGTGAAAATGGAATTTTATAAATGTCTGTAAATTTATAAAAAGAAAAAAGTGAAATATCACATTGGCATAAGTATTCAGGCACTTTGCAACAACATATGAAATTTAGCTTAGGTGTGTCTCATTTCTCTTGATTGCTGCTGACATGCTTCTACACCTTGATTGGAGTCCACCTGTGGTAAATTAAATTGATTCGGAAAGGCACACATCTTTCTATAGAAGGCCTCACAGCTGACAATGCATATTGAACCATAGCAAAAGCCATGAGGTCAAAAGAACTGTCTGCAGAGCTCAGAGACTGAATTATTGCAAGACACAGATCTGGGGAAGGCTACAATAAGATTTCTGCTGCTCTGAAGATTCCTAAAAGCACAATGGCCTCCATAATTTTCAAATGGAAGACATTTGGCACAACCAGGGCTCTTTCAAGAGCTGAGTCCCTGGTCAAACTGAGTAATTGAGGAAGAAAGGCCTTAGTAAGAAAGGTGACCAAGAACCCAATGGTCACTCTGACTGAGCTCCAGAGGTCCTGTGTGGAGATGAGACAGAGTTCCAGAAATATAACCATCACTGCAGCCCTCTATCCAGGGGTGAAATGCTCCCGGTTTGGACCGGATCGCCCAATTCGATAGCGATGGTGGCGGGTCGTTTGGAAAACCGGTACCAAAAATCCCTGCACCCCCCCCATGCCCAGCTGAGCTGCGCGATCATCAGAGGGTTTTTTTTTAACTTTTAAAAGCATTTTTTCTACAACCTCTTCGGTTAAAAAAATGCTTTTAAAAGTAAAAAAAAAAGCCTCTGATTAAGGTGACCAGATTTTAACATTGGTAAAGCGGGACACCATTGTGGGTGTGGCTTATTTTGTGGGTGTGGCTTGGAGGTCATGTGACTGGGTAGGCGTGGCTAGCTGATCATGTGACCGGGTGGCCATGGCTATGGGACTATTCAGAGGGCTGAAAAAAGTCATTTCTGACAGGTCCTCGCACTTTTGACTGGTCCTCACACTTATGACCATCCTCACATTTATGCCCGTGCAGCATTCTTTTATTGCAAAAGTTTTACAATTACATTTTCACCCCTTTTCCCCCACCACCACCCACCCCAAACTTCCCAACCTCCCTAACCCTCCCTAACCCTCCCCTCCCCCCAGACTTCCCTATATTATACTCATATCTGGTAAAGAAAGATAAAAAAAAAAAACCCTTAATATAAAACTTATGTAAAAACTTGAACCCCTCCCTCCCCTTTATAGTTTTTCTTTTTACCCTCATTACATTAAAATATTTCTAATACATTATTTTCAAATAAAAGCTATTTGATACTTTCTAGTTTGATATTTGTTCTGAACATATTCTATCCACCTTTTCCATTCCCATTCATAAGTCTCTTGTGAACAATCTTTTAAGTATGCTGAAATCTTCGCCATCTCTGCAAAACTGGCCATCTTCAAAGTCCATTCCTCAATAGTGGGCAAAGCTTCATTTTTCCAATATTTACCTATCAACAATCTTGCTGCTGTTATCATATACAATATCAGTTTTATTTCACCCGATGTAAAACCCTTAACTATACCCAGTAAAAACAATTGTGGAGAGAATTGAATTTTTTTCTTCAAAACATTCTGCATGACCCACCAAATTTTTATCCAAAAAGCCTTAACTTTCCTACAGGTCCACCAAACATGATAATACGTAGCATCCAAACATTCACATCTCCAACAAAAAATTTTATGCTGCCTTTTTCAAAGAAGATAGCAAAGGTAAGGTGACCAGATTTTAACATTGATAAAGCGGGACACCCACCATTTTGTGGGCATGGCTTGGAGGTCATGTGACTGGGTGGGCGGGGCTAACTGGCCATGTGACTGGGTGGCCATGGCTATGTGTATAGAAAAAAGTCATTTCTGACAGGTCCTCGCACTTTTGACTAGTCCTCACACTTATGACCATCCTCACATTTATGCCCGTGCAGCATTCTTAACAACCATGTCACTCATTTCACAACTGCTTCTCTTCACCATGGTGATAAGATAGGGCAAAAAACGTAAAATGTGAGGACAGTCATAAGTTTGAGGACTGGTCAAAAGTGCGAGGACCAGTCAAAAATAACTTTTTCAGCCCTCTGAGTAGTCCATATGCACAAAAGGACTAACCAGAGGGCTGAAAAAAGTCATTTCTGACAGATCCTCGCACTTTTGACTGGTCCTCATACTTATGACCATCCTCACATTTATGCCCGTGCAGCATTCTTAACAACCATGTCACTCATTTCACAACTGCTTCTCTTCGCCATGGTGATAAGATAGGACAAAAAACGTAAAATGTGAGGACAGTCGTAAGTTCGAGGACTGGTCAAAAGTGTGAGGACCAGTCAAAAATAACTTTTTCAGCCCTCTGAGTAGTCCATATGCATAAAAGGATACAGCAATAGAGAGGGATGAAGGAAGGGAAGGGAAATTAGAGTAGGAGTGAGGGTAAGAGAGGGAGGAAGAGAGGAGGAGAAGGGGAAAGGAAGAGGAAGTAGGGAGGAGAAGAAGAGGGTGGGGGGAAGAGAAAGTAAGAAGGAAAGAAAAGAGAGAGGTGCTAGGTTTGAGGAGAAAGATTGCTGTACAATAAAAAAGATGAAAGGGAAGAAAGCCAACCCCAAACAAATATAAAGATATTAAGATAAAGAATGAATTGTTAAACTTTAAAGAATAAAAGAGAACAAATATGAATAAATAGCAATAATTAGAAACACACATACAAACATACAATGTATTTTCTTTGAACAGAATATTTGGCTGGTTCACAAATTTAAACAATGTTTAGTCATTTCAATTAAATTTACAATTTCTATATTTCCTTTTTGCCATATTTATTCCTCATCTATTTTTTAAAAAAAACAATATTACCCTTCATTCTCATCTCTAATCTTAATCAAATTCAATTTTTCTCTTCTCTTCTATATTATACCCCTTCCCATTGTCATCTATTTTTATATCCATCCTCACATTGGTTAATTATGTAATTATGTAATACAGTTGTTTAATACAAATTCAACATTTTAATATAAATCAATTAGTTATATAACTTTTTTGTATATTAATCAATATGAACATGAATATTCCAATTATTTCCATGCAATCCAATTTTGTTACAAATCAATTAATTATATTTACCAATAATAATAAACCAAATAATTTCCCCCATATATTCCTCCAAACCACAACTTAACCATTTCTGCTTTCAATACAATATACAATTAATAGTATCTCAATTATTACAATTTGCTAGTTAAATAGAGCTTTTTTTCTTTTGTGTTTTAAAATCTTGAACTCTCCTCTTTTGCCCTAAATTTCCCATTGTTTGCAGTTTTGCACCTACCTTTTTTGGTGAGGAAAAAGAAATCTCTCTCTGCCTCATTTTGTCACATTGCAGCAAAGACCCTGCTTTACTTTCGCTTTCACTTTTGAGTATAGCTAGGGGGAAAACAATCTGCTCCAGGAACTCTTTGCAGCTAGCAACAGAACAGAACCCTGCGCAAAACAGCTGAGAGCAAATCAGCTGAGTGTCGGGAAGCCGAGCTAATCAACTTGTGCTAATTAACCTATGCGGAAGCTGTAAGGGGCTGTTTTTTCTATTTTTGCAGGCATTGATCTACTCATTTGTTTTCTTTTAACACTGATCAACTGTAGGGCGGCCCTTTGAAACCCTGCGGCAAGAGTTTAAACAGTTTTTTTTCCTTCTAGCTATCAGCTGGGACTCAGGAGGCATCCGGGACTCAGGAGGCAGAATGAAAAATCGGGACTTTTTTAAAACGCCACGGGACGCGGGACAAATTGCTAAAAATTGGGACTGTCCCTCCAAAAGCGGGACGTCTGGTCTCCTTACCTGTGATGATCATACGCACAGCTGGGATTGTCAGAGGCTTTTAAAAGCATTTTTTCTACAACCTCTTCGGCCAAAGAGGTTGTAGAAAAAAATGCTTTTAAAAGCCTCTGACGATCTCAGTTGAGTTGCCTGATCATCAGAGGCTTTTTTTTTCTTTTAAAAGCAAAAGCGCCTGAAAGACTCTCAGACTGTGTGGAACAAGATTCCCTGGTCCAATGAAACCAAGATTGAACTGTTTGGTCTCAATTCTAAATGCTATGTCTGGAGGAAAACACCCACTGTTTATTACCTGCCCAATATCATCCCAAGAGTAAAGCATGGTGGTGACAGAATAATGCTGTGGGGGTGTTTTTCAGCAGCAGGGACCAGGGAACTGGTCAGAGTTGATGGAACACTGAATGAAGCAAAGTACAGGGATATCCTCAATGAAAACCTGTTCCACAGTGTTCAGACTGGGCTGAATGTTCACTTTCCAACATGACAATGATCCTAAGCACACAATCAAGACAACAGAGATATGGCTGTGAATGTTCTAGAGTGACCTAGCCAGAGCCTTGACTTGAACCCTATTGAACATCTCTGAGGGACCTGAAAATGGTGTCCACTGATGATTGTTATCCAACCTGACTGAGCTTGAGAGGATTTGCAAGGAAGAATTGCAGAAAATTCCCCAATCCAGATGTGCAAAGCTTGTCATATCATACCAAAAAGACTTGAGGCTGTAATTGCTACCAAAGGTGCTTCAACGAAGTACTGAGTGAAGGGTCTGAATACTTATGCCAATGTGATAGTTTAGTTTTTTCTTTTTTAATAAATTTACAGACATTTCTAAAATTCTGTTTTCACTTTGTCATTATGAGATAGATAATTGAGGGGAAAAAATGAATTTTAACAACTTACAATCAGGCTGCAGCATAGCAAAATTTACAAAAAACGAAGGACGTCTGAATATCCTCTGAAACAGGGGTGAAATACACTTACCTTTGCTATCAGTTCGCAAATGTGAGTGCACATGCCTCCTCCATGCATGCGCAGAGCCTTCCCTTCTGGGAGAAGGGCGGTATACAAATTAAATTAATAATAATAATAATAATAATAATAATAATAATAATAATAATAATAATGTGTAGAGGGTCAAAAATGGACGTGATGACGTCCGGGCGGGTGGGCGGAGCCTCCCGCTGCTAGTGCTACCGGTTCACCCAAGCCAGATAGAACCAATTGCATTTCACCACTGCTCTGAATGCACTGTATGTAGATATTCATTCCTAAGAATATATGCCTAGGAATAAACAATAAATGTACGTGCTAAAAATATAGATATATAAAAGAAATTATCAGTAAAAACCAAAATATCCAAGATACCTTAAGTTCCATAGTCTTTTCCCAGAAGATATAGACATAAAAGATCTGTACACTGAGCAATAAAATCATTTTGCTTTTCTCAAATATGGTTTATTTGTTTATAGTTTAATTTTTTAATGAATCTGAAAAAAAATAATCTTATTTATGGGGGAAAAGATTTGGAGTTATAGCTACAGTTTAGGTCTAAAGGTTTTTGAAGTGAAACTATGTCCACATTATTACCCTGTGAACAATGCCTGCTGAGAAAAGAACAAGAGTTCAAAATCTTGATTTTCATTAACCTTTCGGTGCTTTTTATGCCCCCAATCCAGCTGTGCTGCTTTATGATGATAGGGGAGGTGCTCTTGGGAGGTAGGAACAAAGAACATCACAAGTGAATGCAAAGAGTATATATCCCCAAGCAGGGTCACCCAAGGAGTGAAAGTCATCCCAGCTGCCTGGCCAAAACAAACAGACACGTATATTGGGCAGCAGCCAAATAGGAATGGCAAAGGTATCAATTCTTTCTGTGTGTGGGAAAGCAATTGTAAACCATTCCTGTATTTTTAACAAGAAACCACATGGGCAGAAAACATAAAATGATTGAGTGGTGCTGGATAATGGGTCTTTCAGGTTGGATGGCACTCAACATGCTACTGAAAAGGTGAGGATCTTTCAGAATACCAATGACATTCATGACGTGGCTAGATTAAAGCCTTCAGGACATCGAAGTTTCTGATGTTGTGGATCAGGAAAATAAAATCAGAAACAATAAAGACAGAATAACAGAACATGAAATATAAAAAACACAGATATGGGAAAATTCAACACAGGGGAAGATGAAATGACTACAAACTGACATCTTAAGCATTAACAAATTGAAATGGACTTGGATTGCTCAGTTTCAATGAGAAGATCACATCGTTTATTACTTGGGATATGAAAAACAAAACAGGAACAGAGTTGCTTTTATAGTTAGGAAGAATATAACAACAGCAGTAGTTACAATCAATGCTACAATCAACGAATGTATTTTATTGATTAGACCTCATGGATAACCCTTCAATATGGCAATCATTCAAGTCTATGGTCTAACTATTGAAGCAAAAGTAGAGGAAGTTGTTGAGTGTTATGATCTAGTTCAATTTGAACTTGACAGATCATGCAAGCAAGATGTACTGCTTGTGATTGGAGACTCGAATTGGACACTGGAGTTCAATTATCACACCAAAGAAATACACAGGTGCTGACTTTTGAACACATCACAAACTGCTCATGTTCAAGTTTCAAGTTAAGCTAAAGAAGAGGAAGAAAGCCAGTCAGTTTCCACAATATACTCATGAATTTATCTCCACATTTTTTCAAGAACATTAGCTCCTCAGCAGCCCTGAAACTCACTGATCAAAGCACCAGAGGAATTATGGAATAAATCTAAATAAGTTGTTAAGGATGAATGTGAAAAAAAACCCCAAACTTGCCAAACAAGAGAGCAAATTAGATGTCAAGGTAAATTGTAGTAATTGGGGTACAGCCATATAGTTTTCATGGGACTGCTCTTGAACAGCATTGCAAAAGCTTCAGCTGATGCAGAACACAACTGATGGGTTGTAAATGGTGTCAGTTATTCAGCACAAATAACACAACCACTTTGGGGGTTGCACTGATTGCCAGAGTGTTTCTGGGTGCAATTCAAGACACTGGTAATCATTTTTAAAGCCTTTGTGATAGGTTACCTATGGGACTATCTTCTTCTAGTAGTTCTTACTCATAAAATCTGATCTGATACGATGGGCATGCTCCAGGCACCATCAACCAAGGAATATCAACTGGTGGGGACCAGGAAGTAGCAATTGCCCTTTGAAACATTGTGTCATCTGTCCGACTAATGCACCCAGCAAAAGTAGGCACTTTCAGGAACCTTAAAATCCCAAAAGCAAAACTTTATTGAGTACATCATTTTGGCACTGAAGAAAGCAAAACCAACTCTAAATTTTTCCACCCAAGCCTACATTGTTAAGAAATAGGTTTCACCCCTGCTACTATGGAACAGGTCACATTGTCCAGTTAGGAAGCATTATTTTGTTTTGATAACAGTCCATGTCTTGGCTGCCACCTGCAGAAGTGTCCTTGGCTCTCATGGCTGAAGTCTGGAGCCTCTACGTCAGCGGTGAAATCCACTTACCTTTGCTATCGGTTCAGGGAGTGTGCAGGAACGTGTGCACCTGCACCTCTTCTGTGCATGCACAGAACTTTCTGTGCATGTGCAGATGGTAAAAAAATGGGACGTAATGATGTCCCGGTCGTTGGGCGGAGCCTCCCGCCGCCAGTGCTACTGGTTTGGCGAGCCGGATAGAACCAGGGGGATTTCACCACTGCTTTACATCCATCTCACCCTTCCCTCCCCCAGTTCTTTTGGAAAGTTGAAAAGCAATAATAGTCACAAGAAGCTTAAGTTTTTCAATCTTGACACATTGTCACTTCTAAGATCAGGATGGCTACAATGCTGCTGGCTTTTAGGAAGGCCTTGAAGACCTGCCAAGTGCCTTGGTTTGGTGTCTTGAGTGTGTGAAGGGTCCCATTTTCTGCTTATACTGAAACAGATGGATTATAATATCTCTTGGCTTTTATTTGTATTTAATTTCTTTTTATATAATATCTTAATTGTTTTTCTGATTGTTCACCAGTCAGAATCACTTGTTTGAGATGGATGTCTATACAATTGAATAAGTTGCCAAGGGAAAAGAAACCAGAACCAAGAGAGACAAGAATTGTCAGAAAGAAACTTCATAAAGAGTTTCAGAGAGCTGTTAGAATGGACAAAAAGCAGTATTAAAACAACATGTGTAAAAACATGGAATGGAACATCAAAGGAAAAACACAGAAAGTCTTCCAAACTATTTTTGAATTCAGAAAGAGGTTCAAATCTTGAATTAATATACTAAAGGATTTCAATGGAGAATAACTTATTCAAAGGAGATCAAATATACTGAAATACTTTTCAATATAGATAACAATATTCAAGAGATCTAAGATGATATTCTCTACTTACATGAACGTCTAGTACCAGATAGTACTAGAACCAGATGTTCAAGCTAACTTTATAAAAGGCCAAGTACAGTGGCAATGAGTGCATCATTAGAAGACTTTAAAGACTATGTTAAGAACAAGTTGTCAAAAACAAAATCTATTTAATCACTAACAGCTTACTATAGTTCAATCAACTTTTTATATTATTACCCATGCTATAGTTTATGTGATATCATGGTTCAATTTCTAACTTCAGAAGTTATGTAGGTTAAAGAAAATTCTGCTCAACCTATGACAATTCAATGGCACAATCCTATAATAGTCTAGCTTGCTGCCAATGCTTTTTAAAATGTTTACAAATCAAATCAAATCAAATCAAACCTTTATTGTCAATGCACAACATATGTACAAAGAAATTGAACGAGACTCCCTTGGTGCAATCCCCCCCCCAAGAAACACAAAATACATCTCAATAATTCAATAAATGAAAAGTGTTAAACAGGTGCAATTGGGATTTGGATTGAAATATTAACAAAATGTTTAGCTTTAGTTTAGTTTACTTTATTGTCATTGCACCTCGTACAATGAAATTAAATGCCATCTTCAATGTTCATTATAACTATAAAAATAAAACACAAACACACATTCTTCACACCTATACAATTGAATTGAAAGCCCAATATTGCATTAATATTGCACTATATAGTAGAATTCAATATAGTTACTGCCCTGGGATAGAAGCAGTTTTTCAGCCTATTTGTCCTTGTTTTTATTATCCTGTACCATCTATCAGATGGTAATAGTTCAAAAAAAGAGTGCCCAGGATGAGATGGATCTTTAAGAATGTTTTGAACTTTCTTAAGATAGCGAGAGCTACAAAGCTCTTCCAAAGAGGGAGAGTGCAATGATCCTCTGGGCAATGATGTCTGTTGTGCTCTTCTATCTGCCACTGGGCAATTGGCAAACCATACACAGGTGCAGTAAATTTAAATATTCTATATGGTGCAGCGGTAGAAGGTCACCAGCAGTTTTTCATTCAGTTGTTGTTTCCTGAGAAATCTCAGGTAGTATAATCTCTGCTGGGCCCTTTTGACCAGTGCTGCAATGTGAGTGCCCCAATCCAGTTTTATGATAAACTTAAAACTGGTCACTTGCTCCACTCGGTCTCCATTGATAAGCAAGGGCTGGATGTCTGATCTATTCCTTCTATAGTTCATTATAAGCTCCTTGGTCTTATTTGTGTTACGGACCAAGTTATTGTCTCCACACCACGAAAGCAACCATTCCACCTCATCTCGATAGGTAGACTCATCCCACCCCCGGAGATTAGTCCACCACTGTTGTATCATCTGCAAATTTAATAGTATTACTAACTTGAGTGCGAATGCAGTCATGTACATAAAAAGTATAGAGTAAGGGACTCAACATGCAACCCTGTGGTGTATCAGTGTTAAGAATAAGGGCTGAAGAGATATGATTACCTAATCTGACCCTATGAGAGCAGCCTGACAGGAAATCCATAATCCAAAGATAGATTGAATAAGAAAGTCCAAGATCCATAAATTTAGACACTAGTCCCATGATGGTGAATCTATGGCACGTGTGCCACAGTGGTATGCATAGGCATATCAGTGGGAATGCCAGTTCAGCTCTGGAATGCATGAGTGTGCTGGCCAGCTGATTTTCAGGCCTTCTGGGCCCACCAGAAGTAGGGAAACAGGCTGTTTCCTGCTTCTGGAGGGCCTGGGGAAGTGGGGAAGGCCTGTTTTTCTTTCTCACCTGGCTCCAGATCCTCTCTATGCCTCTGGGGAAGGCGAAAACAGCCTTCCCCACCCGCTTGGAGGCCCTCTGGAGGCCTGAAATGGCCCATTTCCCAACTCCTGGTTGGGCAGGAAGTGACTTTTTTGCTATCCTCAGCCTCCAGAGACTCCTTGAGAGGCTCTGGAGGCTGTGGACAGCAAAAAAGTCACTTCCTGTCTAACCGGGAGTTGGGAAATGGGCCATTTCAGGCCTCCAGAGGGCCTCCAAGGGGGTGGGGAAGGCTGTTTTCGCTCTCCCCAGAGGCATAGAGAGGATCTGGAGCCAGGTGAGAAAGAAAAACGGGCCTACTGGGCCATCACATGCCAGGAGCAGTGGGGGGAGGAGGGGGTTGCACGCACATGTGCAGGGCGTGGTGCATAGAATTATGGGTGTGGGCACACTCGCATGCAAACTTCCCTGCCCCACCCCCTCCTAGCATGAGATGGCAAAAAGGTTAGCTATCACTGACTAGTCTATGTGGAAGGATTGTGTTAAATGCAGACCTAAAAACATCTACAAAAAGCATCTTCACATAGACCACCTCCACTGTTCTAAATGAGTCAGAGCAGTGTGAAGAATGATGGCTATAGTATCCTTTGTAGATCTATTTCTTCTGTATGCAAACTGGTGTTTATTAAACATATACAGAAGACCAGAAATGATGTGCTGGCCGACCAATTTCTCAAAGCACTTCATGATGATAGGAGTAAGTGCCACTGGTCTTTAAGCATTGAGGTTATTGATAGGGAACTTCTTTGGCAGATGTGTTGATTTTGAAAGCAATTTTTAATTTCTTCTTCTATTACAATAGAGGAAGAAAAGGTGAGAATGGCAATTTGAGAACCTGAAGCTAATCCAATAATATAAACCACAGGTGACTCGGATAAGGTTCTGACCTCCAATTCTACAGCTGCAAAATGAAAACGATGACCTATCCCACAGAAATTTCACAACAGGAATTGTAAAGCATGTAATATAACAGAACCATTGGGGGAACATGATTAGGAAAAAAAGGAAAATGATTAAAAGATATTTATGATGAATAACACTGGCTGAACTGTTCCCAAAACTTCTTATTCTTCAAACCTGCACATTTTGTTTTTTGTTCATTTTGGACTCTGCTTGAAAGGAACAGTTATGAATTATCCTCTTAATGAGATCATTGGAATAATTATTGTGATTGGTCTGGAGAAACAAATAACACAGGGAAATTCAACTAACATTTTGATTTCATGTTTTGATTAACAGTTTTATTTTTTTAATCATTGAAAAATTATTTATTTATTTTTACTTTTTGTCAGTCTTTTTGTAGCATGCCACAAAAAAATGAAATTGTTATCTACACAGTTATCCACAATTATCTCTCAAAGGTGCTTAAATAAATTAAGCATGAGAGTCAGGCTTCTCTATCCAGTTATTTAAAAGAATAAGCCACGCAAACAGATGAGGAATGAAGAACAAAGAAAGAATGGGGGCAATCAATATCAGAAATAAAATAGTAAGCAAAATGTAAAGTTGATCTTTGATTCTTGGAAATCTTGTTTAAACAGCAATTTGGAGCTTTTCTTCTTTGGTCAATAGATAGGCCAGCTTTTCTTTTCCTATTGCAAGGCCGCTTCCAAAGGAGATGGGTTTTTTAAATTCATTTTTCTCTAGTCAATGCAAGAGGGCAAATTCTTCTGTTACCATGATATTTCCCCTAAAAAGTTAACAATGCTTTCTCTCATGAAGACTTCTGCTGATGGATACTAAAAGTCTCCTACATTTTCTGGCTTATGTGTTCCCATTGAATTTGATGGAAGAAAAAATGTTTTAGAAATTATTTTAACAGAGAAGACAATTTTGATGAAATTATGGATGGGGCATTGTGGTGTTGGATTGGACAAAGGGGGTACAGAATGTTCTGTATTTCACATTACTACAAAATCTAACTTTTATGGCTCTCAACATCATTAAATCCCAGAAAAATAAATTCTTTATTTTTTCTTTATTAAATATTCTTTATTAACTAAATTATTTATTTTTATTAAAATATTTTAATAAAATAAAATAATAAAGTTGTTTTTAAAGAGTAGTATTATCATTACAATAAACATAAACATTATTCTTTGGAAGTTATTGGTTACTTTCTTATAGCCTAAACAGAGAATTTGGGGGAACTGTCCAAAATCTGTTGAAAATTTTGAAGAATTTGTACATTTGGCCACATTTGCTAATTCTAAAATAATCATTGCAATAATGTTTTTTTTTTAAAAACCAAAGTCATATTGTCAACAGCTAAACATATTTACTTTAAAACAAGTTCCATTGGTTCATGTCCATATAAATTTACAAAAGATTGAAGCCTCAGTGGAATTTTGCCTTACATATATTACTCAGATTACTTTGGCATTGGTGATAACAAAAGATGCAGGAGGTTATTAAAAAAATATATCAGAGGAGCTGAAATATCCTATTATAAAAGAAATAGTATCCTTATGCAATTCCTGTATTAAAAAGAAGAGAGAAAGATGAATTGAATGGGTAAATTTATGGTACACTTAACTGGCTCTGTTACTGGATGAAATCCTGAAATTGGTAGGATCTGCTATCTGCCATTTGATCTCCATCAAATTAAAATGTAAAATTAGCCAAAAGATATTATGGCATGATTAACATAGCTGTCCTTATCATAACTGAGATTTCTGTATCAGGTGCCAGCGCTATAGTGTCATTAAAGGATGACAACTTGTTAATTTTTTAATTATGGAGAAATAAATTTGGATTGTCTACATCAAATGAAAAGCGTCTTGCAAGAATTTTGTTCAACATGAATTATAGAGCTCCACAGAAATGTAGATATTATCTTTCCAATAAATTAGCCCTTAAGTGTTAAAAATATCAGTGGCAAACTAGCTAGCTAATATGTTCCCTCATGGTGATTCAATTTAGGAATGCTTAATTATATTACCTTTTTTCATCTCTCTTTTTAAAGTGATATCACAGTACCACTTTTTTCAGTTGTGCATCCTTTATTACTAGAAAAAAAAAACAATACATTCTAAAGCTTTGTGCTTTACTGCACATCAATATTTAACACTACCAATCTATGTTTCTAGAAACTATGCGGCTTCAAAGAACATTTTATTATTTGGGCAACTGTGCAGATACAATTCCAGAAAAGAATATCAGAGCTGGAGTTCTTATGAGATGAACCATCTGCTAGAAAGCTGTCAGATAGTTTATTTCTTTTAAATTCACATGAAAAACAACTGTATTTCAAGGAGTGATAGAGCAGGAGGTTGTACAGAGTTTTGAGGAGCTTGCACTATCTCTTAAATATTTAATTTAGTTTAATGTAAATGTGCAGTTTAACTAACACAGATTATTTTCAATTTAATCATTTACAGCATTATCTAGGATTTCAAGGCAGTTTACAAATAGAGTTAAAAAATAATAAATTCATAGTATAATATAGAAGAATTACGGCGCAACTTAAACTCCATAAATACAATTAGTGATTCAAATGGTATAATGTAAACTCTAGGGACACTGTATTCATAAATATTCATTCCCTGAAAGCATCAGATATATTTCTATTAACTTCCACTTATACAAAATTCCATTAGTAAATAGCAGCAAATGCTATTTATTATTTAAGTATATCATACTATCTCAAGTCTCATAGTTTAAATGAGTCTACTTTAAGGTCAAATACATATCAGTAAGCACAATTTATTGTCATGCTGAATGAAACACACACACTGATCACATTTTTCTTTCTAATGTTAAATTCTTTATAGAAATTCTTGTGATTCAAAGAGTACAATCATTCTTGCACAATTTTCTTTGGAAGCCATCCTGTTGGTGATGTCCAGGGAAGTAATCTTTATTTACTGATTCCCCATGAATGCCATATGGGCTATGTCCAGCAAAAATTCTCCTCTATTCCTAAGGATGCACCTTGCTTTAAAGCAGTGGTTCTCAACCTGTGGGTCGTGACCCCTTTGGGGGTCGAACGACCCTTTCACAGGGGTCGCCTAAGACCATCGGAAAACACATATTTTCGATGGTTTTAGGAATAATTTTATGGTTGGGGGTCACCACAACATGAGGAACTGTATTAAAGGGTCGCGACATTAGGAAAGTTGAGAACCACTGCTTTAAAGTGATCCCTCTAGGAAGCAGTTCCTGGCTAACACCGATGAGATTCAGTTTTCTAAATCCATATTATCCATCAGCATTACTAACCATCAGAAACCTTGTTCTGAAAGAAATAAAAGGGCTACTTTAACTTGGCTTGACTGTATTTAAAATTAATTCTGAAGATGAAGTAATAACTATGGATTCTACAGTTGTGTATGTGTGTGGATCTATAAAGAAAGAGGGATTAGACATTCTTAAAGAAGTAATAAAAGTTCATAGTATAAGTATCTGTGTACATAGTCAGCCACTGAGTAACTGTGTTTTCCATAATCTAAATGGCAATGGAACTCCTGGGCTCAATTTCTCAATTAACTTGACAGTAGGTTCAACTGAGTTAAAATTGAATGTCACTGTTTTTGTAACAAATCCTTCATTCTTATTTTTACCTGCTTGTCAGGAGAAGACCAGCAAAACAGCAATTAGTGATAAGCAGTGCAGTGAAAAGCAACCAAGTATACACTAATTAGATCATTCACCAAGCACATTCATTTCACTGGCAGATTTAATCAATGTTTTCCTGAAATGTCTTAAATCTCTAATGTTAATTTAAAGTTTTGTTATTATTGTGCCTTTAAACACAGACAGGGTGCCTGGATATTTTTAAGTGCTTTTTACCTCCTCCTATCTTCAAAATCATTTCCTAAATATTGTGCCTACAGTTTATCAACATTACACTGGACCAATTATAATAAAATTCTAACAACTTTGTGTTTACATGCTAAGGTCAAAGGGAATATGATGGGCAAACTGTGAAGGAGCACATAACTGTATATATTGCTACATAATGATGTGCAAACATTCATTTAATTTCCACTTCCATTTTTATCCTGAGTCCAAATAAAATCTTAATTTAAAGTGAGGATGCACAATTTATGCATTATCCAGCTTATTGGGAGACTTCCTTGCTACCACTTCATGGAAATTCACCTTTCAATTTACATTTGCTGGAAAAAGTAAGAAATCTTTGCTGCCAGTAACAGTTTAATGCTTTTGTTGAATACCTCTTTCCTACAAACACACTTTGAGGGATTACATGAATGAGAATATCAGGGATAGCGATTAATGATTATCCAACCCAGGTTGGAACACTAAAAATACTTAAATTGTTCCAGGCTTCAAGAGAGTTGACTTCAATGAGCTATGGGAAAACGTGGAAGAATTCCATGGATGAAAATCCTAAAAGGAAAAACAGTTCAAGGCAACTGAGAATTTTTTTAAAAAGAGAGATAATGAAGGCACAAATACAAATACCAAGAGGAAAAATGATGAGATTGGCTTGGTTGAAAAATATCTGTTATAAACTGATAAACAAAAAAGACGTTTTAAAAATGGAAAGAAGAACTTACAGCAAAGACAGAATGTCAGGAAATACCACAAAACTGCAACAATGTGATCAGGAAGAGTAAGGCTAATCATGCACTACAGTTGTCTATGAATACCAAAAACAAGAAAAACAAAATAAAACAAACAAAACAAAACAAAAATCCCATCCCAAACAGTTTTTTTAGGCATGACCAGAACTAGAATCAAGGAAAGAGAGGCCTATCAGGTAGAACAGAGGACATGGCAGTGGTGGCAATAGTTTAAGTATTTGATTAATACTTTGTATCTGTCTTAAAAGTTAAAAGCAATCCAACTTGTCAGAAGCACCATGAGCAACACTGGAGAATTTCACATGACACTGCAACCAGGCTCTATATCCCCAAATTTTTGTTTCATTGTAGAATATCCATTCTATCTATCAATTTCCAAAGAATCCAGCACTTCCGTTTGAATAAAGCCTAGTTTAGCCATCTGAGATGTATGGATATTACACAAAAATAACTCCACATTTGGGGTTTACAGAAATGTGTATGTACATTGACTGAAAAATAGAGCTATACATATTTAACTGTGGCTGTTGCTCCTGAATACTGCTTGAATAATTTTGTTACTTATGAATTTATAAATTCATAAGTAAATAAATATTAAACTAAAAACTATTCATAGGTTTATATGACTGGATGAAAGAAACTGAATATAGAGGCAAAACAGAAAAGGTAGAAAGATCACTTAAATTTTAAAGGCATCAGCAAAGATACACAACACTTGAAAGCTGGATGTTAATAGCTTAGACTTAGACTTAGAATAACTTTATTGTCACTTTAAATGTACACTAATTGGCAAAGATTAAAATTAAATTTCATTGCAATTTAGTTTGTTTCGGTTGTTACTTGAATGCTTTTTCTACCCATTAGGAATTCTCCAATTTCTTTGATTTATTACTATTAGTACTTTCACAAGCTTTCTTCTTTCTTTCTTCCTTCCTTCCTTCCTTCCTTCCTTCCTTCCTTCCTTCCTTCCTTCCTTCCTTCCTTTCTTTCTCTATTCACAGTTTATCATTATCTTTCAAGTTAACTAGAAATATTAAAGTAACTTTGGAAACTGGACTACATGTAGTGTATAAATCCCAAATAAATGCAGGTGCACAAAAATGTTCCAAAGCAATAGTTAATTGATGAAAATTGCATAATGACTGGATATATGATCAATATGTAAACAAAAGTCAACAGGAAAAAACTGATGAGAAAGGATATGTCCAGTGTATAAAAAGTACATATTGTGTATTATTGGAAGTAATAAAGTAATATTTCAAAAAATAAAAGAACAGGATGTTTTGATATTCAACATAGGAAATACGCAACTAAGCAAAATTGATGAGCATGTTTTTACTAGACTTAGATTACTCTGGAATGCAAAAGAAATGCTCTAGTAGTAAAACAATTTTATTTATTTTTTTTAAAAAATAGTCACTTCATCCAACCATGCAGAGCTATGAAAGTTTTGTTCCATACTTAGTAATAAGGTACCTTAATTATTCATCTCTTGATGAATAACTTGAAATTTCAGGAATAGAGTAATAAAAATGAATAAGAAATAAATACACTTTCACAGAAATTGAGATTAGCTTCCATTTCAGATGATATAATCTTTTTAATTAGTAAAAATATTATATATAGTTTTTATTAAAAACTTTTTTTAAAAGAATAAAAACAATGAATGTTAGATAGGGGACACGGATAGAAGAGCCGGAGCGCCATAGTCCATTTTAGCACTTTATTTCCAGCTGTGATCAGGAGTAAAAGGGCTGGCATGCTGCCGGAGCTCTCTTTTTAAAGAGCTCCAAGAGTCTCACTGGCCATTGACAGCAATTTATTTTTCCCACCGCTAGATTAGACAATCAATGGTGGACATGCAAATGAGTGCTCCGTCTGTCCATACATAACACCCCTCCCCTCCTAGATAGAGCACAACCAATCACATTTGTAATTAGGCAACATAGTCACAGAGTTACGTGGATCATTTCAGGGCATGACCAGACCTGCGCAGTTCACTTGTTCCAGTGGTGGCGGCCTGTGCAGTCAGGCCTGCTGCTGCTCCTGAGTCCTTGGAAAGAACCTCCTGGAACACTCCATGGGCATGGATGACTCCACCCCGGCCTCTCCTTCTTGGTTCCTGGATCTCGTTGCTGGACTCCTGGTTCCTCAGATAAGTGTTTGCGGTCCTTTCTTAGGTTTGAGTCTACAGTCTAGGTATTGTTTGGAGCTAGGGACAGTTTTTATTGTACAGGTTTCCACTTGCTGTTTTGTAAGCTCCTTGGGGCGGAGGCTCACTTCTGGTCTTGTTGGATGGCAGATTTTTTGGTTGCCTTAACTAGGTCTCCCCTAGTCTATTTTGGAGTTGGTCAATGTGCCTCCTCTATACCTTGCCATCCTCAAGTTCCACCTGGTATAACTTAGGCCCCATTATGGCTACTACCCTTACTTGTATCCAAGTGGGGTAACCCGTATAATTATGGGCAAACACCAAATCCCCTTCTTCGAACTCCCTGAATTGTTGGGTTGAGACCAGAGGTATCTCCGAGTGGTAATGGAGGTGCAACTGGTCCAACGGTGACCTTAGTCTCTGGCCCATTAATAGTTCGGCCAGACTTTTATTAGTGGTTACATTGGGGGATGATATGTTGGGCTAAAAGGAATTTGCCAATCTTTTCCTGGGGTGGACTGGACCACCCCAACGATGCCCTTGAAGTGATGTCCCGGTGCCTGGAGGATGGATCTCAATGGGGAGAAACAATGGGCTCAACCCATCCAAGACTGAGTGGCTGTGGTTTCCAACATCCTGATATAGTCAGCTGGTGCCATCATTGACTATTGGGGGTGAATCATTGGCCCCCACGGAAAGGGCTCGCAACTTGGGCGTCCTCCTGGATTCATGGCTGTCTTTAGAAGAGCATGTGACGGCTGTGACCGGGAGGATTTTTCATAAGGTTCGCCTGATCCGCCAGTTGCGTCCCTTTCTAGATCAGGACTCTCTACACACAGTCACTCATGCCCTCGTCACCTCTCGTCTGGACTATTGTAATGCTCTCTACATGGGGCTCCCCTTGAGGTGCACTCGGAGGCTCCAACTGGCGCAGAGTGTGGCCGTGTGGGTGGTTATGGGAGCAACGTGGAGTTCCCATGTAACACCTCTCCTGCATGAGCTGCACTGGCTCCCGATGGTCTTCCGAGTGCGCTTCAGGGTTCTGGTTATCACCTTTAAAGCGCTCCATGGCTTAGGACCTGGTTATCTACGGGACCGCCTGCTACCACCAATAGCCTCCCACCGGCCAGTACGCTCCCATAGAGAGGGGCTCCTCCGGATGCCATTGGCCAAACAATGTCAACCTGTGGCCCCTAGGGGGAGAGCCTTCTCTGTGGGGGCATCTACGATCTGGAACGAGCTCCCCCCGGAGATACGGAGGATCCTGGATCTGTGCACCTTCCGTCGCGCACTTAAGACTTTCCTATTCCATCAAGCTGGCCTGGCCTAAATCTTCTCCCCTTTTTAAATGTAAATTTTTAAATGTAAATTTTAATTTGTTTTAAATTATGGGGTATTTTAAATTCAGCCAAATTATTTAATTCATTTTTAATTCATTTTAAATTTTTTGTATTCATGTGTTTTATCTCGTGGCTGTTCACCGCCCTGAGTCCTTCGGGAGAAGGGCGATATAGAAATTTAATTAATAATTAATAATAATAAATTTTCCTGCCAGTTACCGGGGCCCATTCTGGTGAGTGTTTCTTTGGTCAGTCTCACCATTCATTCTGCCTGACCATTACTAACCAGATTAAATGGGGCAACCAGGACTTGTCTGATTCCTTGCTCTTCTAGGAACGACTCGATTGTTTTTGCAGTTAACTGTGGCCCGTTGTCAGAGACAAGGACGTCCGGTAACCCATGGGTTGTAACAATTTTCTTAATGTCCTTATTGTTGCTTCTGTGGTTAGGTTGGGCATTATCACTACCTCTAGCCATTTTGAATACACATCAACAACAATTAGAAACATTTGTCCCCCATCGGCCCAGCAAAGTCAATATTATCTGTAACCATGGATTTCCCACTCCCTGATGCGTGCCCGGGGTGGAGTTGGTTGGCTTTCCTGTCATGGCATGCATGTCACTACCCATTCTGTAATGTCTCTGTCCAAGTTTGGCCACCAAATATAGCTCTGGGCCAGTGCCTTCATTCGTATAATCCCTGGGTGACCCACATGTAATGTTTCCAGGACTTGTTTCCTTAATCCCTGTGACACAATCACTCTCTCCCTCCATAACAGACACCCCTTTAGTGTTGATAATTCTAATTGTTTAATTTGGAATGTTCTGAACTCTTAACCCAGTTTCTCTTGCAGCCACCCCCTCAACACCCAGTCCCAAGCAATGAGACCCAACAGTGGCTTATGGTTGTTATGAGTCGGAATTTCCTCCCATACACATATTCGTGGAAACATTTAATATCTGCCATTGCAGCCAGGACTTCCCTGTCTAATTAGCTGTAATTCCTTTTGGTGGGTGATAATGTTTTTGAATAAAACACAATTGGAGTTTCTGTGCCGTCTGGCAGCCTATGGCTGAGGACTGCTCCCAGCCCAAAAGGAGAAGCACGCAAGTCACTAAGAGGAGAAGAGTTTCATTGTATTGAATAAGAATACTGTCTGAAGATAACAAGTCTTTAATGGCTGCAAATGTGTGGGCTTCCTTCCTTCCCCAGGTTCATGTGGCCCTAGTAGGCTGTGCAATGGCTCAGTAGTCTGTGCAATGGCTCAGCAATGGTGGCTTTCTGCTTTAAGAAAATACTATAAAAATTTAGCAGTCCAAGAAATGCCTGGAATTCAGTTTTGTTCTTTGGGATTGGGGCTTCTTTAATTGCCTTGATTTTACTATCCATGAGGTGGATCCCTGAACCATCAATTAGGTATCCCAGGAATTTGACTTTCTTCACCCCAATTTGCCATTTTTCCTTTTTGACCTTAAGTCCCTTCTTTTGAAATCTGCCCAATGTCTCTTCCAATCGGTTGATCAATTGTTCTTTGTTCTCCCCTGACATGAGGACATCGTCAAAATAGGGGACTACTCCTGGGATGCCCTGTAGAAGGTACTCCATCATGCTCTGGAATAGTCCCGGGGCCACACTTACCCCAAACTGAAATTGGATGCATTTAAATGCCCCACGGAGGGTCACAATGGTTTGGGCTTCCATGGTTGCACCATCTACTGGCAATTGTTGATACGCTTCGGCCATATCTAATTTGGCAAATATTTTTCAGTTGCCCAGTGAATGTAGCAAATGTTGCAATACTGGCACAGAGTATGTGCTCTGTTGTAATGCTTTATTTAATGTGCATTTATAGTCCGTGCAGATGCGCACTGACCCATCTGATTTAATTGAAGTGACTATTGGGATCTCCCACGTGGCATGGTCAATTGGCTCCAGAATCCCCTGGGCAATTAGCTTATCTAATTGCTCATCTACCTTGGGCCGAAGACAGTGGTGAAATGTAAAATTTGTTATTACCGGTTCTGTGGGAGTGGCTTGGTGGGGGGTAATGTGACTGGGTGGGCATGGCCAACTTTCTTTATTTTACTTTTAAAAGCATTTTTTCTACAACCTCTTCGGCCAAAGAGGTTGTAGAAAAAAATGCTTTTAAAAGCCTCTGATGATCCCAGCTGAGCTGCGCAATCATCAGAGGCTTTTTTTCTTTTAAAAGCATTTTTTCAGTCGAAGAGGTCGTAGAAAAAAATGCTTTTAAAAGTAAAAAAAAAGCCTCTGGTGATTGTGTGGCTCAGCTGGGCATGGGGGACCGGAATGGGGCGCTCAGAGATTTTTGCTACTGGTTCTCCGAACCACCCGCTGCTATCACTACTGCCATCACTATTGGGCGATCCGGTCCGAACCGGGAGCATTTCTCCCCTGGCCGAAGAGCAAACGAAGCCCTGTGGGGTTTCAGCCTGATTGGGGTAACACTAGGGTCTAGGTTAAAAGACCTAGGTTTTCCTGCATACTTGCTTAGGCTCCCATCGAAAACGTCAGCAGTTGATCTAGTTTATTGCTGCTGATTTTGTTGATGCCAGTAACCCCTAATCTTAGGAGTTTGAACCACTCCAGGCCCAGTAAAGTTGGACTGTCATTGTTGATGATAGTTGAAGGAAGCTGTCCATTGAAGTTGTTGAACTTGACTTGCACTGATGCTCTTCCTAGCACGGGGATGTTGTTTCCCTGGAAATCATTTAAAGTGATGTTTTTGTTGTGGTCCGCCAGCAGCCCGCGGAGCTGGCAGCAGAGTCAGACAGTGAGGAGGCTGGGGAGGACCATGGGCCAGTTCTGGAGTCTGGGGAAGGCTCGGACAAGGGCTCTGCATCAGAGGCAGAGATGGGACCAGGGCCATCTGGGAGTTATGCATGTACTCTGGAGCCTCCAGAGCAGGCATCAGAGAGACAGAGGAACAAGAGAAGCCTGTTCCTAGTTCGTGCATGCGCAGAGCTGCCAGAAGGCAAGAACAGTTTAAACAAAAGGGATGACTCAGGAGTAAGGCCTAGAGATGATTGGCCCCTCCTATAAGGATTAAAAGAGGAGCAAAGGCATGTGGGCCCTTTGCAGGAAAGCAACCATGTTAATTCTGTTCCCAGTCGACATCTCTTTTGATTCTGGACTCCATGTGGCTTTGCCAAGTAGGTCTTTGGCAGTGTGTCAAGGGAGGTAAAGGTTGGTGATTATCCCGAAGGACTTGTCCCAAAGGACTTTTTGCAACTAATTGGGACTCAGCTGTGAATGAAAGTAATTGCAATAAAAGAGGTTTACTACTCATGTGTTTTATTGACTCAGGAAACCTAGGTCACAACAATTTTGCGGTTTGAGTTGTTTTTTCTTTATAGTTGGGAAGAGGCTCTTCAGTGACTGCCATGACACAATGGTGAAGAAGGACCCTGTGTCTAATTCCATGCTGCACAGGGTCCCCTCTATAGGGATGGTGATGTGGTATTTATCAGCATTACATGCGTCTGAGTGGCCAACAGTTGTCTGATTTATTCCTCTTGCTTCTAGTTATAGTTCTTCCCTGTGCTTGTTTCTTTGGGGCCCCAGTCTTGCATGTCCTTGCCTCCCTGGACCAGCCTAGGGTATGGGTTGATATGGTATAAAATGAGTGGCACTGCAGGCCTCGGCTATATGGCCCTTTCACTGGCACCGGTGACAGATGGCATCTTTAAATTGGCAAGCTGATCTAGCATGGAAACCCATGCACCCTGGGCAATGGGGTTGCTTAAAATCATTGTCTCTTTCGCTAAATCTTCTTTCTGGATATGTTTGGTTCACTGCCTCTTCCTTCTCCCAGTCTTCTCATTCTCAGGGACCTCAGTGGCCCAATTGGACTCCCATTGGGTGCGATGCACTCTGCTGGTCTTTTGGATGCCAGCAGCAGAATTATCAGAGCTTCTGTGGCTCTGGCTTCCTCGACCACATCTTTGAAGGTGACTCCTCTCCGAATCAGCAGCTTCTTCTGTAGGGTCAGGTCCCTCATCCCCAAGATGAGTCTATCTTTCATCATCTCCTCCAGATTGACGAATTCGCACTTCATTGCAATTTCTCACACTTTGGACACAAAATTGCTGACGGTCTCTTTGCTGCTGGTGATAAAATTAGTTTCAGCTCACCATTGATGGTGCTGTTGGGGCATAATGGTCCTTTAGGATATTCTGCAGTGTGGACCAGGTCATCGATTCGATACCTGCCAGTGATGTAAGGCTCTGAGCCATCTTGTAGATTTTTGTGCCATGGTAAATGAGGAAGAGGGCTCTTTTTCTGTTGTCTGGGAGATGTTGGTAGTTGTTGGCTTCCAGGAACATTCGGAATTATCCCATATACTCGTGCCATTCCTCCGTCTGTGGGTCATAGAGAGCTGATGCGGGAGAGTTTTGGCTGGTCATTTTTTTTTTTTTTTGCCGGACAAGATCGTTCCTTTCATGATGCCACGAGGTGAAAATCAATGCCCTTTGTCCCCTTTCTTTCCTCTTCAATATCCCATTCTTGTCGCCAGTGTTAGATAGGGGGCACAAATAGAAGAGGCGGGACACCATAGTCCATTTCAGCACTTTATTTCCAGCTGCGATCAGGAGTAAAAGGGCCGGCAGGCTGCTGGAGCTCTCTTTTTAAAGAGGTCTGGCAGTCTCACTGGCCACTGACAGTGGTTTATTTTTCCGCCGCTAGATTAGCCAATCTGCGGCAGGCATGCAAATGGGTGCTCCATACGTCTGTACGTAACAATGAACATTTTGGAAGAAAAAGGAAAAATAACAGAAAAGTAGTAAGTGAAAAAATGCAAAGAAAGAAATAGAGAATAGTTCTAGCAACAAAAATGAAAACAAAACAAAACAAAACAAATGAGAACAAAATCCCTCTGAAGTCAATTGATCATTTGATTTCATTTTATTTTTGGCATGCTCTTGTTAACCATCTCTCAATAGCTCTAATGTTAACGATCTCTTTGTCTACTGTTTCCTTTCTAGAAAATGCTTCTTGTATCAAGATCCATAAATCCATTTTGGGCACAATCTGGTTTATATGTATTTCATGTTCTAAATATAGCATTTCTAATATAGTGATTTTTAATAGCTAGCTTAACTTTATCATATCAAAGAAATCCATGCCATACCAAGTCATGCATTTCTAGTTCTAAGATTCAAAATTAAAAGTTTTCCTTTTAATTCTCACTCCAGCAATTTTTTCACTCTATCTTATGTCACTATGCAATATTTCCAGAGTTAAGATGAATAACAATGGTGATGAGGGACATCATTGTCTTTTTTCACTCACCAGCTTTTGTTAATTCTCCATATCTTATTATCTCTGCCTTTTGTGAAGTATAAATAAATTTTCATCATCACCACACCCTGTATTAAGCATATTGGACTGCAACTATACTCCACAATTTTCGGTCTGCAGCTACAGTTTCTGCATCCTTCCGTTTAAGGTTGATGTTTTTCAGGTCTTCCTGAAATATTTGGCATCAGATTTTTTTTGGTCTTCCTCTTTTTTCCTCAGACCATCTAGTGGTATCCAATTGACTGCATTTTTTGTGGATATTGCTCACTCATGCGAAGCACATGCCCAGTAAAGAGCATTCTTCATTCTGTTACTATCTCAGATAGTCTTTAGGAATGACTTCTTTGAAGAATTTCCTCATTTGTGACATGGTCCCAATATGAGATACGAAGAATACTTTTCAGACAAAGTTGCTAGAAGATGTTGATCTTATAAATAATTCTTGTTGTAGATTTCCAGGTCTCACTGGCATAGATGACAGTTGGTATGACAGTGGCATTAAATAATCTGATCTTGCTTACTGTGTTTACATGGTCCATGTTGGACACATTTGTTAGAAGATAGCACTTGCTTTAGTTATTCGGCATTTCACATCTGCTTGTCTTCTCCCATCTGTATCCATAATGCTACCAAGATAATTAAATTGTTTCACAAATTTTAAGATCCCGCTTCCTAATGTTATCAGAGTGTTGTCTTGATCATTGCCAATTTGCATCAGCTTGTTCTTATCTTCACTAATTTTTAAGACTATTTTACTTGCTTCTGCTTCAAGTGCTACTGTCCTATCTTTCAGCTGTGTCTTAATGTTTGCAAGTAATTATATCCATATAATAAGTTTCTCACTGAAGTCAGTATCTGCCACAATTTTAAAAAAGAAAGCTCAGTTCAAATTGTGAAATATTTTTCATTATGCTGTTCAAAGTATTCCAAAATGTTTGATATATTTGTAATATTATCTCTCAATTGCCATTTTTGTCTTTATGAATAAAACCCTGTAAACGGGTGAAATCCAGCAGGTTCTGGAGAACTGGTAGCGGAAATTTTGAGCAGTTCAGAGAACCAGCAAATACCACCTCTGGCTGGCCTCAGAGTGGGAGGGAATGGGGATTTTGCAGTATCCTTTCCTTGCCACACTGACCAAGCCACACCAAGTCCAAGCCACACATACAGAACCGATAGTAAAAAAAAATTGGATTTCACCACTGCCTGTAAATCAGATTTCATCTTCTCAGCTAAAATCATTATAACATATCATCATTATTCAATAATGATATCAGGTGATAATTTTTTGGTAAAGTCAAAACTTGTCCTTCTTTAAATATTAATGCTATACCTATAGCCTCTATAGAGCTATCTGGTATTTTTCCACTCTGTAAAATAGAGTTCATCTTTTTTTTTGCAAATATTGTAGTAAACACTAGAAAAGAGTGAAGAAGTACCATGTTCAGCCCATAACTGACTGAAGCAATCTTCAAGTTTTACAGATAAAAACCTATTTTAGCTCACATACTTGTGACAAGTTTCTGTAATGTAATTACAGATTCCAGAATCAGCAGTACCCATGAACCAAAGAAAGTATACTGGTTCACCGATATTTCCAAACAGTGAGATTCATTAAGCTATACTCCCATATGTCAAAAGGAGTGAATGGGGAGAACATGAACTTTTAGAATCATTAAGCAATTAATACACAAGCTACTTGATAAAAAACATATTTTAAAAAAAAATAATAATGATGATAATATCATGCTGGTTTCAGTGTAAAAATTTGATTTGAGGAATCAAACAGGAAACATGGACACTCATTAGAAGAACATGCAATCACAAGTTTAGTATAAGAGATCACTGATAATTGTGGCAAGAGACCATTATTGTGAAACGTTATTGTTAATAGATAAATATATAACAACATTTTAAATCTGGTGCTTCTTGAAATAGGTTGAACTTTAGCTCCCATAATCCTCAGAAAGCACAGTTAATAATTACTGGTTATGTACTAATAAAGCACAATTCATCATATCAAAAAGGCACTAGGGAGGCTATTGTATAATAACCTAATTCTATCTCTATCTTCCATGTTACAGATTTGCTATTATATTTTCTATTTATATTGGGGAATGATGGATTTACTCTCTTTAAAAACCAAAATATCTGAGCGCATATTCTTTGTTACTTATTAGATAAAATGATTCATGAAATTTGGAAAAAGAAATTACTCTTTTTGGCTTAGATGAACAGCTAAGTTACGACCATTTGTTCTTTTTATAAAATTAAATATTATATCAATGTGAAATAAATTAATTGATTTGTGAACAAATAAATCACAAAGACCAATATGCAGCTTTGCATTTGCAAATTCAAAAATTTGCTCATTTCAAAAAGCAAGCTTTGCTGTCCCTTAAAATATGAGTTAAATAAATCTTTATTAGAGTTACAAGATATCCTTAGATCACTGGCAAATCTATGGCAGGGAGAAACAGAAACAGACAGACAGAAAACTAGAAGTAATCATAATATCATATCATATAAATAGTCATTGTTACAATCTGATGAGCGGCCGCCCAGCAACGGGAGGCTTCCTGATCGGCTGAGCTGATAGCTCGGCCGGCGGGAGGTGTGAATGTTTTAAAGTGTTTTATTGGCCGTGCGAGCCCAGCTGCAATATAAATAGTGGCTGCGCACAACCGATGTCAGGTTACATATTTTAACCCTTGTGTCGTTGCTGGAATAAACCGTGTTGCTTATCTTGGTCTCTTATCCGTCGTTCTCAATTCAGAACACTGGCGATGAAGGGGGATGACTCCCACTGAGTACGGCCACGAGAGAAGAATTGTTCTGTTGTTGGCATTTCGGAAGGTAGCTACGTGAGGCAAACATTTTTTTTCTCTTCTCTCTCGTTCCTTGTGGGCCTGCAACTCTTTACAATGAGTAATTTGGCTATCTTTGCGCCTTTTGTGCCCAGCGCAGAAACTTGGGACACTTATATTGAGCGTTTCGAGTGTTTTTTGCAGGCAAATGACTATACTGACTTTTCCAATGACTGGAAACAAGCCCATTTTCTCAACGCGTGTGGGCCGCAGATTTTTGCAACGGCGCAGGCGCTTGTAGCGCCCCAACAGCTGTCCACCGTTTCTTGGCCTACTTTGCTGGCTAAATTGAAGGGCCATTATGCACCCGCACCTTCCCGCATTTTTCGCCGTTTCATGTTTCGACAACGGGTGCAAAAGGGAGTCCATTAATGACTATCTCGCCGCCCTTCGGATTGAGGCAATAAATTGTGAGTTTGAAAACCTTGATGACTCCCTCCTCGAGCAACTAGTTTGCGGCGTGCACGATTTGCGGTTGCAGCACCGCCTTTTGGGCAAATCTGTCATCAATTTGGAGACTGCTGTTGAGGAAGCGGCTGCGTTTGAGATGTCTGACCGGTTTGCGGTGGAAATTCGAAACTTCCCATATGTTCTACCAGCCTCTCGTTGTGCAGCCGTACAGCTAGGGGAGTCCTACGAACGCTCTGATACCGTTGCTGATAGCAAAGAGGAGGTGGACCGCCTCAAGGCGTCGGTCTCCAATCGACGCCCACCCTCCAAAAGACAGGCTCCAGCGTTTTGTTTGGGTTGTGGGAATTTACATCCTCATGCCTTTTGCCGTTTTCGAAATGCCGTTTGCCGCCACTGTGGAAAGAAAGGTCACCTGGCAAAGGTTTGCCGTTCGAGATCTTCCGCGGATGTCATGGGTGTACCATCTTCCATTAAATTAGGCCGGGAAGGGTTCAACAGTCCTCAAGACTCTTGTTTCGCTATTTCCCGCTGTGATCTTCTCTCGTCTGGCAGCCATGCTGTCTCGGGTCACAAGAAGATCTTTCTGACTGTTCGTATTGAAGGAAAACCGTGCAGGATAGAAGTGGATACTGGTTCATCTAAGTCCATCATCGCCTGGCAGACCCTTAAAGAGCTGGTGCTGTCCTTCGCTTGCGACCGTTTGCAACCCTGTTCTACTCGTCTTCACGACTACCAGGGAAATGGCATTCCCATTTTGGGTTGCAGCCAGTTTATGGTGGAGTGGGGGGAGTTTGCAGGTCCCCTCCCACTTTTGGTAGTCAAAGGCAGGCTCCCTAGCCTTTTGGGTTTAGACTGGTTCGGGGCATTGGGGCTTTCCATTGCCGGCATCCATACCATGTCTAGTGATGATTTTGAAACCTTGACGACAGAGTTCGCTGAGGTTTTCGACGGCACTTTGGGTAAATATAAGGGTACCCCCATATCTCTTAATTTAGACTCCCAGGTGCCACCTATACGCCTTAAGCCCCGACAGGTCCCTTTTGCCCTTCGCCCTAAGGTGGATGTTGAGATAGATAAGTTGCTGGCTCAGGGTGTATTTGAGCCTACGGATCATTCTCGATGGGAGACCCCTATTGTTATCCCCACTAAGGCGGATGGTTCCATCCGTATTTGTGGGGACTTTAAGTGTACCCTTAATCGGGCCTTGCAGGCCCGCCCGTATCCGGTCCCGGTAGTTCAGCACCTCTTACATTCTTTGGGTCAAGGGTCTATTTTTGCTAAATTGGATATGTCCCAGGCGTATCAACAGCTTCCTGTTGATGATGGCACGGCCGCTGCCCAAACAATTGTCACACATCGGGGCGCTTTTAAGTGCTGCCGATTACAATTTGGGGTCTGCGTAGCTCCTGGCATTTTTCAGAGCTTTATGGAGTGGTTGCTCCAGGGAATCCCTGGCGTCGTTCCTTATTTCGATGATGTTTTGATCTCGGCTACCACCAAACAAGACCTCGTCGAACGTGTTCGCCAGGTGCTACGCAGATTTCAACAAAAGGGCCTGAAACTTAAAAAATCTAAGTGTAAGTTTGGTGTTCCCTAGGTCGAATTTCTAGGGTTCCTTGTTGATAAGTTTGGCATTCATCCTACACCTTCTAAGGTCGATGCCATAAAAAATGCTCCAACGCCATCATGTAGGGCCGAGCTTCAGGCTTTTCTGGGCCTGCTTAATTTCTATAGTATATTTTTGCCGCATAAGGCGTCTGTGGCGGAACCACTCCATCGGCTATTGGACAGAACGCTCCCCTGGAAGTGGGGGCAAGCCCAAGCTACTGCTTTCAGGGCTGTTAAAGATCTACTTACTTCTGATGCCGTGTTGGTCCAGTATAGTGACCATATACCCCTTACCGTGGTTTGTGATGCCTCCCCATATGGCATCGACGCTGTGCTGAATCATGTTTTGCCCAACGGGTCCGAAGCTCCAGTTGCCTATTATTCCAGAACTCTGTCGATGACAGAGAGGAATTATAGTCAACTGGATAAAGAAGCGTTGGCACTCGTGGCCGCCGTAAAGTGGTTCCACGATTATATTTACGGCTGTTTTTTTCAATTGGTTATGGACCACAAGCCACTTTTGGGCTTGTTGGCTGGAGATAAGCCTACTCCCCAGGTTATCTCCCCGCGTTTGGCGCGGTGGTCTGTTTTCTTGGCCGCCTATAACTATCAGTTAACTTATCACCCCGGGAGTGCTCTGGGAAATGCGGACGGCCTTAGCCGCTGCCCCCTTCCTTTGGCCGTAGAGGATCCCGTTCTGGACCAGCTGGTTCTTTTGATAGATGATGTTCCTTCCCTTGTGACGGCTGCGGATGTAGCTAAACACTCCGCTAAGGACCCTACCCTTGTACAGGTCATGGATTGGGTGCGTAGGGGATGGCCGCGTGGGCCGTTACCCACGGAGGTTAAGCCATATTCCATCCGCCAACACGAGCTTTCTATTTCCTGGGGGTGCCTTTTGTGGGGCTGCTGAGTGGTGGTTCCTCCTGTATTGCGGCCAACTATTCTGAAACGACTGCACGATAGCCATCCCGGTATCGAGAGAATGAAGGCCTTAGGCCGTAGTTATGTTTGGTGGCCTAAGCTTGATCAGGCCATCATAGATTGGGTAGCAAGGTGTCAAGTTTGTCAGTCATCCCGGCCAGGGCCCCCGGTTGCCACACCTAGGGAATGGGAGATACCAGGAATCCATGGTCCAGGCTGCATATAGATCTAGCAGGGCCGGTTCAGGGCCAGACTTTTCTAATCGTGGTTGATGCTTATTCTAAATGGGTGGAGGTTGTTCATATGGCATCAACCACATCGGATGCTGTGAGCAAGGCTCTCCGTAACATATTTGCCACACATGGACTTCCCGATGTAATTGTCTCGGACAATGGACCCCAATTTGTTTCGGCAGCATTTCAGATGTTTTTGATGGGGTTGGGTATTCGTCACGCCTTAGTGGCACCTTATCATCCATCCAGTAACGGCCGGGCGGAGAGGGCCGTCTGCTCGGCCAAGGACGCTTTGGCCCGTTTCGGCCCCGGTGATTGGCAAGAGAAGGTGGAGTGGTACCTTTTGGCGCAGCACTCGACCCCGTGCCCGGTATCCAGTCGTAGCCCGGCCAAACTTCTTATGGGCCAGCGCCTAAGGACTGTGTTAGATAGGCTACATCCAGACTATACACCTGAGGCACCCGTGGATTCCTCTAGCCGGCCCCGGGTGTTCAGGGTTGGTGATGGCGTTTATGCCAGGAATTATGGGGATGATTTGTGGCTTCCTGGACGTATCATTTTAGTCACGGGACCCCGTTCTTACAGGGTCAAACTTGAGGATGGCCGGACCTGGCGGCGCCATATAGACCAGCTAAGGAGTCGCATTACGGCTCGGACCCGGGGTAACGAGGAGCCGGATATGTTTGGTGCACTTCCGACGGCTGATCCGGTGGACGATAGTACTTTAGAGGCTCCGTCGTTGGGGTCTTCACGTTCACCTGTTGTAATTATAGCTCCTTCATTGCCAGAGGTACCCGTAGATGTTCTTGCACGATCATCATATATTCCACCATCTTCAGACCAGCTACCTCCGTCTATGACATCTCAGGAAGTACCGGAGACGGTGTCACCCCCTGATCGCTTGGATGGCGATTTGCGCCGGTCCGGGCGTACATGTAGGAGCCCGGGTTATCTGGACGATTATTGTACTATCTAAAGGGGGAGGAGTGTTACAATCTGATGAGTGGCCGCCCAGCAACGGGAGGCTTCCTGATCGGCTGAGCTGATAGCTCGGCCGGCGGGAGGTGTGAATGTTTTAAAGTGTTTTATTGGCCGTGCGAGCCCAGCTGCAATATAAATAGCGGCTGCGCACAACCGATGTCAGGTTACATATTTTAACCCTTGTGTCGTTGCTGGAATAAACCGTGTTGCTTATCTTGGTCTCTTATCCGTCGTTCTCAATTCAGAACAGTCATAATATCATATCATAAGACAACCTGCAGTATATATACTAAAGTAAAAGTGGACACACAGAAATCACATAAGAAAATATAAGACTAATTCAAATGAGATCTTAAATATAAATAAATTAGTGATTTTAATCATGTATGTTTGTTGCCCATTGTTTTGATATAGTGGAAGGCCTTTAAGATTTGTCTTTGTTCCCAGGCCTGGACATGGTGTGGCTGTGGAGCCCTATCATGTTTTTCTTGATGAAGTTGTTTTTAGTTTGGTAGTTTTGTCTCTTTTGTGTTTTTAAACTGTTTTAATAATGTATTTGAATAGCATAAGATGGCTAGAATTTTCTGGAGTCAATAGTCAGGATAAATTTCATTAATCATTATCATTATCTAGGGATGCATAATCATCAACTAGGGATTCCAATATAATACTTACTAATAGCTTCTTTGTGCAACTAGGTGTGTTGGGCTACAATGGTCAACATAACCTGATTTGAGTTTTTATCTATTTCCTAGTTTTATCTATTTCCTAGTTTTCTGAGTCTATTTTCCCAGACATTCAACTCTTGCAGCCAAACTGGATTAGAGATTTTTTGTTTGTTTGTTTCCTAAATCTTCTGGGTTGGTTTTCTTTTTACCACACTCACTCACATACTGGCTTTCTTACCCATTTAATGAGACATGCTGTTCAATTAAGAAGAATTTGGCAATGTTTAAAATTTGTTTCCCAGGTAGCTGTGAAACTCTGGATCTCTGGGTGGAATATGGCAATATGGTATAGGTAGTCCTCAACGTATAACCATAATTGAGACCAAAATTTCTGTTGTTAAGTGAAACATTTGTTAGGTGAATTTTGTCCAATTTTATGACTTTTCTTGCCACAGTTGTTAAATGAATCACTGCAGTTGATAAGTTGGTAACCCAGTTGTTGAGTGAGCCTTGCTTCCCCATTGACTTTGTTTCTCAGAAAATTGCAAAAGCTGATTGCATGTTCTTGGGACACAGCAGCAGTCATAAATATGAACCAGTTACCAAGCATTTCAACTTCACCTGATTATGGGGATACTGCAAAGGTCATAACTGTGAAAAATGCTCATAACTCACTTTTTTTAGCATTGTTGTAACTTTGAACAGTCTCTAAACGAACTGTTGCAAGTTGAAGACAACCTGTATTTCATTTCTCATTTTCTGAATGTAAAAATTTACTGTTGATGTGGATGAATGTTTTAGTGGATAACCAAATGATTTCAGAAGCCTGATATTTTCTTTAAATTATAATAGCAGGTGCCTCTTGATATAGATTATTAAGGATTTCAATATTTAAAAAATGCTTGTTTCTAGTTTGCTTTTTTCTGTCACAAGTCCATTTCAAATATTGCTGCCTAATTAATGCACCATTCCAGATATAATTATTCAGTTGAGCCTGCATGATGACAAGTAATGTCAGTGAATATGTCAGCTGTGGTGCTGAAAGCTAAGGGAACAGCAGTCAAAGCTTGATGAGTAATCAAGCCTTACTTAATTGTAATTAATTTGTCACCACCCAGACAATTTAAAGACAAAAACCATAACATACCACAACTAGATAGGAGCCAGATGTCGATCCTAGGGGCACCATTGCACAATTGTACCAGCATTTTCTTTTTTCTTTTTAAATTTAAAACAAACTTTATTAAATTATCAAACAATTATAAAAACAATTAAAACAATAATAAGATATTCATATACATAGATCATATCATATATTTGACATTTCATTTCTATTCTTTTACATATCTATATATATTCTTCTTCTCTACACATTATATATTTCTTAACCTAGTCCCATATTCATTTTCCTGATGGTGAAGTCGTTGTTGGTATTTATATGAAGTAAGCATGGAAATACCCTCTCAATTATCAGTTCTCAATTTAAAATTCACTATTAAAGAAAGGTAAAATTTAGTACTCATTAAGATTATCTATATGGTTTACTATGTATATCCTTATCCACTTTCTTTTCGCTTAATCCAATTATACCACTTGTCCCATACCTTAAAATACTTTGAGCTTTCCTTATCCTTTAATTTCAGTGTTAGTTGATCTGATTCCGCACATGCATATATTTTTTGTATTATCTGCTGATCAGTTGGCAAATGATCGGTCTTCCAAACTTGTGCAATTGCTATTCTGGCCGCCGTAATTATATGATGTATCAAATATGTCATTTCTTTTCTGATATTTTGTTTATATATTCCTAATAAAAAAAATCTCTGGGTCTAATTCTATTTCTTCTCCTGTAATTTGTGTTATCCAAATTCTGATTTTCCCCCAGAATACCTTAATTTTGGGACATAGCCACCATACATTATAATAAGTTCCTCGGGCCTGTTTACATTTTCAACAATTCGGATCCAAATTAGGGTACATTTGTGCTAGCCTCGCGGGGGCAAGGTGCCACCTATACCACATTTTGTATTGGTTTTCCTTGTAGGTTACTGATTTCGTTATTTTGATGTTGTTTTCCCAAATCCTTTCCCATTCTTCTAGTTGAATATTTTTACCTATATTTCTAATCCAGGCAACCATTTGTCCTTTAATTATATTCTCATTTAAGTCAATTTCTAATAAGTATTTATATATTTTGGATATTAATTTCCCTTCTTTCACTTCCAGAAATTTGTCTAGCCTATTAGGATTCACATCAATTCTTCTTTTGTCCCTGTCTTTCCTATATCTATTTTGTACTTGAAGGTAGGGCCACCAATCCAATTCCATTCCCGCATCTCTGAGGTCCTGGCGTGTTCTTAATAGTCCATTTGAATCTAATAGATTCCTATACCGTATAATTCTATGATAATTTATAGTATTGGGGTGCATAGCCGCCTCCACTGTGGAAAACCACCCAGGGACCTTCGTGTAACATTTTTTCTTTGTCTCCAACCAGATGTCAATTAATGCTCTCCTAATTATATGATTATTAAAATGTTGGTACGTCTTGTTCCCGGAATTCCACAGGAAGGCGTGCCACTCCATCATTAAATCATGGCCTTCAAGTTTTAATAATCGTTGATTATCTAGGTTAACCCACTCTTTTATCCATATCAGCCCTCTCCCATGCCAGGAAACCAAAACCTCCTCTAAGTTTATCATCCTGTAGTGTGCTCAAGCTTATCCTGGGTTTTTTGCCCTCCCATAAATATTTAGATGTAATTTTATTTAAGTTAATAAAGAATTTTTTCTCCAATTTCACTGGGATAGTCTGGAATAGGTAGAGGAGTCTAGGCAAGATGTTCATCTTCAGAGCCACTATTCTTCCTAAAAATGAAATATTTAACTTTCCCATCTTTCTAAATTGTTTTCAATTTGATGTATCATTCCATCGTAATTGTTTCCCTTTATATCCATATACTTATTTGTCAGGTTTATTCCTAAATATTTAATTTTCTTAACTACTTTTAGCCCAGATTGTTTCTCTAATTCCTCTATTTGTTTCGTTGTTAATATTTTAGTTTTATCCTTATTAATTTTCAAACCTGTGACTTTTCCAAATTTTTCAATTTCCTTCATTAAATTGGGTTCTGTTGAAAGTGGATCTTCTAAGAAGAACACAAAGTCATCTGCAAAAGCTTGGACCTTGTATTCTTCTCTTTTTATTTTAACCCCCCTAACATCTCCATTTGCTCTAATTTTCTGAAGCAGGTTTTCTAGAGTTAATATAAATAATAGTGGCAAGAGAGGACACCCCTGCCTTACTCCCCTACCTATTTCAAAATAATTTGTTGCTTCTCCGTTAATTAGTATTCTTGCTTTTTGTTTAGTATAAATTGACAAAATTAATTCTTCGAATTTCTCACCAAATTTCATATTTTTAATTTGTTGGGTCATAAAATTCCAATTGTCTCGGTCAAACGCCTTCTGTGCATCCAGAAAAATCAGGACTACCTGTTTTTCCTGATGTTTTTCATAATATTCAATTACATTCATGACTGTCCGTAAATTATTTCTAATTTGCCGGCCTGGTAAAAATCCGTTCTGATCTGCATGTATCTTCTGGTTTAATATTGTTTTAATTCTGTTAGCCAATAAATTCATAAAAATTTTATAATCCGAATTTAATAATGAAATTGGTCTATAATTTTTAATCTGGATGGTGTCTGCCTCTTCTTTTGGGATCAGTGAAATATAAGCTTCTCTCAAAGTATCTGGAATTTTTGCTTCCTTTAAAGCATCATTATAAACTTCCAAGAGGATTGGGTTCAAGATTTCACCTAAACTTTTGTATAATTCTATTGGAATCCCATCCGTTCCTGGAGTCTTATTATTTTTCTGTCCTTTAATTACCTCCTGTAATTCTTCTTTGGTAATCTCTCTATTTAACATCTCTCTATCCTCTTCCGTAATTACTGGGAGCCCTTCTTCTTCCAAATATTGTTTTATTTTCCCATTCGATACTTCCTCTTTGCTATATAATTCCTGGAAGTATTGAATTGCTATCTCTTTTTTCCTTTCAGTACCTTTTTGTAGATTGCCCTGTTTATCTTGTAATTGGTGTATAGTCCTTTTCTCAGTTTCTTTTCTTAATTTGTAGGCCATCCATCTCCCTGGCTTGTTCGCCTGCTCGAAATAATTTTGTTTTATATATTTCAAAGAATTAATAGTCTTTTCCTGTTCAAGCAGATTTAATTTGTGTTTGGCTGTTATCCAGTTAGTTTTTATTTTATCGTCTCCTGGGTGACGACCCACGATAGTACTGCTGCTTGATAGTATATCTCCCAGTCAGGGAGTGCAGCTCCTCCTCTATCTTTTGTGTCCTGAAGCAGTTTTAATTTTATTCGTGGCCTTTTCCCTTGCCATATAAATTTAGATGTAATTTTATTCAGCTTTTCAAAAAACGATTTATCTATTTTAATTGGGGTAACCTGGAACAAATATAAAAATTTAGGTAGTATAGTCATTTTGATGGCCGAAATTCTTCCTAGGAATGAAATGTGTAAATTTTCCCATTTTTCTAAGTCTTTTTTGTTTGTTCTAGTAATTTATCATAATTGTTTTCTTTAATTGCTGATGTTCTTGTAGATAAGCAGATTCCTAGATATTTTATTTTTTTTTGTTGTTTGAATTTGTATGTTATCTATCAAATCTTTTGTTTGAATTTCTGTAAGGTTTTTAACAATTAGCTTCGATTTACTTTTATTGATTTTTAGTCCGGCCACTTCTCCAAATTCTTCAATTTTTTGGAACAAATTAGGTATAGATTCCATAGGATTTTCTGTCAAAAATACTAAGTCATCAGCAAAGGCTTGAACTTTGTATTCTTCTCTATTAATCCTTAAACCTTCTATTCCTTGGTCTTCTCTAATTTTTTTCAACAGGATTTCCAATGATAGAATATATAATAAAGGAGAAAGTGGACAGCCTTGTCTAACTCCTTTTGTTATATTAAATTTGTCTGTTATGTTATCATTCATAATTATCCTTGCTGATTGCTTGGTATAGATTTCTGTATAATTTTCCCAAATTTTTCCCCAATTTGCATATTTTGTAGTTGTTCAATCAAAAATTTCCAATTTTGGTTATCGAAGGCCTTTTGGGCGTGAAGAAAAACCAACGCTGCCTGCTTCTCCGGGTGTGATTCATAATATTCTAAAGCATTAAGTATTATTCTCATATTGTTCTTTATTTGGCGTCCCGGCAGAAATCCATTTTGGTCTGGGTGTATATATGTATTTAATACTAATTTAATCCTTTCTGCCAAGATTGCTGCAAATATTTTGTAATCGGCATTCAATAATGAAATAGGTCTATAGTTTTGTATTAACTGGAGATCTGTGTCTTCTTTTGGAATGATTGTTATTATGGCTTCCGTCCATGAATTTGGTATTTTGGCTTTCTCCATAGCTTCATTATATAATTGCAACATATTCTCTCCCAATACTTCTTGCATTGTTTTATATATTTCTACCGGTAATCCGTCAGGTCCCGGTGTTTTATTGTTTTTTTGCTTTTTCAGTACTTCATCTAATTCTAATTTAGTTATTGGCCTATTGAGAGTAATTCTTTGTTCTTCTGTGATTTTTGGCATTCCTGATTTTCCTGTACTGTTTTATTTTATCTTCCTCTATTTTCCCCTGATTATATAGGTTCGCATAAAATTTCTTAATAATTTCTTTTTTGGCCTCTTTACTATGTTGAATTTCTCCTTTATCATCTTTCAATTGGTATATCATTCTTTTTTTCTGTTCTTTTTTCAATTTATAGGCTAGCCATCTGCCTGTTTTATTTGCGTGTTTGAAATAATTTTGTTTCGCCATTTTTATTTTTTGGGCTAGTTCTATTTGGTTTATCAAATTCAATTTATGCTTAATCATTTCCCATTCTTCTCTTATTGTTTTGTTCTGGGGTTTTTCCTGGAGTTTTTGTTCTATTTGTTTTAGGTCTTTCTCTAAATTATCTAATTGTTTTTTCTTCTCTTTATTCTTTTTCCTCGTATATGCTATTACTAGGCCCTTTATGTATGCTTTTAGAGTATCCCATGTGTTTTGTAAAGAGGTTTCCTCTATTTTATTTATCTGAAAGAATATTTTTACTTCCTTTTCTAACATCAAATTAAATTCTTTTTCTTTACATAATCTTTGGTTCATTGTCCATCTCTTACGTCTTCTTTCCCCTTTCCAGTTTATGAATAGTGGATTGTGGTCTGCCCATTGGTTTGTGCCTATCTCAATTTTTTCTACTTCTATTTTGATATTTGGGGTCATCCATGCCATGTCCAGTCTTGACCAGGAGTTATGCGGATGGGAGTAAAAGGTGTATTGGGCCTCTTCTTCATGTGTTTCCCTCCATACGTCTGCCAAGTTTAGTTCTTCAGCCATAGTAAAAAATTCTTTTGGAAGTATTTCTTTTTTCTTTTGTTTTTTTTCCCAGTTTTGTAGTCTTTCTTTGCATTTACTATTGCATTATAATCCCCTATTACACAAATATCATCATATTCTAATTCTGCTAATTTTATATGTAGGTCTTTAAAAAAAACCTGTAGTTTTTGGTTAGGTGCATAAATCCCTACAATTAACATTTTCCTCTTTCCTATTTCTAATTCAACCATCACCACTCTACCTTGCTCATCGGTATAGACTAGTTTAGATTGTATTTTTTCTTTTACGTAAATCACTACTCCTTTTTTCTTTTTTTGGGCCAGAGATAAATATAGTTTTCCTAATTTGGGGTTTTCTAGGATTTTTTGATAATCTTTTTGAATGTGTACTTCTTGCAGACATATCACATCTGCTTCTAATTTTTGTAATTTTGTGAAAATTTGATTCCTTTTCTTTGGGGCATTTAAGCCATTAATGTTTACCGAAAAGAGTTTGATCTGTTCATCCATTGCCTATTGTATCTGTTTTTTTGTGTTTCTTGTTTCCATCCGTTCCCTAGGTTTTGCACCTTCTCTCTGTTCTCTCTCTTTTTCTTGCCTCTGTCTTATTTCTTTTTCTTCATTTGTTTCTATTGGTTCTTCTTCTTGACTTTTACTATCTGTTTCTTCCTTGCTTCCCTGTTCTACTTCTAGTCTAAAATGTGTGTTATGAAATTCTCTTGCCTTTTCTAGAGTGTCTATTTTATATTTTTTGTCTTCCCACGTAATTAAGATCCCCTCTATTGGCAGCCATCTATACATTATCTTGTATTTAATCAGTAGTTGTGTTAAAAACTGATATTGTTGTCGTAGATTTCTTACTCTTCGGGGTATCTGTTTTAAAATTATAATTTCTTTTTCATTATAGATCACTGTTTCTTCTCTAGATTTCTTATAGGCTTCATCTCGGATTGATTTTTTTAAAAATTTAACATGGACTTCTCTCGCCAATCTGTGTTTTCTTATATAATTTGTTTGTACGCGGTAAGTTTCTTCCAATTGTCCTTTTATTTCTTCTGGCTCTTTTTGTGTCATTCCTGCGATAATTTCCACCATCTTCCCTTCTAAATCCTCATTTTTTTCTTCTGGAATGTTTTGAAAACGCAGGAAGTATGAGGCCTTTTCCATTTCGAGCATGGCCAAGGAATCTGACATTTCTTTATTTAGTTGTAGGGTTTTTTGTTCCATTGCTTCTACTTTTAATTCCACATGATCTATTTTTGTATCCGTTTTCCTAATTCTCTGTTCATTTTCTACTATAGAATTTTGGATGCCCCCAATTTTATCCTTCATGGTCTTGATTTTCTCCTTGACTTCTCCTATTTCATTTCTAATCTCTGCATGGAACATTCTCATTTCTTCCTGATTTTCAGCTATTTTTTCTTGTGTTTGGAGCAGTGTTTCCTGGATCTTTTGAAACATATCTTGTATTACATTTGGTGCCATTTCCAGTTTTTCTTTTTCTTTTTCTTTCCCCATCATGCTATCTATTGTTTTTTGTTGTGAGGGGGTAGGGGTCATTACTATCATATTGGTTGTAGGTTTTTTCCCTGTTTTTGTTATGGTGGATGTTGTAGACATTTTCAATATTCGTGTAAAGCTTTCCAACCTTAACATCAATTTTTAAGTTATTCTTTAGTATCTCTTTTCCCCTCCAAACACGGCTTATACACCGCACAGCTTATATATAGTTATATTATATTATATTGCCAATTATCCCAATTGAGCAATTGATTCTTATTCACAGTATAAATCAATTTACTTATCAATCAATATTTTAATTTAATTTTCTTAATTTTCTAATTAGCAATCTTTTCAATTACTCCCTTTTTCAATCAGTCTATCTCAAACATACAGTCAACTCATTTGTTATTTTGTATAAAAGTCAATCTTTCACTTTAACAATAATTCCTTATCTAACCACAATTTCACAATACAATTTATAGCTATAAAAATATTATTTACTTATATATTTCTTTTAAATATTAAACTTATTGACTAATTAAACAGTTCAAAATTAATAATTCACTTCCCTCTTGTCTTAATTTTTATTTTCTTTGGTCTTTTGTTGTCTTCTTGCTTTACCTCTCTCGATCAGTTCTTTCACAGTCATAAAAACGCGATCTGTGTCTGTCTCAGTCTTTTTTTTTTTTTCTTTTACTTCTCCCGGTAATCGGATCTCTGCATTCAGTTTTCAAATCTTTTTTTTAAACTTAAGTTCTTATTGTCCAAACTTATTTGAAAATTCAAAGTCTGAAATCCAGACAGATCTTAATCTCCACCATCTTTCCTTCTAAATCCTCATTTTTTTCTTCTGGAACATTTTGAAAATGCAAGAAGTATGAGGCCTTTTCCATTTCGAGCATGGCCAAGGAATCTGACATTTCTTTGTTTAGTTGTAGGGTTTTTTGTTGCATTGCTTCTACTTTTAATTCCACATGATCTATTTTTGTTTCCGTTTTCCTAATTCTTAATTCATTTTCTGCTATAGAATTTTGAATGCCCCCAATTTTATCCTTCATGGTCTTGATATCTTCCTTAACTTCTCCTAATTCATTTCTGATCTCTGCATGGAACGTTCTCATTTCTTCCTGATTTTCAGCTATTTTTTCTTGTGTTTGAAACAGTGTTTCCTGGATCTTTTGGAACATATCTTGTATTACATTAGGTGCCATTTCCAGTTTTTCTTTTTCTTTTTCTTTCCCCATCATACTATCTATTGTTTTTTGTTGTGAGGGGGAAGGAGTCATTACTAACGTATTGGTTGTAGGTTTTTTCCCTGTCTTTGTTATGGTGGATGTTGTAGACATTTTTAATATTCGTGTAAAGCTTTCCAACCTTAACATCAATTATTAAGTTATTCCTTAATATCTCTTTTCCCCTCCAAATACTACTTATACACCGCACAACTTATATATAGTTATATTATATATAAACTTATATATAGTTATATTATATTATATTGCCAGTTATCCCAATTGAGCAATTAATTCTTATTCACAGTATAAATCTATTTACTTATCAATCAAGATTTAAATTTAATTTTCTTAATTTTCTAATTAGCAATCTTTTCAATTACCCCCTTTTCAATCAATCTATCTCAGAAATACAATCAACTCATCTATTATTTTGTATAAAACTTATTAAACTTATTAACTAATTAAACAGTTCAAAATTAATAATTCACTTAATTTTTATTTTCTTAAGTCCTTATTGTCTTCTTGCTTTACCTCTCTCAGTCTGTTCTTTCACAATCATAAAAAACGTGATCTGTGTCGTCTCAGTCTTTTTTTTTAATTTCTTCTCCCAGTAATCGGATCTCTGCATCAGTTTTCAAATCTTTTTTTTTTAAACTTGAGTTCTTATTATCCGAAAGATTAATTTAAAGTACATAAATAAGTACGTAAAATATCCAAAGTTATTTGTAAATCCAGAGTTCGAAATCCAGACAGGTCTTCTGTATCCGTGAAATCCACCACTTAGTCCGATATTTCAGTCTCTGCACTCAGTTTCCGATGTTTGGGATTTGAATCAGTTATAATTTCCAAGTTCAAACGACTTGTCTATATCCACAGAGTCCACAGGCTGCTCCCTTTGATCAACTGTAAAAGTCCGCAGTCAAACTGCTTCGAGCGCTATTTCTCCTTTTCTTATATTTGCTTAGTCATTCTATGGGTTTCTGTCTTCCGCGCTGTGGTTATTCCCCCTTTTTTCCTTTTCCTCTTGTACCGCCGCTGTTATAACTCACTTGTCTTCCTCTGATTCGATCGCGTGTCCCGTTTGCCGTCTCTATTGTAGGTGATCTATCTGACAGTCACTCGGATTTGCTTCCACTTTTTGCTTCGATCTAGGCGGGCGCCATCACTCCTGTCCGCCAATAAGGCCGACTTCTTCTCCACCAATTTAAGAGGTTGATGGCTCGTCCTCCCTGATGACAGCGCAACACCAGGGGGCTTCGCAAATTCTCTTTCGTTTCCCGATCCCTCCAAGTTCGGGAATGCCCTTAAAGAGCAATTAATGAGGAAATTTGGGTTTCAGAGATGGAGCCTCCGTTTCCTCACCCGTTCGTGATGACGTCACCGCCGGAAGTCCCTTAACTTTTATTTCTAATAACAAAATTCTTCCATCCAAATCAGCATATAACAATTTACTTTCTACCTTCTCCTTAACATACACTGCTACCCCTCTTTTCCCCCCTCAGCTAAAGATGTATATACCTTTCCTAATTTTTTACATTGCAAATATTTTTCGTCCTACTTTCTTATATGTGTTTCTTGTATGCATACTATGTCTAATTTTTGCCTGATTAATTTCTTGAATATCTGATGTCTTTAACTGTTGAATTAAGTCCGTTAACATTTAATGAGATAATTTTTACATTCAAATCCATAGCCTACTCTGGATGTGTTTCCTATTACTTCTTGTCTTTCTTCTTTGCTTCATTCATTGCTCTCGTTGTTACTCCTTCTTCTTCCAATTTCTCACTTTCTTTCTGCATCTCTTTTCTACTATTTCTCCCCTCAAAGGATCGATCTTGCTGTTCCGTGGTTCTCCTGTGTCTATTTCTCCCTTCCATTTCTTCTCTTCTGCCATTGGTTCTTTCTGCCTCGATCACTTGGTCATATAAAGTTTGTGCTTTTTCTATGGTGTCCACTTTAATCTTTTCCTCTTGCCACATTACCAGAATCCCTTCTGGTAACAAGATTTGTTTTTTATTTAATATCGATGATAAAAATCCATACTCTCTCCTCCATTCTCTAATACGTCTCGGGATCTGTTTCAGCATAACTATTTCTTTTTGTTTGTAATATATCGTTTCATCTTTCATTATTTTATAAATTGTGTTTCTCACTTTCTTTCTTGCAAATCTTACGTGGACCTCTCGGGGAATTTATGTTGTCTAGCATAGTTGGTGTGCATGCGGTATACCTCTTCAATCTCCTTCATTATTTCATCCTTATCCCATTGTAATACATTTACGAATATTTCTCCCATTATTTCACTTAGATCTTCATCTCTCTCTTCTTTAATATTTTGAAATCTCAGGTATAACTCTGCTTTTTCCATTTCAAGTCGTGCCATCGTGCTTTCCAGTTCTTTATTGAGATAGTTCATTTTTCCAGCTAATAGTTCTATTTTCTCCTCTACCTGTCCTGTTTTCCCTTCTATAGCTGTTATCCGTTGTTCGTTCTTTAGAATCAATTCTTGGAATAAATCTACTTTTCCATCCAACTTTTGAATATTGTCCTTGATGGCATTTTTAACATTGTCTAAGTCCTTTCTAGTTTGTTCATAGTTCTTCACCATGCATTCCTGCATTTTTAACATTGTTTCCTGTATAGATACTAAAGTTGTCTGCACGGTCTGCATTGTCATAGTAGGAGTTTGTTTTTCAGTTGGAAACATAGTATCTTGGTATAAAATTGTTTTTTTGCCAGTTTTCCCTGTCGTTGTTATTGTTGATGTCATATCGTCCAAAAGTTTGTGTTGTTTTTCTAATATTTTGTCTATTCTTTCCCAAATCAGCATCCAATATTATTGTTAATATATATAAATATCAATTTCCACTCTAATCTCATGTAATTTGAACTAATTTGCTATCTGTTATAATCCTTATTTTACTCTAAAATTTATAGTTTAAAAAATATGAATATAAATATGAATATAAATATAGAAATATAAACTTTAAAATACTAGGTCACCGTCTGGTCTAATCTACTCAAATAGTCCTGATAATTAATTAATCTGACACTACTAAGATTTTAAAGAACTCACTTAACTATTTAAATAATAAATGAAGGGAAAAATAAGAGGGAAGGAGAACAAGAGAGCAATACAGTCTAAACAGTAATCAATTCATTAGTAAAAATTAACGCTCTTAATCTTTGATAATTATTCTGTTAAAGGTATATATGAATTTATAAAGTTTTTAAAATATAAAAGTTATGAGGTTATCTAATTATAAAATATTGCACTTATAAGATTGTTTCAAACAGTTGATTATAGTCACCAGATCCAATCACTGAGTTCAAATATCACTATCCAGTCTTAACTTATTCAGATTCACTTCTTATGTCCTTAATAATTTTCAAAATTTTAACAGGAGCTTTTCTTTATTTTTGTACTTTCCAATAGTCCAAAATGGTTGCCACAGTCACAGTATCAGTCTATTTCTTCTTATCTGTCACTCTTCACTTTGTTTTGCCCCAATAATCTTCTCCTTTAGCGCAATTCTCCATTCTTACTTTATCAGTCCAGCCCTCTGTCCTATGCTCTTTTCTCTTCCAACAAAAAAGGGAGAGCTTTAAACTTACTATCACAAATCCTGAGAGTCCAGTTTCGCTGAGTCACTCTGGCAAGTCTTATTCTTTACCGCTTGCTCGTTACGCCACTTCTTCTTTCTGCTGCGCTTATGGGCCTTAAAGCTCGTCCTCTTTTGTCGGTCCCTCGATGCTGAAAACAATTTTAACACTTGATCTCTGCTCTCGCCGCCAGATTTCACTGCTCTCACTTCCTTGTCTTCCTGTTCTTATACGCTCGGGACGTCAGGTCTCTGGATCCGCCGAATCGGCCTCCTTCTTCTATGTCCAAAATAAGGGCTCTCCTAGGTCCGATGCGAGATCACACCTCTCCACACCGCGCCTCTGAAGTCGCCCTCTTTCTCCCGGTCCTCACCTGAACCGATCGCCCCCTTTACGTGCACCGAAACACAGAAAATTGCCACGAGAAAGCGGAGCTCTCCTTTCTCATGCCGCTACAACCTACGCCTCCGCTGGAAGTCTGTACCAGCATTTTCTAATTCCATGGAACTTTCCATATTTGCCCCAATGTAACCAAACTAAAAAAATCCACCAGTTAGTGAAGGATGTTGCATGAATTACATTACAAGTACATTACAAGAGTTGGATCAAAATCCTCTAATACAATACAAAATACTCTGTTTAATTATTTATATACCAAAATGTAATGACTTGGTAAAATTTGATTAACTGTACATTTTTCTTTGTTTACAATTACACAGTAATCTTAACAATGTCAATGTCAGATCACTTCTTAACTTTAAATAGTGATGCTGGGTTTTAGCTGAGTGTCTATGAAAAGCAGACTATATTCCATGAATTAAGAACAAACATTTATGTGAAGAAGTAAAATAGAGAAGCCCAAAATAACAGAACTGCTCCTTCCACAGTCTGCTCCCCAATGAAAAGCTAGATCTTTCCTAGGTTCACTCAGAAATGTAACATGTAAACAAAACTTTGTTTTCATTTTTATTTTCTTTTTTTAATTTTTTAATTTTTTTTTGGATATTTGTTATATATTTAGCAGTTTTCATTACCTTTTCCATTTGTATATTATTACAGTAATAACTGGCATAGCTTCCAGACTTGTAAGGCTAATATTCTCCACCTGAAGATGTAGCTGTGAACGGGATCAGGCTACAACTGTAACCCCTTTTTGTGCAATCCCACTGCTTGGTTTATCATATTCTGGTGCTGTCTGTCTACTGTAATAGGTCAGGTCTAGGTAGAAGATTTTTCTGAAGGTTTTGGAGATTACTTCACTGATTAAATCCATGTATATCCCTGGTGTTGGTACAGTCCACAAATAAGGCCGATATGTAATTCATGTACAACATTACAAGGCAAGTAACTTCCATGCTATGTTGAATGTTTTGTTCAAAGAAATGGGATTACAATAAATGGAACTACATCTATATGGAAAAAGCATTCAGTGGGATACATCAAGATTCTGTATTGGGATCAGAACTCTTCATAAATGATCTAGATAAGGGATAAAGGGAGGGCTCATCACATATGCAGATGACACCAAGTTGGGAATAATTGCTAACACTTTGGAGGATAGACTCAAGATTCATCTTTTTTCCTGACAATCCTTAGACTGAAGATGCCATATGTCAGGAAATGATTGCAATTCAGCCTAACCTACTTTCCCTACTAGTTTTTAATGTGGGTTCAGAATCACCAGGAAGGACAGTTGTTAGGATTGACTGCATCAGTCATGTTATATAAACAGAGCCATTATATTATCTTTATCTCATCATAAATGCTTTTCATTTCTGTATGATTTGGCATGTAACAATTCTGCCAATCACTTCATTGATTCCATAAAAAAGGCATTAACTTTTGTGTTATAACTTCTTTGCTATTCACCCTTAAAATTATCTTTAAATGCATAGTTATGTTAATTAGACTCATAAAATCCATACAACAGAAAAATACACTTTTACACAAATCAGTGATAATAGTGGTTCATATTATAAAATAATTATTAAACTAGAAATATTCATACTGCACTATCTATGAATTTTATGGAGAAATGGTGCAAAAATATAGCAACAAGTGCCTGACAATTATCTGAGGCCTGGGGTCCCCATTTGTATTACCCAGAAGGCCAATGTATGTTATATATCCCTAGTTGCTTAGCAATTTATTTACTCCACCTATATTTATATATTCTTCAAAATATGTTTAAACTTTAAAAAAATGGGAAGCTGATTTGCCACAAAGCAAAACACTATGTTCCAGAAAAATCATTTATTTCTTTATTTATATTCCATCATTATTTTTATAAGTAATTCAAAGCAGCAATCATTCCAAATATCCCTGCTCCTCCTCCTATTTTCTCCACCACAGTCCTGTGACGTAGGCTGGGCTGAGAGAAGGAATGACTGATCCAAAATCAGCCAGTCAGTTGTTAACTCACTGAGCCATTTCTGAACTTTCCTGCAATGTGAAAAAGAGAGCTATCTACAGCCAGTGTTTTGTTTAGAAGTGCGTCCACCTGTCTTGAAAAAGCAGAAAAATTATAACGTAGGACTGTGCACTGCTATGGTGAACAGGGATGCATTTGTCTGCAATTCTTTAAACAAAATATGGCCTTTCCTGGGGAAGAAAGGCAGCTGCATAATCTCAGGGGGAAAAAATTGCAGCTGCCTTAAAAAATTGCAAACAGATACAGCATTCCTTTATCTGTGCTCTCCAATAGATATATATATTTGCATTTGAATCCATCTATTTTAACACTATTTTTTTTTCTTGTTATCACTATTGGCTTGCCCAATTATTGATTCAGGGGGGGAATCTAACTTTTGTAATGGTATAGCAATCTTCTCCCGTTTGGATTTTTAAAAGAAGTCTTCCTAAAAAAAGGGTGTTCTGGCTGTGGTCCTTGATGTGGGTTGAGGAGCTCTGCAGACTCTCGCCAGGTGTCCTTTCCGTCCACACCTGAGGCAATCTGTGTTTTTGAATTTGCAGGTAGCTCATAAATGATTTCCTCCACAGCTGAAGCATGTGTTCTGGGAAGTTGGGGGGTTTTTTTTGTCACTGTTGTTGGTAGGCAGTTTGAGGTGGTGAACTTCTTCTCTTGGGTATCCTTCTATCTCTGCTGATTCTGAATGTATCGATTCAGTTTTGGCGGCAGAACCTGAGGCATTTGTTTGCTGTGTTTCAGTAGCTGATTTGTTGGACAGCTCAGCAGCTCTAGCTTCGTCTAAAGCTAATTGTAATAGCAGCTCCATTTTGGTCAGTAGATGGCGCTGTAAATGGAGATCTCTAATGCCACAGACAAGTCTGTCATGTAAAGCATTGTCTCACAGTAAAGAGCCTCAGCTCATAGTGAGGAGATATATTGGTTGATCATTTCTCCCTCTTTTTGGTTTCTATGATAAAAGGCATGCTGCCTCGCTATCATAGATAGCATAGAGGAGTAATGATTTTTAAAATTTTTGCTTATTACATTCCAAGCTATAGTATGTAATTTTTGAGGGGCCAGTAACTTTTTGGCTGTTTCAAATACCTCAGTTCCACAGAAGGATAAAAAATAGGCTTTCTTCCTAACGTTAGAGATTACAGTATATTTGTTAGCTAATAAGAAGCATTTGAAGTTCTCTAAGTAAGTGTCCCAGGATTCAGTCGTGGGGTTGAACACAGCAAAAGCGGGCAAGGCTGCCATTCTCCTCAGATGCAGGAAACTTGTTGTATCGTTGTGATACTGTGCGAGTTATCATCGCTTGACTTCATCTCTCAATGTGAAAGCTCTATTTCAGTGACTCGCTCCATGATCAGCTCTCATCTTATGCCTCAGTTTGGGATAAATCCCACCTTCGTCGCCAGTTGAAGTGTCACAGAATGGGGCTTGACAGACAGGCGAGATGGAGTTTAAGACTAACAAAACATTTATTTAGCTAACAGTAACTGCTAACAGGTGGCTGCTTGGGTCACAACAGCAGCAGCTTGCCCGGCACTTTGACAGCTGTTTTATACTCCATGCTGACTGCATCTCAACCAATCAGGGCGTGCCGGTTCTCACGTCAGGCTTGGACAGGACGCAGCATTAGTGATCTTCATTGTTAGTTATGCTAAATAGCATTGCTGGGAGCTGTAGTTTGGAAAGAAAGGGTCATATGCTGCTTATGTCTGGTCTAGATAAAAATACAAGATGTCATGAACCTACAGAGGGATAGAATAATGACAACACTTCTAGCACTACCCCAAACAAAAGTACAAATTCTTCTATGTAAACAAAAGTGCACATGCAATCTGTATTAACATAAACTATCAAAATCCAATTATTTACCAATTCCAAAGAATTTTTGAATTCTTTTCCTCATTTGGCTATCTGAAAATAGCCACTATCTGAAAGTGCAAAAGAATGAAAAATAAAATAATTTATTTTAAGTGAAAATTTGACACATATTATAAGCAAGATTAAATGAAATGAAACCCATTTGTATGCTGAAATACAAAGAGTTCCCTAGCTGTGTATTAATGAAACAATACAAATTTAATCTAAATATAACTTTTCCAAGACTTGGGTTTTGCTGAAATCATTAGTTTATGTGAATAAAGAAAGTAGATTACTAGAGAAAACATGCATCAGCATTATAGTAGAATGATAACTTCTAAAGCAGTTGCTATGTTCAATGCTATGACTGCTACATGGAAGCAATGAAAAAAAAAACCCCGAACAAGAATAAAAAAGAATTTTATGCTAAGTCTCTCTCAGTTTACTATTGGAAGTAATGTTCAAGAACAATATCTATATTTATGACAACATAAGTATCTATCAAAATATTCATTTTCTTAAGACTACTATAAAAAAAACAAAAGTAAAGGTTTCCCCTGATCAGCAATGTCAGACTCCAGGGGGCAGTGCTAATCTCTGTTTCCTAACCAAAGGAGATAGTGTTGTCCAAAGACAGTCCATTGTCATGGGTTCAGCATGATTGTATGCCAAGACACAGGGTGTGCTGTTACCTTCTCACCAGTTGTACCTATTTATCTACTTGCATTTGCATGCTTCCAAATTGCTAGGTTGGCAGGAGCTGGGGCAAGAACAGGAGTTACCAAATCATGTGGTACTTGAGTCTTGAACTGCCAATCTTCTAGTCAACAAGCCTAGCATCTTAACTCCATATCATATATCATCTGCTAGAAAGCAAGATGGCAGGCAAATGAATTAATTAAACAAACAAACAAACAAAATGTATGAGGTATCCAAATTCTTATATATATTCAACAAATGGAAAGAAATGCAAGTGACAGAGAAAAATCTATGAATACATGGAGGCAATTGCTCCTTCAGGAGGAATGCAACACTATCCAAAGCTAGAGATTTTCTCAGCTCCTAGACTGCAAATCCACAGTGACTCTGAGCCAGGCTAAGATCCGATATTGGGATAAAACTCAAATATTAGAAATCCAAATCTTTGGTCAAGACAGAAGTGCCTCTTCCGTGCCAAGATGCTAAGATGGCAAAAGGTATTTGAAGTAGGCACAGAATTCTAAAAGGGCAAACCGACCCAAAACAGATACATCCGGTTGTTTAATGTTTATTACACCCCAAATGTCATGTATATCCTAGAGAAGAAATACTGCTTCCCTTACTGCCCTCTTTACTGCTCTTGAGGCGCCTCTGAGCTCCTTATCTCCTCTTTTATTATGTCTTGAGCTCCGGAGCTGAGAACCTGAGCCTGTGGGAACAGGGCTGTTATGTCTTTCCTAGAGATAGATTAAACGGTAACTTCTATGTGTGAAATGTCTCACTCTTCGTAATAACTTTGCCTTTATACTGTATAAATATCTGGCCAAAAGCAGCCATTATTGTTCAGACCCTTTGCTTGTCTTTGGACTGTTTGAACCGTGCACAATATACTTTTTCCTACATTGAAGAGCTTGGCCTGGGTTCCATTTCTTTTCCTGCAACAGCTGGCGACTCCGCCGGGACCAGGTGCGAGGCGATATTTCGCTGAGGGCCGTTCGACCCCTCGGGACCATCAGGAAATCGCTCCCGAACATTCTCCAGGCACCACGGGGATACATCTCCGGGAGACGGCAGCAATAGCCCTGTGAGACCGACGGTGCTCTGATCGAGTCCAAGAACCCTGCGGTGCAGGAAAGGTGGTCTGAACAAATTCCTGGCCAGGAATCTACGGAGTGGGAGCGTTTTTAAGTGAGTATATTATAAAAGAATTGTACCTGCCTCATCTGAAGGCAGAAGGAGGGATTTGATCACTCCCTTGGACTCGGGGTGGCTACCCTAACGAAGTCCGTGTCAGGTTGTGTGGGTGGTTAAGCTGTCGCATTTCTCGTTAGTGGCCGTGAGCTCCGGGGCTAGGAGTCGGCGGCAGTGTGATAGAATGGGAGGAGCTCAGAGCGTGCCAAATACTCCGTTGGCATGCATGTTAAAAGGTTTTGACAAGTATTTTAGCAACCCTTCCTATCCGAAAGGATCAAAGGAGCGATTAAAATTCTTATGTAAGCATGTATGGCCATTATTGGGGACGGGGTGGTCCCCTCAGGGATCACTAAGGGAAGAATCGGTGGATAAGTTGTGGGGAGTGATTGTAGTGAATCAGGATAAATATCTTGATCAATTCCAATATATTGATCAATGGGCGAGAGCCCTAACAGAAAAAGCTGAGGATTTGCTGCAGTGTCAGGCTGAAACGGTCAGGCTATGTGTATCCAGATCAGGAGGAAAGATTAAAGGGAAGAGAAGGGAGCAAGAAAAAATGCAGGCAGAAAGAGCAGAGGAATATCCAAGAAGGAGAAAAGTATTGACAGAGGATGTGGAGGAGCTGGTCAGACCCTCCCCCGTATGCTCCATTGTGACAGCCCCCAGCACAGCAGCCGCCCCCAGCACAGCAGCCGCCCCCAGCACAGCAGCCGCCTCCAGCACAGCAGCCGCAGCCCCTAGACCAACAGCAGCAGTCGCAGGGGGCTGTAGGAAGAGAGGGAGGTGGAAATCGAAGACGCATGAAGACCGAAAGTTAGGAAAAGTCCCCCACTGGAAGATGGTAGTCGGAGTGAAGAAGAAGATCAGAATGATAAGGGGTTAAAGGAAGCAACAGGAGAAGAGCAGGTGGGGGTGCAAACTCACGCGGTGAAAGCTAAATTGAAGGCTAGTAAGCAAGAAGTTACAGCACCATTACGCCAGGTGGATCAGATAATAGTGAATCAGCAGGGGGAGGTGCAGCGTCAGCCCCTTTTTCAATATGTGCCATTTACTACCACTGATCTTTTAAACTGGAAGGAACATTATGGACCGCTGACCACTAAGCCCACTGAGATGGCGGACCTGTTCCAAACTCTCATGCTAACACATAATCCAACATGGCAGGATGTACAGCAGTTGTTACACACCCTGTTGACTCCGGAAGAATGAGAAAAGTGGAAAGCCGCAGTTAGGCAGTGTGTGAAAGAGATGTTGCCAAATGATGCGGATGTGCAGCCGGAGGTGTTAGTCCAGGCGCCCGAAATGGATCCGGGCTGGGACCCTAAGGAGGAACAGGACCGGACATGTTTGAGGGAATATCAGAATTTGGTGGTGCAAAGAGCAGGGAAGCCCCCAGTGAATATGTCTAAGCCATCCTTAGTGATGCAGGGAGCGGATGAAAGTCCGGAAAGTTTCCTGCAGAGATTGATTGAAGCATATGAGTTATACACACAGGTGGATCCACGGCAGGGGGATAATGTGCGGATGTTGAATGAAAGATTCATAGCTCAAAGCTATGAAGATATAAGGTGAAAGCTGCAGAGAGTAGAGGGAGCCCTTGGGAAAAATACTACTGAATTGTTGGAATTGGCACGGAAGGTGTATGTGAATAGGGATAAGGTGGAAAAGAAGGAGAGAGAGGCTAGAATGCAAAAGAAGGCTGAATTATTGGCAGTAGCATTACAGGGAGGAATGAATTTGGACCCTAACCTAGGGGCTCCCCTGGGCCCTAACCAATGCACCTATTGTAAAGGAGAAGGGCATTGGCAAAGGGAATGCCCCAGATGGATGATGAGAGGTAGAGGGATGACGAAAAGACTGGAGTTGGGATCAGGGATGCGTGGGCAGTTTGCGGGGAGAACGAGGAATAAGGGGGGGCTTGAATAGAGGATTTGGACAAAGAGGCTTGGGCCGAGGTTTTGGTAGAGGAGCCAGAGGGGGTGCCGGACCAAGAGAAGCGGAGAGTATTGGATTGGCAGACATGGTGTGGTCGGATTGACGGGGACCAGGCTTGGAAGACCCGCCTGAGCCGTTGGTTACAATGAGGATAGGGGCCAGCAGACAACATTTTTAGTGGATACAGGAGCAGGTAGATCAGTTGTAAATAAGCAAATTGCAGCCCCTGGATCACGTAAAATCCAGGTTCAGGGGGTATCAGGACAGATTATGGGATGGCAGGTCCTAAAGCCCGTGATGTGTGACTTTAAAGGAGCTGAAATCCAGCATGAATTTTTGTATATCCCTGAATGCCCTATTCCGTTGCTAGGCAGGGATCTGCTGAGTAAATTAGGGGCAACAATTTCTTTTGATGAAGGTAGTCAGAAAATGACCATAAGGCATTCCCCGGAGGAGATTTGGAGGTTGATGATAGGGAGAAAAGTTGAAGAGAGAGAAAAGGAGAAGTGGAGGATGTTTGATGTGCCAGGTTTGTGGGCAGAGGATAATCCGCCAGGTTTTGCAGCACACCACCCTCCAGTGGTGGTTGAGCTAAAGCTGGGAGCAATGCCAGTAAGAATAAGGCAACGTCTCGTTTCATGGGAAGCGATATATGCCATCTATGAGAGTATACAGAGATATTTGGAAGCGGGTGTTTTGGTGCCTACTCAGTCCCCATGGAATACCCCAATTATCCCAATTAAAAAGGCAGATGGGTCTTACCGCCCAGCCCAAGATTTGAGACCGGTGAACCGCCTAACAGTTACCCTACACCCAGCTGTGTCAAATCCATACACTTTGCTAAGTTTAATTCCACCGCAGGCGGGGTGGTTTTCTGTAATTGATTTGAAGGATGCCTTCTTTACAATGCCTATTCATCCATCAAGCCAGCTGTTGTTTGCATTTGAGTGGGAGAACCCTTATACAGGCACAAAAATGCAATACACGTGGACTAGGTTGCCACAGGGGTTTAAAAATTCCCCGACATTGTTTGGGACAGCATTGGCTAGGGACCTGCAGTATTATATGCCTCAGCAACCGGGAGATACAATTTTACAATATGTTGATGATGTTTTGATGACAGGACAGACAGAGGATTTATGCTGGGACAATACTAAAATGTTGTTGGATTTGTTACTAGAGTGTGGGTATCGGGTATCAAGGAAGAAAGCTCAATTAGTGAAAGAAAGGGTGAGGTATTTGGGATATGATATTGAGAAAGGACACAGAGCTTTAGGACCAGAGCGGAAACAGGCAGTTTTGATGCTGGCCGAACCTAGAACAAAGAGACAATTGAGAAGCTTTTTAGGGTTGGCTGGCTTCTGTCATATTTGGATCCCTAACTTCGCTTTGATGGCAGCACCCTTGTATGCAGCCACCAGGGGCGCCAATACGGAACCCCTTGAATGGGGGGGGGCGAACAGAAAAAAGCCTTTAAAGATATAAAACTTGCGTTAACCCAGGCTCCGGCGCTAGCCTTACCAAATTTACAGAAGCCTTTTAATTTGTATGTAGACACAAGCAGAAATATTGCGGTGGGGGTGCTTACCCAACCGCTAGGAAGTTGGCAACAACCGGTAGCATATCTGTCAAAACAATTGGACAGAGTAGCACGAGGCTGGCCACATTGTTTAAAAGTGTTGGCTGCGATCGCAGAATTAATTCAAGATTGCAATAAACTTACTTTTTCCTGTCCTATAATTGTGCACTCCCCCCATGCGGTGCAGTCCGTTTTGGATGCTAAAGGACACTTATGGATTAGTGGACAAAGATTGGCAAAATACCAGGCAATCATGATTGAGAATCCCCAGGTACATTTGATAATGTCCAATAGGCTGAACCCTGCTACGTTGTTGCCAACGGAAGTGGATACACAGCATGATTGCATACAGTTATTAGAAAAAGTTTATTCTACCCGACCTGATTTAACGGATATCCCGTTACCCAATGAACAGTTTAATTGGTATACGGATGGATCCAGTTATATTGTAGATGGGTATCGGGTGTCTGGATATGCCATTGTAGACGAGGAAGGAGTGGTGGAAAGCGGACCCCTAGGAAGTGGACATAGTGCACACGTGGCTGAGTTGTGGGCACTGATACGTGCCTTAGAAAGGGCCAAGGGAGAAACATTGAATGTGTGGACAGATAGTAAATATGCATTCCTTACTTTACATGCAAACGGGGCTGTTTATAAGGAACGAGGGTTTAGAGATTCAGCAGGGAAAAGTATTTTGCATGGACATCTTATTAGTCACTTGATTGAAGCTGTGAATAAACCAAAGAAAGTGGCAGTGATGCATTGTAAAGGACATCAAAGGGGAGATGATAAAGTAGCTATAGGGAATAGAGCAGCTGATATAGAAGCAAGGGAAGCGGCAAAACAAGATGGACTGCTGCCCAACTTGTCTGTTTGTGTAGCGATGGATTTAGGGGTTATACCCCCTGAAATCAAACCAACATATACGCAACAGGAAAGTGTGAAAGCAGTGACAGATTTGAAAGCTCAGGTTGAAGATGGGTGGTATGTATTACCAGACAGGAGGGTTTTCGTACCAGCCTCGATGGCATGGACACTAGCATGCCTAGCCCATGAAACAACACACATGGGTAAAACGGCTTTAGAACTAGCATTAGGAAGGGATTACTATATTAATGGGCTGGCCGGAGTCGCTGCCGGGACGGTTGCAAAGTGTGTTACATGTGCAAAGGTTAACCCAAGACAAGGGCCCTTACTGCCCCCTGGTGCTATACCCCGGTCATACATCCCCATTGTTGTGGCCCCGCCCTCTGAGCCTGTCCCATCGGAGGAAGAAAGCTCCGAGCATGAGGAAGAGGAGTCAGCCAGGCCTCCCTCTCCAGGCCCCTCCCCTCTGGCACTGTCTCAGGTGCCGGCCAAGGGAGAGGAGATTAGCAGGGAGACAGGTGGCTCGGATGAGAGCGAGGAAGAGACATCATTCCTGGACGCACGCCTCCGAAGGCGTGATAAACGATTGCAGCAGCTCAGGAGGCGTGCTAGGGATTAGAACTGAGTCACTGGACCACACCCCAGAGACTATATAATAGAGGGTGGTGGCCAGCGATCCCTGTGACGAACAAAAGTAAACCTTGGATAGTCACTAAAGCCTCGTCCGGAAACTGCTGAGAGGAGTATTATTCTGATTGGACTTTTGTACGCTAAGTATCTTATCTTTCTGTTTTGTGGAAATAAATGCACTTGGCAGATGGTGTGTAAATCGCTGCCAAGTTGGAGATAAAGACCTGGGTGTGTGCCAAAGTGTTTCCTTAACCCTCAGCTGGCTGTGTTTGTGTGTGTGTGTGTGTGGACGGGGACAGATCACCCATGGACTACATTATGATAGACTTTACTGATATGCCTAGATGTGGATTGTTTAAAGCCCTGTTAGTTATGGTGGATATGTATACAGAGTGGCCTGAGGCTTTTCCTACAAAGACCAAGCAGGCACGGGAGATGGCAAGACTATTACTAAAAGAGATAATTCCCAGATTTGGAATTCCCAGTCATATTTCGTCGGACAATGGTCCCGAGTTTGTTCATCATATTAATCAGGCAGTTGCAGCGTCAGTAGGGATAAAGTGGCGGTTTCACAGTGCGTTTCAGCCAGAATCAGGTAGATGTGCAGAAAGAATGAACAGGACACTTAAAGAAAGAATCACTAAGATCTGTACAGATAGTCATTTAAAGTGGCCTGATGCTTTACCACTAGTTTTATATGCAATCAGAAGCTCGCCAAGGGGCCAACATAAGCTATCGCCATATGAGTTAGTGTATGGACGACCGCCAGGGTTGCTAAGAAGGAACTTGGCTGGGTGGCTGGACTTGGGGCATAAAAGGGGGGTCTGGAATACGGAAATGGTACAAGAACTTAATAAGCAAGTTGGGAGGCTCCAGCGATATGTGATGGAACAAGTACCCCCCCGGTTAATAACCCATTGTCACCCATTTAGGGGATCAAGTATGGGTTAAACATTGGAAGAAGGAGCCACTAGAAGGAAGATGGAAAGGACCTTTTACCGTCATTATGACTTCTCCCCTTGCTATTAAGATTGCAGAATCAAAGTCGTGGATTCATTGGACACGAGTCAAGGCGGCGGCAGAATCTGGCTGGAAAGTGACCATGGATAAACAAAATCCCACTAAGCTAACATTCAAGCGTGTTTAAAGAAAGCTTTTTCTATTTTATATATAGGACACTTGGAGGTATAATCAATTGTGGGGACCCACAACAGATCAAAAGAGTGGACTGGATACCTGGGTTGTCGCATTATTTTGGAGGCTGATTAAGGACAAGTGGCTGAAGAACAAGGATCCATGTGGGAGGAGAGTTGGATGTGGGCGTGTTGGGGATTGGGGGTATTGGTCCTGTCGATAATTGTGTTTTACAGGTATAAACAGTGGTTTTGTGGACAACCGAAGAGTATCGAGGCACCAGCTACTCCAATCCCTAACTGCCCGGATCTTCTCTTGAACACCCACATAGTATAAATTGTCTGCTTACTAAAGAAATACTGGTTGTAATAGGTGAAAGGCGATTCTCGAATGTACAAAGTTTTTTGTCTTTCCAATGTGTTGGTTTTGTAATTGTGGATGTGAGTGCTGTTGTTGCGCTCATTGTGTAGATTGTGTTTTATGTATAGGGTGTTTGATTGAGTGTGACATAAAGATCATAGAAGATGTGCTAGAGCACTATTTGGTGATAGGTTTGGAGACATCTTATTATACACTTAAGACTAGCCCCACTATTGAGACAGCATTGAAAGATCGGAATGAAAAGGACTGGGAGGATGCAGAACATGGCGATTGTTGGACTGGGATTATGGATGAGTGGATGGGTAATGGGATTTCGAAGTGAGCCAGACATTCCCATGATAGAAGCAATAAGCAAGGAGAATTGTGACCCATGCATACGCACAACACTGCAGGGAACACAAGTTTCTAAAACTTTGATTTATCACACTCAAAAACCTGACGGGTGTAAGGAACACACACCCCGAACCTGTCAGGTAAACAATACCATATATCATATGTGTATACTAAGGGATAAGGTGCAGTGCTATAACCCCGCAGAAGCCAAACAAATAACTACTTATGAAATGTCAATATACACAACGGAATGTGGGAGAGAAGAACTTTTGAATAAGACAGAATTTAGAAAGTTAGGAAATCCAGTAGAGATAACATTTGATGCCTGTTTAGCTATTAATCATAACTGTGATGTATGGAAGTCAACATGTGGGACATTAGAGTGGGAAAGAAGTTATATGTTGGACAAAAAGTATATGTGCCGAAAGCAGAGAGAATGCAGTGATCGGGACACATATAATTATTGTCCATATTGGTCTTGTGCAGTTATGTGGACAGGAGATCAGCCAGGGTGTACCCAAAGATGTAAGTTGGAAAATGGGGTAGCTAGTAGTAACTGCCGACAGAATGAATGCAACCCTATAAAGATCACATGTATCCCGACAAAACTATGGAAGGAGGATTATGGATTAGGAATTTATGCTAAGGGAAAAGATCCCCTTGTAACCCTTCGATGGTATGTCACTAAAGTTACCAGAGCAACACATGACACAAAAGGATTGTTCTGGTCATATTATTTGGAGATGGAGAAGTTGAATATACCCGAAATTCCTAGTCATGTAACAAATACCTTTGTCAAATTGGCAGAAGACGTAGCCCATACCCTGAATGTATCAAATTGTTTTGTTTGTGGGGGGACAAACATGGGAGAAAAATGGCCATGGGAAGCCCAGGAATTAAATTATTCCAAAGTACTAGAAATGGATCAAAAAGGTAACCTGTCATATAATAAGGGTAAGGAAGGAGATTGGACATTGACTACTAGTCTGGTAGGGAATGTGTGTTTTCAGAGAAAAATTGTGGCAGGCTGCCATCAGGTAGGAAACCTCATATGTACAGGCAAATGGGAAAGTAAGGTATGGTGGTCAGGAAGCAATGCCACAGAGGGAACTGATGAAATGGCTCTGTTTAAGGTAAATGGGTTATCCTTTTTAAAGGATCCAGATAATCAGACCCTTGAATGGCTGGCTCCTGATGGGCTATACTGGATATGCGGTAAAATGGCATATGGGGTTCTACCAAAATCTTGGTGTGGAGCCTGTGTTTTGGGATTAATTAGGCCCGGATTCTTTTTGCTTCCCCTTAAAACTCGACAGGTTTTAGGTGTCCCGGTGTATGATGAGGTAGGGAACTTACGACAAAGGAGACATGTAGACATATCTGCAATAGGAAAAGTTAGGGTCAGAAGTAACCAACGTAGTTGGGGAAGCGAAGAGTGGCCTGCGAATTATTGAGGTTTATGGACCAGCTACATGGGCGGAAGATGGCATGTATGGCTATCGGACCCCTATATACATTCTGAACCATTTAATTCGTCTGCAGGCTGTGGTCGAAATCATCACCAACGAAACTGTGAAAGGTCTTACTCAATTAGCTAGGGAAAGTGTCAAATCAAGGACATATATTATGCAGAATAGATTAGCCTTAGACTACTTGTTAGCCAAAGAAGGAGGGGTATGTGGAAAGTTTAATTTGACTAACTGCTGCATAGAAGTTGATGAAAGCAGAAAGATTATTAAGGAAATAACAGACAAAATGGTTAAAATAGCTCATGTACCAGTCCAGACTTGGAAAGGCCTTAATTTACAGGATATGTTTTCAGGATGGTGGCCAAAGTTACCTGGCCTGCAGGTCATTTTTGGCCTGGTAGGATTAACAGCTGCAGGGTGTATTTTTCTCCCATGTATTTTACCTCTGTTTGTTAAAACTATTTCTAAAAATCTATCCTTGCTGGTGGAACGTAAGACAACTGCTCAGGTGATGGCTATGTGGGATTACAAACGGCTCCAGCAGGAAAAGGACCTGGAGGGTGACTCGTCTGGATAAGACAGATGAGTCACAAAGGGGGGTATGAGCCAGGCTAAGATCCAATATTGGGATAAAACTCAAACATTAGAAATCCAAATCTTTGGTCAAGACAGAAGTGCCTCTTCCATGCCAAGATGCTAAGATGGCAAAAGGTATTTGACGTAGGCACAGAATTCTAAAAGGGCAAACTGACCCTAAACAGATACATTCTGTTGTTTAATGTTTATTACACCCCAAATGTCATGTATATCCTAGAGCCTTGGTAGTACAGTGGTTTAATGCACCCTGTTATTAACACAGCTGCCTGCAATTTCTGCAGGTTCGAATCTTACCAGGCTCAAGGTTGACTCAGCCTTCCATCCTTTCTAAGGTAGGTTAAGTGAGGACCCAGTTTGTGGGGGCAATAAGATGACTTTGTATAAATATACAAAAGTATGAAGGCTATTGCTTAACGCATTGTAAGCCGCCCTGAGTCTCCGGAGAAGGGCGGCATATAAATCAAATTTAAAAAAAAAAAGAAGGAAGAAGAAATACTGCTTCCCTTACTGCCCTCTTTACTGCTCTTGAGGCGCCTCTGAGCTCCTTATCTCCTCTTTTATTATGTCTTGAGCTCCGGAGCTGAGAACCTGAGCCTGTGGGAACAGGGCTGTTATGTCTTTCCTAGAGATAGATTAAAGGGTAACTTCTACGTGTGAAATGTCTCACTCTTCGTAATAACCTTGCCTTTATACTGTATAAATATCTGGCCAAAAGCAGCCATTATTGTTCAGACCCTTTGCTTGTCTTTGGACTGTTTGAACCGTGCACAATAAACTTTTTCTTGCATCGAAGAGCTTGGCCTGGGTTCCGTTTCTTTTCCTGCAACAACTCCATTTTTGTAAATTGACTGATTATAGTTCACTATGGTATCCAGATACTGGTCTAATTTCTAAGTCTGGTAAGAGACAAAAATAGGACTGGGTGGTATCCATTATCAGCATATCAGTTACAAGAAACTTTAGCAATAATTGGTAGTATGAAAGCCCAGAAGAAATTCAGAGGATCACAGAATTGTACTTTTTTTTTCTTTCGATTAAGGTAGATTTTCTGTTAGAGGGATCAAAGTAATTTAGTGTGAAAGCCAGCTCAAATGCAACTGAAAGAGCTAATAAATACAAAATTGAGGAAAAAAAGTATTTGCAAATTCTTAAATTTAAGCTGATTTCAGTTTAGATCCCTAATAAATGTTTTGCTTATTTGGTTGAAAATTCTCATCTTGAAAGTTAACAGGAAAAATTTGGAAATAGTTTCTTGACCTCCTTAACACAAGATTCACATAGACAAAGAGATACTTAATGTTCTTCTGCACTAAAGAAGTTACCTGATTTATCCAACAACTGTTCCAGAAAATAAAAGTTCCATTCTTTGTATGTTGAGTTAGTGATATCATTCCAGAGAGGAACAGACCACCAGACTGATAGTCAATATAAAATTATAGAATACAGCATTTAATTTACAATGTCTATGTTCTGAAATCCTGACAATAATTCTGCCTTGGGAAAGACATTGTGTTTTCCATCTCTTACTGGATGAGGCAGATAGTAAGACTTGACCCAGAGTGCCAGTGACAAGGTACACTTTCAAGGTCTAGCACTTTTGCTTCAAGTTTTCTTTTTATTATGACAGCTTAAATGTTACATGAATCAATAAATAAGTCAACAATTTTTAAAAAGTGCTAAAAATGAAAAAGATGCACTTGGATTACTGGTGAGGCCATGGCGAGGTAGCAATTCCTTTTCTGAATGGGATGATATAGCAGAGATTGGGCGTTGTACTTACCTGATACGCCTCTTCTCTGTCTGGCGCCCATGGCAGTCATGCCTGGGTAATGACACGGCTGCCATCCAATGACCGAGTCTCCTGGAACTTTCAGCACAGCCCCTTCCTGCTGTATTCCAGTTTGAGGCGAGGCTGTCCAGAAGACTGGAGTGTCTGTAGGAATAAAGCAGATAGTAAAACACCTTCCCACCCCCGGAACCCAGGGACGGCCGGAACGGGTGGGGCTGACTGCCATGGGCACCAGACAGAGAAGAGGCATATCAGGTAAGTACAACGCCCATTCTCCTGCAGGGCGCCCATGGCAGTCATGCCTGGGACATACCAAAGCATGATGTCTCTTAGGGCGGGATAGGCCGGACCTGCTGTAGAACCCTCCTGCCGAATGCAGCGTCCGCTGACGCGTAGACATCCAGACGGTAGTGCTGGATGAAAGGAGAGACAGACGACCATGTAGCGGCCCGGCAAATCTCATCCAAAGGAGCCTGCGTGGACCAGGCAGCTGAAGTGGCGGCGCTCCTCGTGGAATGGGCTGTAATATTTGCAGGAACCCGCAGAGACTGAGACTCGTAGGCCAATGCAATTGTAGCCCTGATCCACCGACCAATGGCAACAGAGGAGACCCGGGAACCCATAGACGAAGGTTGAAAAGACAGGAAGAGAGCTTCTGACCTCCGGAAGGCAGCAGTATGAGCCAAATAAATCTTGAGAGCCCTGCGAACGTCCAGCTTATGCCATATGAACTCCTGGCGGCAGCAAGGAGACGGGCAGAAGTTCGGAAGCGTGAGCTCTTGTGACCTGTGAAAGATGGTGTTGATCTTCAGCACGAACGCCGGGTCGAGGCGAAGAACCACCCTGTCTGTGTGAAAGATGCAGAGGTCAGACCGCACTGACAGGGCAGCGAGCTCAGAGATCTGCCTAGCGGAGGTAACAGCAACCAGGAACGAAACTTTGAACGATAAAAACTTGAGATCTCTTAAGGGCTCAAACGGAGGGCCCGTCAAGGCAGAAAGGACTTTGTTCAGGTCCCACGAAGGAAACCGGTGAACCGTTGGGGGACGGAGATTGGTAGCACCACTCAAAAAGGATCAAATGAGGGGATCTGTGGTAATAGGCGTGGAGGATGAGCATGAAAAGATCGACGATAAGGCAGCCACCTGGCATTGTAGGGTGTTAGGAGCGAGTCCCGCCTCGAAACCATGGTGAAGAAATTCCAGTAGGTGAGGAATAGACACTTCCGTAGGAGAAAACCCTTTCTTACGGCACCAAGAGGAGAACACATGCCAGGTGGAGCCGTAGATTCGTAGTGTGGATGGATGGCGTGCGGCCTGGATGATGGGAATTGCCCCCGGAGGAACATGAGCCTTCACTAAAAGGAGCCTCTCAGTCTCCATGCGGTCAGTTGAAAGGACCGAGGGTCTGGGTGGAGAAGAGGACCCTAGTGGAGAGAGATCCGATCGTCTGGGATTCTCCAGTGGGGGGCGACGGACAGGTCCAAGAGGTCGGCAAACCACGGTTGGCGAGGCCAGTGTGGTGCCAACAGGAGAACCTCCGCTCGCTCGGCTACTATCTTCCGGACGACCTTGGGAACCAGAGGCAGAGGAGGGAAGGCGTAAAGCAGCTGATTCCGCGGCCAAGGGCTCCGGAGTGCATCCACCGCCTCCGCTCCCGGACAGGGGAACCGAGAGAAAAAGCGGGGAAGCTGTTGGTTGCCGGGAGCTGCCAACAGGTCCACCGACGGAAGACTGTACCAGGTGCACAGGTCCTTGAACAGGAGAGGATGCAGACTCCATTCGGCCTGATTGATGAGAGAACGGCTTAAAGAGTCCGCTTGGGTGTTTGTAGCTCCCGAAATGTGCTCGGCCCGAAACGACGACAGGTGAACTTCCGCCCAGAGACACAGCTGGAGAGATTCCTGCATCAGGGAACGGGAGCGAGTTCCCCCCTGGCGGTTGACATGAGCCTTGGCCGAGACATTGTCCGTGAGGACGAGGACATCCTGACCAAGGACATGAGGCTCGAAATTGAGGAGAGCGAGACAGATAGCCCTCAATTCGAGGATGTTGATATTCATGGCTTGTTCGTCCCGGGACCAGAGGCCCTGAGCTAGGTGCGACTCCAGATGAGCCCCCCAGCCCGAAAGGCTGGCATCCGTGGTAACTACAGCCCTGCGCTGGTCTCCGAACGAAGAGCCCCGGGATATGGCTGATGATGTCCACCAATTGAGAGAGTCTAGGACCGATGGAGGAAGGGCAATTCTGGAGGCCGAGGTGCTGGTGAAACGCTGCTGGTAAGGAAGTAACAGCCACTGCAGCTCCCTGCTGTGGAGACGAGACCATGGCACGATGTCATAAGTAGAAACCATTTTACCTAGAAGGGTCAAGAGACCCAGAAGAGAGGCGGAGCCCCGCCTCCAGAACCTCGAAGCCATGTCAGAGAGGCTTGTCTGGCGGTCCTGCGACAGGGAAACTTGGAGAGTGGCTGAATTAATGACGGCCCCCAGGTGTTGCAGGGACGTAGAAGGCGACAGATGGCTTTTGGACCAATTAATAGAAAAACCATGCCTTTGTAAAATGGACACCACCGAAGCTATGTCCTCGTGGGCCGAAGGTAGAGATTTAGAGAGGATGAGGATATCATCCAAATAAAAAAGAGTATGAATAGGGATAGAACTAATGTGGGCCATAAGGGCTGCCATCACCTTAGTAAATACCCTGGGAGCAGAGGAAAGGCCAAAGGGTAAGGCAGTATACTGGAAATGCTGACCATTATATGAAAACCTAAGAAATTTGCGGTGGGCCGGGAGTATGGGGATATGGAGGTAAGCCTCCGTCAAATCAATGGAAGACATAAAGTCCCCTGTTCTAATGCAGAGCAGAATAGTTCGGAGTGACTACATTTTAAAATGGTGGTATTTAACGTGCCAATTTAAGGACTTCAAATCAAGGATAGCCCTCCAACCTCCCGAAGATTTGGGAACTAGAAAAAGGCGGGAATAAAAGCCCTGGCCACGTTCATGAGATGGAACAGGTTGAATGGCTTTAATGGCCCGGAGGTGTTGGATAGCCTGAGAAACTCTAGCCCTTTTAACGGGGTCCAGAGAAACAGGGCAACGAATAAAATGGGTAGGAGGGGAGGAACGAAATTCAAGCCTAAGGCCAAATCGAATAGTGTCTCTAACCCAAACATCAGAGACAGATAAATCCCACTGGTCGGAAAAATGAGATAATCGGCCGCCCAGTGAAGAATCAGGACGATCCCTAGCGTGCTCGTCTAAAGGGATGACCCCTCCCTCCCCGAAAGGAGGATTTAGAAGCGAAACGGGGCCCCTGTCTGACCTGGTTTCCGAACTGCTGGGGAGCCCTGGAGGTAAAGGAGCGGTGAGGCCGGTGCTGGAAGTAGGTGGAATCGGAACCTCGAAAGGAAGAAGGACGAAAGGAGCCTTGAGATCGGTGGTCAGACCTACGAGTCATGGAGGGAAGGATTTTACGGTGGTCCTTTGTCTCAATTAATAGAGGATCCAGAGGAGCGCCAAATAATTTGTCAGCTGCGTAAGGAGAGGATGCCAGGCGCCACTTATTTTGGGCATCCGCCTGCCAATTTCGGAGCCACAGGAGGCGTCTTGATGTGATAGAAGTGCCAATGGCCTTGGCCGAGAATCGGGAGGCATTAAGTGTCACATCAGCGGAGAACTCGGTTGCCGCGATGATTTTATTAATGTCCTGGTGTGAACGATGGTCCGAGGCAGGGATGCGATCTTGCAGCTGACGTAACCACAATATAGATGCACGGTTAAAGAAAGATGCAGCCGAGGAAGCTTGGATAGACCAAGCAGATGCTTGGTGACCCTTGATGAGGGTCCTCTCAGCCTTCTTTTCCTTAGGTTGCAAATACTCCTCCAAAGGGCCTGTGGGAGGCGAGGAAGTAGCCAAGGAGACAATGGCAGGATCTACTGTAGGAACCTGTAAAAGGGAGGAGAAATCCGATGCCATGCTGTAGAATTTTTTATCTAAGTTGTTCGGAATAGGTCTGGAGCTGGGAGAGGACCACTGGCGTTTCAAGACCTCAGAAAATAATTTTGGAGCCGGAACAGTGTCGGACTGCACCTTAGGTTCCTGAAAGAGGACAGATGTAGGATCAGCCGGCACAGAAGTGGAGGAAGAGGAAGATCCCTCAATCCCTAGACGAGTTGTTGTTTTAGCCTTGTAAAGTAAAGATCGAAACATATGTGGTTTAAAGAGCCCCACAAAGGCTGGTTGATCAGGTTCCAGCCCTTCGTCCTCAGACAGGTCCTGGTCAGGTAACTCCCCTTCTTCAGACAGAGAATCCTGACTAACAGAATCTTGGTCAGAGACATCAGCAGTGGATTCCTCAAGAGAAGATCGGAGGCGGGAGTGAGGGACCACTTTGTCAGATTTCTTACTGAAGGAGGAATGCCCCCCGGAATGTTGTTGTTGAAGGCCCTGGGCAATTCCCTGTCGAATGGCCTCTGAAATAAGTTCAGCCAGGGAAGCCTGCATGTCCTGAGGCAAGTTAGCTGCTTGCAAGAAGGGTTGTGGGACAGCATTAGAAAGACAGGAACCCTGTCGGTCTTGCTCGGGAAGTGCAGAGCACTGACCTTGCACCTGATTATCCACAGTCTCAGATGGAAAGACGGATGCCACCTCCGCTGTATTGATGCTATCGCCCTGAATAGACCTGCCAGGAGACAAGTCACGAGAAGACCCAGAATGATTAGAAGGTTCAACAGGAGGAGGGGCAGGCTGACCTTGAATTGCCTTGGAGTGCGCCCTCTCAAAGGTCTTCTCCATGGCCTTGTGGTGCCTGTCTTCGTCCTTGGTAGGGGCTGAGGACCTAGGGGGGGCAGAGCGGTAAGAAGAAGTAGCCCTGATCTTGCCCCTGTGGCCAGTAGAAGGGCTCTCTTCAGGATCGTCGTTATGGCGACGTTTTCCTTTAGACTTGGATCGAGAGGGAATGTCCGCCATTTTGAATGACTGTGGCTCTTAAAATGGCGCCGAGACTCCCCAATTAATATTTAAGGCAACCGGCCTGTCGCTAGCCTGGAGGCTTGAATGCGAGACTCTCAAGTGGCGTGGGAATTTCCCTCACACCAATCAGCTGGAGAGGGGAGATACAGCCCAACTAAAAGCCTCCAATACCTTGGGAGAGGCTCGCCGTGCTGCTCAGAGTCCTCACACTCACACACACACGGAGCGGGAAGGAGCAGGAGCACGGAGATCAGCGTCGCACTGGAAGCCTGAAGATCGCTCGCTCCATTATGCAAATGCCGCCCGGATCTGAAAGGCGGCAAAAAAAGGGCGCGAAACTCCTGTAGCGCTCGTCAGCTGAGAAGTGCTTTGAAGCGGGGGCGCTTCCAATCACTGCTGTTAAGGGCTCCTCAGGGCGGTAATTGCGGCGGAGCCGGCAAGTGAGCTCGTGCGCTTGTAAATGAGCCCCTCAGCTGTCAAGCGCTTTGAGGGAGGGGGCGCTCCCAACCGCCGCTATTAAAAGTACCTTCTGACGATCCTTGCGGCGGAGCAAGCAAAGCGAGCTCGTGCGCAGGCAATTGAGGGGGAAGCTGCCGGCCAGCAGTCCCAGTCAGACCCAAAGCTGCTTCAGAAAGTTAAATGTCTTAAAATAGTAAAAAAGCTAAGAGAGACCTACAGACATGACTGTCAGGAACAGACCGAGTCGAAAAACTGGAATACAGCAGGAAGGGGCAGTGCTGAAAGTTCCAGGAGACTCGGTCATTGGATGACAGCCGTGTCATTACCCAGGCATGACTGCCATGGGCGCCCTGCAGGAGAATGCAGCCTGATACTAGATTGTTGCTTAGTGAAATTTCTCCAGAGAAAACAGAGACCATAAGATTGTCTATTCACACTCCAGTAGCTGCTCTTCATAAGTATATTGCAGAAATCAAGGTTTTGTAGTTGACTTATTCATTGAGTTGCTGGAAATCCAGGAAGTCCATCTAAGCTCATAATCGTAACACAATCTTTATGGACAAAAAACAACTTCATCCCTATAATCCCCATCCAAGTGCCTTAGAGTAATATTGGACCGGATTCTTTCCTATAAGATAAGATAAGATTCCCTTGAATATGGGGGAAACATACTCCAGAAATTGTGTGGAACTAATTGGAGAGCTTTAGTTCACCTTCAGGTCATCAGCAATTGGGTTGGTCTACTCCACAGCAGAATACTGTGCCCCTGTATGGCTTAATAGCTGCCCTACTTGTAAATTAGACACCAGACTCAACAATACAATGAGAATTATACACAGATATATTAAAACCAATCCAACTTGCTGGCTTCCTGTTTTGAGCCATATAACACTGCCAGCTTTACAAAGGCAAGATGCACTAGTGAGAGAATATAGAAAAATTATGAACAACTCACTCCTACCAGTGCATGCCGATCATCCTCATTTATCAGCTGTAAAATTCAGAAAGCCCCCTTTGGCACTTGGAAAACATCTGCCCAACAACATTAACACTGATTCCAAATGAAAAGCCAAATGGTCACTAAAAATCCAGACATAGGTAGACATATAAATGACCCCACAAAAAGATGCCAGACTGAATTGCCATGTCAATGATGGATAATCCCAGGAGTGAAATTCACTTACTTCCCCTACCAGTTCGCAAATGTGCATGCGCTCGGCGTGTGTGAACGAAGCATGTGCGCACCATCATCTGCGTATGTGCAAAGCCTTCTGCGCATTTTAAGCAGAAGCTTAAAATGTCGCAAAAAAGCGACGTCATGATGATGTCGTGGGTGAGTGGAATCTCCCGCAGCCACTGTTACCGGTTCGCCCTAGCCAGATAGAACCAGCTGAATTTCACATCTGGATAATCCTGAATAGAATTTGCATCTCACATGGCATTGCTGAGACTCTCTATTTAAATGGGGCATAGTATCCTTCCTTCGGTGTGCCTGCAGGGTCCCACATCAAACTATAGTTCTCATCCTGACCGGCTGTAAACTGAGGGCATATACTGGTCCAGTATCTGATTTTTTTAAATATAGACCATTGGTTCTCAACCTGTCGTCTGCGGACACCTGGGGGGCCACGATGTTGTCACAGGGGGTCTTCGAAGGCTTGAAGAAATGTTATGATTTAAATCCTGAGTTAAGTCTTAATGGTTTGTGGCCGTGGTCCACAGCCACAAAAGGTAAAAGGTATTTAAAGGAGGTCCGTGGTGAAGAAAAGATTGAGAACCACTTATATAGACAATGCTATGCTTTAATGGTTAGATGGCTTACCTTTCTTGAAATAGTTGTTAAGCGAACCTGACTTCCTCATTGACTTAGCTTGTCAGAAGTTTACCAAAGTCAATCACATGACCCTGGGACATTGCAACCATCATAAATATGAACCAGTTGCCAAGTGTTCAAATTAAATAATGTGGCCACAGGGATGCTGCAATGGTTGTAGATGAAAAAAATATATGTCACTTTTTCAGCACCATTGTAACTTTGAACAGTCACTAAACAAACTGTTGTAAGTCAAGGACTACCTATAGGTAGCATCTTAAAGGGCTTTTTGCTAATTAGGAATGATTAATGAAGCTTTATTGTTTGGTTTATAGTTCCAAGATGAATTATGGGAAGATAATTTTTGTTATTTTTTAAGACATGGTGCTAAGATCCCAAAATTGGATCTTGTACAATACTTGTTGGGATAAAGGAGAAAGTTACTTCTTTATAGTTCTCTTTTTCTTTTCCTTGTTTTTCTTTTTCTAATCTTTCTATTTTTATATTCTTTTTTAAGTTTGTATTAGCTTTTATTTTTTATAATTATGTTTAATAAAATTATTTTTAAAATGTTCATGCCATTATGATGCTAATATAGAGACTAATAGATAAATTATACAAACATTTATAAGGATAAAATCATAATATAAATTTAATAAAAATTTTTGTAAGGTATTTAAAACACCTACCCAATCTTTATCTAGCTCATAGTAATAATTATTGTTTTGATTGCAGTTAAACTATTTTCATAGAACTGTGATTCCTTCAAATTCCTTAGCCGTCCAGAGTCCCTTGGGAGTTGGGCGGAATAGAAATGCAAATAATAAATAAATAAATAAATAAATAAATAAATAAATAAATAAATAAATTTTACTTACAATCAGGCAGTAGGAAACCAGACTGAAGGAAAACATGGATACATTTGATAGATGAACAGTACCCTAAGCAAATCGTTCAGCTATATCACATTCTAACTTTAGCTTTATACCATATTAACCAGACATTCCCTGCACTATCTCATTCATAGAACTATATCCACAATCTGAAATTTCTTTTTTTAGGGATTATGAATGAATAGGCCACTAACAAGGCCAATCAGTTCCCATAACAATCAATAAATATTTTATCCTTTTTATTTTATGTACAGTTTGAATATTTCTCAATCTAGTGTTCCTTGGAAATCACAACCTTTCTAGAAATAGTTTCCTAAATGATAAATACATGGAAAATGATTTCTTCTTCAACTATATTTGGCAATACCACAATCTCTCAACAGTTATCAGCAATACAAATCCGACAAACTACCAAGTCCTTAAAATAAATAAATGGCTATTGAAATGGGGCATTTACCGGTAGAGCTTTGAAAATGAACAAAATTATACATTTAATTTACCTCACATTCTTACCAGCTACAATTTAATTAATGTAACTAATTTTGGTTATAACACTCTTTAATTACAGCACAGATCAGGTAGAGATGTGAGACAAATTAAGGTTTTAAATGTATATAATTTGCATAAATTACACTTACATTCATCATATCATAAAGATCTGAATATCAAACAGCCTACTGAGAAGATATTGAAAAATCCTTAATGGTTGTAGAACTAGCATTCCATTGTACAAACTATGATGACATCTGAAGTGACATCCACAACAGGGGTGGGTTCTAAAAACTTTTACTACCGGTTCTGTGGGCATGGCTTATTTTGTGGGCGTGACTTGATGGTCATGTGACAATTATTTAGGATTTAGCAGATGTACTGGTCTACCAGGCTTTTAACTGCTTGCAGAGCTGTACCGATCTACCCATTTATTTTTGCAGACACTGATCTACTCATGTATTTTTGCAGGCACTGGTCTACCCATTTATTTTTGCAGGCACTGATCTACTCATGTATTTTTGCAGGCACTGATCTACTCATGTATTTTTGCAGGCACTGATCTACTCATTTGTTTTCTTTTAACACTGATCAGCTATAGGGCGGCCTTTTGAAGCCCCGCAGCAAGAGTTTAAACAGTTTTTTCTCTCTAGCCATCAGCTGGGACTCAGGAGGCAACAATAGACTGGGGTGGGGCCAAATAAAAGGTAGGAATAACGCGGGGGGGTGGGGAGGGCGGGGGGGGCAGAACCGGTTCGGTGACGTCATATCATCACCGCTACCGGCTTGGCAGAACTGGGAAGAACCCACCACTGCTCCACAAATGTGTTCTATCAGGGAGGAACAATTTGTGAGGCGCCCAAAAAACATTTTTGTGCAGCTCTGAAGGTATCATAAGTTAAGTCACTAAAAAAAACACAACAGGACAATTATCTTAGCAGAGAAAGGTACATTACCAATCACTGAGCTTTGAAATACATTTGAACTATTCAGGAAATGGCTGCAATAATAAAAAAAGGAAAGCTTGAATATATAAGCACATGATTAAAGTCAAATTTGATTGGGCCCAGATGTTGAAAGGCTTATGTAAATACTTCCACACTACCATTACATAGTTATTATAAAATTAGATGTATGAAAATAATCTAAGCTGTTTTAACAAAAGCACTAATATTTACAAATTTCACTGAAGACCTTATTAGAAAAACTATTTCCTTTCTGTCTCTTGGTTTCATAACATAAAAAAACCAGATCATTGGAAATAATAAAATGAGAAACAAACATGAGAATAAAGCAGTTATTTATGTTATTTGCATGTTTCACTAAGCAAATATCAAGGAAAAATGTAAATATAGTAAAGGCAGGTGAAGTAAAAAGGTAAAGAATTAATTAAACTGATTCTTGGGAACATAGTAAGAAAGAATAGCACTGAGATTAAATTATAAAATTTAAAGTTTAGAAAGAGTATAAAGGAAACATTCCCCAAATGAGATTTATTACACCAGGAATTAAGTTCCTAGATGAAATGACTATAATACCCCACTTTTACTGGAGGTAAACAAACTTTGAGATATAATGATAAAACAAACTTTGAGATATAATGTTAAATAATATACAAATACATGCTAAAACACAACACTCTGCCAAGACAGAAAATGCTATAATGTATTATCATGGTAAATTTTGGGGTGATTTTTTTTTTACTAATTTAAAACTTGAGTTGACCAATATTTCCTGACATATGTTTGTTAAAGCTATTCTTCCTGCCAAGAATCATAATAAATGATAAGGTGGAACCAGCATTTCTCCCATATAGTTTTAAGGTATTTGCTGATGCAGATGCCTTGATCATATGATTCTTTGATTCTGTAATTGAGCTCAATGCTTTGCTTTGATAATTATTGGAAAATCCATCATACTTGAACAGAAAGAAGACAACCCAAGTGCATAAAACAAATACCAGTTTACACAAAGTACTTGATAAAATCTGATGGACAGTCTCCCTAAAGTATTCTTTAGTCAATCCTGCAAAGGCAATTACTATTCTACCCCTTTCAGATTTGTATCATAATGCACAAAAGTTAACAAAACAAAACAAGTTTGTTTCTTAAGGTACACAAAATTTTTCAAATGAGACTGATTTACAAATTACGGATATTTTAATGCAATTTGCCTTGAATTGCATCACTATATTTGCTTTTTTCAAATATCCATAATGAACTTATTGTCTCTACCATCTTCATTCTTTCTAGTAACCTGACTGAAGTTTTAAAATGACAAATCACATAAATTCATTTAAAAAAAACAATCAAAATCTATACTAGAAAACTATTGTTTTGTAGAAAAGGCAAAATTGCCTTTACAATTTTCACAATATTCCTCTGTTTTACAAAGTATTACATATAAGACCAGTATGATTTCTGTAGAGAAGGTTATGGTAAGAATATAAAAATTCTCAGGTAAGGTATCAATATGAAAAAATAATTCATAATCAATATTGTGTATTTGAACTACCTAATTTTAAACACCAAAGTCTAAATGGAAATTACTTGCAGTTTTTACCATATAGACTTTTTAATCTTAGTTCTAATAAAGGTTTTAGCTGAAAGCCACTTGAAGTGGTTTGTTTCAATCATATAGATATTGTCAGATAGCAAAGGAAATAAATGTATTTTAAACCTTTATTAGAATTTTCTTTTGATTGTCACTTTATTCAAGAGACATTAATAGATATATGATAGATAGAGATATTGTCATCAATATCACAAAATATAATTTCAGAAATTTGAACTTTAAAAACAAAGCCTTTATGGCTTTGTAGAACAGTTTACAGAAAAATTCAATTTTTCTATTGGAGTACTCCAATAAGTGCATTACAAACATACAAAGAATGGTTGGATATTGATTTTTCTCTAATGAAGCACTTTCCCATGAGCAGAAAAGGGCAGATAATTTATTTAAAACTATACCAATAAATAACCCTAACCTTTGCTTTTGTTCAGCTTTGATATAATAATTTTTTATTATCTTGTTACTAGAGGAACAGTCAGAACATGATTTAGTGATTTTTTAAAAATCTCAGATGGAAAAATTAAATGTTTCCCATTGCCACTTTTTACCTACTTAATTCCATTTCCATTGATTTTATTGAAGACAAAAGACAGCAATCTGTGATGACCTATCACAGAGATTGAGAGGGCTGGTGGCCTCAAGAATAGTTCCATGGAGCAACAGAAAACAGATGAACCAAATGGAAGAACATATTGTATATACAGTATATTTCCAATTAACATTGAAACAAACACATATGAGCAGTCTTTGTCAGATTTGGATTAATGTTGCTATTATTGTTTACTTCTACTGGAAGTTTAAAAAATGGACAGTCTTTTGCCAAAGTCAGAAGTCCTGTTCCTTCAAATAGACTTATTTCAAAATTAAAAGTTGTATTTATCATACAACAGGAGGAAAAATCAACACTTTCTCTTTCTATAACTACCTCATGATATAATACTTTCTGAGTGAAAATCATTCATGCAATTTATCATTATTTAGTTTAGTTTAGTTTAGTTTCAGATTTCTATACCGCCCTTCTCCTTTCGGACTCAGGGCGGTGAACAGCCAGGATAAAAACATTTATATACAAAAGTTAAAAATAGATTTAAAATAATTAAATAAATTTGGCCTGTAATTTAAAACTTTTCAATTAAAATCCATATCAAATTTTAAAACCAACCGTAAAATCAGGACAGCCCGGCTAACTGAAAAAAATAGGTTTTTAGGGCCTGACGAAAAGTCTGGAGGTCGGAGATCACTTGTATCTCTGGGGGTAGATTGTTCCTGAGGGTAGGTGCCACCACAGAGAAGGTTCTCCCCCTGGGGGTTGCCAGCAGACATTGTCTGGCCGACGGCACCCTGAGGAGGCCCTCTCTGTGGGAGCGAACTGGCCAGTGGGAGGCAATTGGTGGCAGAAGGCGGTCCCGTAAGTACCCCGGCCCTAAGCCATGGAGCGCTTTAAAGGTGATCACCAACACCTTGAAGCGCACCCGGAAGTCCACCGGAAGCCAATGCAGCTCGCGCAGGAGAGGAGTCACATGGGAGCGCCCCATCACTCCCATAATCCCCTGCGCTATCCCCCAACTATCAATGGTAGTTCTCCATCAGCAGCAATCCTATTTTCTAATATCTGACCAATTAAAAGAACAAATGTGAAACCATCAACAATGTCTTCAAGAGAAACCAATGCACAAGGGAAGAGGAAAAAACACACTATCCTTCCTGGATATCCTTATCAGCCGAGACTGCGATAGCAAACTAGAAACACAAGTCTGCTGAAAAGCCACACCAACCAAGTGCTCAACTGCCAAAGTACAGGTAGTCCTTGACTTACAACCATTCATTTAGTTACCATTTGGTTACAAGGCAACTGAAAAACATAACTTACAGTATGACCTTTTTTCAAACCTACAACCATTCTAGCCTCCCCATGTTCACATTATCAAAACTCAGACCCTTGGCAACTGGCTCATATTTATGACAGTTGCAGTGTCCCATTGTCAGCACCTCACCTTTTACAACCTTCTGACAAGCAAAGTCAATGGGAAAAATAAATTCATTTAGTAGCCATGTTAATAATTTAACAACTGCAATGATTCACTTAACAACTGTGGCAAGAAAGATAATAAAATGGGGCAAAACTCACTTAAATACCATCTTGCTTAGCAACAAAAATTTGGGCTCAATTGTGGTTATACGTTGAGGACTACCTGTAATAACTCAACTTTCAAAAGAGAAGCTGTGTAAGAACATGTTTCATAGAGCACAAATACATTATAGCAATCCTGAATATCAGAAAAAGGAAACATGTCATCTATATATCTTCCATCAAAATGGATATCCATGTAACTTCATCAAAAAGTGCCTGACCATACAACTCAATACATATAATCAAAAGAATAAAGGATAACACTATAAAAAGGATAACACTGCCATATATCAAAAACATCTCAGAAACCAACAGACTATTAAACTATATGACAACAACATAGCACCCAAACCAACTAAAATGTCCTAAGAATACCAAAACACCCAGAAGCCCAGAAGAAAAAGAAAGAAGAAAACCAGGAGTCATCTACAAAATAGATTGTAAAGATTGCAACTGCCACTATGCAGGATAAACTGCAGATTAGAATGCATTCATGAATATCAACTAGCAGTCAGAAGACACGGTGAAAACTCTTTAATTTCACAACACACTGATTGAGAAACTGACTGTCATGGACCAATCCAAATCCAAAACCAAAACCACTACAGAATTCCTGAAAACTTGGCTCTCTGACCAATCGACCATCAATAGGCACATATACACAAACAACATCTACATACTGGGCAAAAGAGACAATAAACAAGCCAGAAAGAAACAAAAAGATCAAAATACCTCCTCACCAACAATTAACATTCAGATGAGCATAAATTAACACCAAGTTTAACATCATACCAACAATCAAGAAATAAACAATATCTTAATCAAAGAATTGCCAAACAATCTAACAGTAAATAGCCCAACCAAAGAACCACCAAGGTCACTCCCACCAACATTAACAGGGCAAGCCATTAGAATATAAATTGAGAACAAATCCAACTCCCTCCTAACACTGATGATGTCACCTAGTCTGGTAATGAAACATCTACAAAAAACCCAACAGCAACCAAAGTGCTCAAAAAACACCAAGGAACCCTAATTTCCATCCTGAGCTACTACTATTCTCCTCTATCAGGAGCTATTTTGTCCATACAATCACAATCAGAAGGGCAGTGTCATCTAACTTTTAAACAGTATTAAGATCTTTTAAAGTTTGAAGTCAGTATTGTTTTAAATTACTACGGATATTACTGGAGAAATGATTCCTTTTTGAATATTTTGAGTTGCCTTCACTTTTAGAAGATCTCTGACTTAAATCCAACTGACATTCCCAACTACATGTTCAAAGTATATATGTACATGAAAGTTTGACTTCTGCAAGAACCAACTTTCTCAGGTTATTTTTCCCATTCACAATTAGGAAGAGATGAAAGAAACCAAAGCTCACTTTCTATTCATCAGACGTTTCCTGTCTAGTCAGCCAGCTCATTTCACAAACTCAGTCTTAGATACCTGCTTTTATCCAATGCCCACAAGCCACCAGACCTCCCACATATAGAGAGTTGGGATGGGAGCCACAGCTGTTCAACCTCATTTCCTTGATTTTCTTATTCACTTACTGGCAGATATGCATGGCATCTAATGTTAGCCACATCATCCTGGAATGCAAACTGAGATGAAACTGGCATGGTCTAGGTACTTAATATTTCATTTTTAGTTAATTACCCAACAAAAAAAAAGTTTTCTTCTATCATCTGATAGAAACAGCTCCAGATAATTATAATTTAAAAAGTCAGGAAACAGTGGGAAAGCAGAGAGATTATTATTTTTTGTATGCTGGTTTAGGAAAGAGAGTTACCACAGACTACTTGCTGAACAGCCTGGATAGCCTTTTCTAAGTAAGACAAACTGGACAGCATATGACCATAAAGTTTCAGATTTTATTACCAAAGCCTTTCCTTAGAGAAGCTACAGTGTTCTGGATGCTGAAATTCAAAAGAAATAGAAACTATCAAGTGACAGCAGTGGGTAACAAAGTTTTAGTTTTCCCATCTCTTATATATACATAAATATATTTATTTTTGTCTTCCAATCTATTAGTTTCTTCAAGACGACAGATGAAAAGCAGGTAGTTAAACTTCTTCTGTTACCGACCTATTCTCTACGCCTTCTTATTCCAGAGTTCATATTCCCACAGAAAATAAAGCAAGCAATATAAGATTTAAAGATATTATATATTATATTGCAGGCTTTCATAATTTATGATCCATCAAAACAACTTGATAATAATTGCAATGGCAGGTGTCTCCAACCCCCAGTCTATGGTCCAGCACTGGTCCATAGCATGCCAGATACTGGGCTGGGCATACAAGCAAAGCCCCATCCGCAGGATGCAGGCAGCAAGTGAAACCACACCACCTCCGGTCCACAGAAAAACCTCTCTCCATAGAATCTGGTCCCTGGGGCCCCTAAAGATAGGGGCAGATGCATTAGGGCAGTGATGGCTAACCTTTTTGACATCGCATGCCAGGAGAGGGGGGCGGGGGAGGGTTGCACACACACATGCCCACGCGCATGTGTGCGCAACCCCCCCCCGCTCCTGGCACATGATGGCCTGGTAGGCCCGTTTTTCTTTCTTACCTAGTTCCAGATCCTTTCTGTGTATCTGGGAAGGGCGAAAACAGCCTTTCCCACTCCCTTGGAGGCCCTACGGAGGCTGAAAGGGCCCATTTCCCAACTCTCAGTGGGACAGGAAGTGACATTTTTTGCTGTCTCCAGCCTCCAGAACCTCTCTAGGAGTCTCTAGGAGCCTCTCTGGGAGTCTCTGGAGGCTGGGGACAGGAAAAAACGTCACTTCCTGTCCCAGGAGTTGGGAAATGGGCCCTTTCAGCCTCCGTAGGGCCTTCAAGGGAGTGGGAAAGGTTGTTTTCGCCCTTCCCAGATACACAGAGAGGATCTGGAGCCAGGGTAAGAAAGAAAAATGGGCCTTCCCCACCCCGCCCCCAGGCCCTCCAGAGGCAGGAAACAGCCTATTTCCCTACTTCTGGTGGGCCCAGAAGGCCCAAAAATCAGCTGGCCGGTGTGCGCATGCGCCCCAGAGCTGAGCTGGCGTGCCCACTAATATGGCTCCGCGTGCCACCTGTGGCATGCATGCCATAGGTTCGCCATCACGGCATTAGGGAGTGTGATGAAGCATTAAGTGGTCTGGTGGTTATTCCATTCTTACAATCTTCTAGGAATGTAAAACCAAAAGTCAAGCCTCTGAAAGATCACAGTGCAAATCTGGTAGCTGATTTATTATCTGGTAGCTGTGTTTGTTTTGTAGAGTCAAAAAGGTAGTACAGATAAGCTATATTTTGAACATAATGTTGGTAAATATAGTATATATGTAAGATATAATAGAGATTTCTCTTAAAATTTAATCTTAAGGCAGTGAATTCGGATTTTAGTTAGAAAAGATAAGACTAGGATATGAATACAATAAATAAACACTGTTATATTTACCCATGATGCAGCCTAATTCTTTGAGGTTCCATTACATTGAAAAACAAATAACAGACTAGAAATATACAGTTTGACTATTTTGAGGTTTTTATATATCTAAAACATTTCCTTAATCCCAGATTACATCTAATGTGAAGAATATGGTACATAATCAGATTCTTTAAAAGTAAGATATATAAAATTTAGTAAGAAGGGAAAATAAAGAGTCTGGGGAAGTAATTATAATGGAACTGCCTCTCCCAAAAATATGACCTGAAACCCAGGGGAAAAACTGTACATGATTTAAGATAAAATAGAATTTAAATGAAATTATGGATATTTGCATGAACTGAACTGGCACCTACATAAAAGAACATTTTGCTAATATATTTAAAAGAAGGGAATCAATTAGGAATCTCATTGAAGGGAGATTTCATATATATATGTGTGTGTGTGTGTGTGTGTGTGTGTGTGTGTGTGTGCGCGTGCGTAGGTCTTTGGTTATTCGGGTTTTCTCCCGCGTAAAATTGGAAGTGTCTTGGCGACGTTTCAACAAAGTCTCATTCGTCATCTTCAGGCTGAGAAAGAGCACCCATGGGATCACCTCTCTCACCTGTCATTGCAAACCTCTACATGGAACACTTTGAAACCCAAGCTCTAGAAAAACCTGATCACAAACCCAAACTCTGGCTCAGATACGTAGACAACATCTTCATAATCTGGCCACATGCGAAAGAAAAACTGGACAATTTCCTCACACACCTCAACAGCCTACACCCCAAAATACAGTTTACCATGGAAACAGAAGCTAATAACCAACTTCCCTTCCTGGATGTCTTAGTCTACAAGAAATCCAATGGCTCCCTAGGACACACCATCTACCAGAAGAAAACACACACAAACCGCTATCTGCACGCACTCTCACACCACCACCCAGCACAGATAAACTCCGTAGCCAAGACACACATCTCCAGAACAAAACGCTTAGCTGGCGAACAACACCTAAAAATCGAACTACACACTCTCACTAACGTACTAACATCCAACAGATTCCAAAGAAATAAGATTACCAACCTAATCCAAAAAGAAACCCCCACTAAAATCCAAGACAGAGAACAAGAAAACAACAAAGCCCTCCTCTCATACATAAAAGGCACCACAGACAGAATCAGCAAGATCCTCCACAAACACAACATCAAGACAGCATTCTGCACAAACCGAAAAATATCCACCATCTTAAGAAACCCCAAAGACAAAATTGAGTTAGAAAATCAAGGAATATATAAAATCCCATGCCTCACCTGCCCCACCACACACATCAGACAAACCAACAGAAGAATAAGTGCACGCATTGAAGAACACAAGAACTCAGTCAGAAAAGAGGAACCAACTTCTTCCCTGGTCCAACACCTTAAAGCCACAAGACACAAAATTGACTTTAAAAAGACCAGAACTATCGCCAAAACTGAACACTTTAACAACAGAATAATCAGAGAAGCCATCGAGATAGAAAAATGCCCACATAGCATGAATAAACAAGATGCTACCTCCCGCCTACCAGCCATTTGGAAACCCGCCCTTATTGACAAACGAGTCCCTAACACAAAGAACGACACCAGATCCACACTCACAAAAACCACACAGGATGTCACCACCACACATCCATGCAAAAAGCAAACCCACACCGATGAGGCATGACCACAAACCAGAAGCCAGACCACAGCTGCATCATTAGCCACTTTAAACTCCTCCAATCCATACATGAAGCAAACTGACACCCACCATGAAGAGGTGGCACGACCACGAATGCGAAGCCAAACAACAGCAACGCTCACCAGCTCAAATCCCCCTGCAACTCAGACTAACCCGAGCACAACCAAGCCCCCACCCAAACAGAACACACACCCATCCAATCAGAGCACAGCCAACCCCCCATCCAATCAGAGCACAGCCAAGCCCTCAACCAATCAGAACACACCTCCACCCAATCAGAACACAGCCAAGCTCCCACCCAATCAGTTCACACCCCCACTGGCAGTTAAAAGGAAGAAACAGCTGCGATCACACATTGCTCCTAAAAGCACAAAGCCGAAAACACCAGCCTGAAGATGACGAATGAGACTTCATCGAAACATCGCCAAGACACTTCCAATTTTATGTGGGAGAAAACCCAAATAACCAAAGACCTACAAAGACCTACAACCAAAGAACTACAAAGACCTACATACAAACACCCGCGAAAACCTCAGAAAACAAATGTGTGTGTGTGTGTGTGTGTGTGTATGTGTATACACATGTATATATATATGTGTGTATATGTGTGTATGTGTATACACATGTATATATATATGTGTGTATATGTGTGTATATGTGTGTATGTGTATACACATGTATATATATATATATGTGTGTATATGTGTGTATGTATGTATGTATGTATATATATATATATATATATATATGTGTGTGTGTATATGTGTGTATGTATGTATGTATGTATGTATGTATGTATATATATATATATATATATATATATATATATATATATATATATATATATATATGTACACACACACATGTAGGTACAACATATCACTTTTCAAACACAAACAAATATTTCTGAAATCTTTTTCAAATTTTAAGGATGCATGCCCTTTGGGGGCATGTAGAAATATACACAACATAAAGCCTCTGAGTTATGGTAATTTACTTGGCAAAGAGATGTTCAGTTAGTTTCTTTTTGCCATGTACCCTGCTATTTCCCAAGATTACTAACAGCAAATGGGAACCCTTCAAGAAATCATGGCAGATGTCAAAATATATGCATACAGGAAAATAATTCAATAATGATTCTATTCATATATTTCCTTGACTAATATTCAGTGTCACCTGAAAACAAAAAGTATGCTTTAGGACACCAAGTAGCTGTAAAAGATAAAAGATTTAAAAAATAAGTTACATTAGCTAGAAGTTTCATTTATTGCAGCTAAGATCAAACACACACTGAAGATAATGAGATAAAATACCCATAATAGTTCAGAAAATTACTCTACAGATGCAAGCTGTATCGTAAAGCTTCAGCCAACATGTTCATTAGCAATTGATTCTGGAAAGTGTAATCCCAATTGCTATTCATGATTTAAGAGCATATGAACTATATAATGTGCATATGTTTGCTTTGTCAGAACTATCTGATAGGACAATAATTATTTTGTAATTATTTTGTAGTATTTCTGCCTAATTATTAATTCCCAAACCAGTATGCACTATTTTATATAAATGAATTCACAACTCTGGAACCTTGAACAAAATGGAGCTAATCCATATATAGTACAGATAAATAAAATTATGTACATACTAGCACCCACTGGGGAGGAAAGCTGCCCAAAATGGAAAATAAACCTGTTCCCATTGCTTACATTTATATATTCTTAAGTCTGGCTCTTTGGAATCAAAGTGTTGAGAAAGAATAGATATGGTTGGATCTCACTCAGACAAAGACAAAGACTAAAGATATGAGTGAAACCCAGGAGTATATGGGCTTCTAAAATAGAAAAAAGAACAGAAGGGTGTGGGCTCCTTTGTGGAGAATACTTATTTATTTATTATTTATTTATTAATTTAATTTGTATACCGCCCTTCTCCCAGAAGGGACTCAGAGCGGTGAACAGCCAAAATTAAAAAACATACAAATACAAAAGTTAAGATAATTAAAAAGAATTAAATCACTAGCTTCCCAATTTAAAACCCCCAAATCCATAAAATTTAAAATCCCAATTTAAAAACCATTTAGGCTAGGCCGGCTTGATGGAATAAAAACGTCTTCAGGGCTTTACGGAAGGTCCGGAGGTCCGGGATCAATCGTATTCCAGGAGGCAGCTCATTCCACAGGGCGGGTGCCCCCACAGAGAAGGCTCTCCCCCTGGGGGCCGCCAGCCGACATTGCCTGACCGACGGCACCCTGAGGAGGCCCTCTCTGTGAGAGCATATTGGCTGGTGGGAGGTTATCAGTAGCAGCAGGCGGTCTCGCAAATACCCTGGCCCTAAGCCATGGAGCGCTTTAAAGATGAGAACCAACACCTTAAAGCGCACCCGGAAGACCACCGGGAGCCAATGCAGCTCACACAGGAGAGGTGTTACGTGGGAGTGCCACGTCGCTCCCACAATCACCCACGCGGCCGCATTCTGCACCAGCTGGAGCCTCCGGGTGCTCCTCAGGGGGAGCCCCATGTAGAGAGCGTTGCAGTAGTCCAGGCGTGATGTGACCAAGGCATGAGTGACTGTGCACAAGGAGTCCCGATCCAGAAAGGGGCGCAACTGGCGTATCAGGCGAACCTGATAAAAAGCCCCCCTGGCCATCATATGCTCTTCTAAAGACAGCCGTGTGTTCAGGAGGATGCCCAAGTTGCGAGCCCCCTCTGTGGGGGTCAGTGACTCGCCCCCAATACCCAGCAATGGCACCAGCTGGCTATACCAGGACGCCGGCATCCACAGCCACTCGGTCTTGGAAGGGTTGAGCCGAAGCCTGTTCCTCCCCATCCAGACCCGCACAGCCTCCAGACACTGGGACATCACTTCGAGGGCATCATTGGGGTGGTCTGGGGTGGAGATGTACAGCTGAGTATCATCAGCGTACAGATGGCATCGCACCCCAAAACCACAGATGATCTCACCCAGCGGCTTCACATAAATGCTGAACAGGAGCGGCGAGAGGACCGACCCTTGTGGCACCCCACAAGCAAGGCGCCTCGAGGTCGACCTCTGCCCCCCTGCCAACACAGACTGTGACCGGTCAGAGAGATAGGAGGAGAACCACCGCAACACGGTGCCTCCCACCCCCAATCCCTCCAGCCGGCGCAGCATGATACCATGGTCGATGGTATCAAAAGCCGCTGAGAGGTCTTACAGGACCAGAACAGAGGAACAACCGCTGTCCTGAGCCCTCCAGAGATCATCCACCAATGCGACCAATGCCGTCTCCGTGCTGTACCCAGGCCTGAAGCCGGACTGGCACAGATCTAGATAGACGGTTTCATCCAGGTACTGTGGGAGCTGTCGCGCAACCACACTCTCCACAACCTTCACAACAAAGCGAAGGTTGGAGACTGGACGATAGTTTGCCAAAACGGCTGGGTCCAGAGAAGGCTTCTTGAGGAGGGTCCTCACCACCGCCTCTTTCAAGGCAGGAGGCAAGAAACCCTCACTCAGAGAAGCATTTATAATCCTCTGGAGCCAGCCTCGTGTTACCTCCCGGGTGGCCAGTACCAGCCAGGAGGGGCACAAGTCCAATAAACATGTGGTTGCGTTTAACCTCCCCAGAATCCTGTCCACGTCCTCAGGAGTCACAGGGTCGAACTCAAGGTAACATTCTCAAGACCAGCCTCAGTCACCCCGCCGGGATCTACCCACTTGATCACTTATGGTATGCTGCTTCTGAGTCACAGCTGAATCTAATAATTGTGCATCATTATTTTGATGCACAATTACCTAAATAACTGTAATTGGATAAATACTTATTGGAATATATTTGCAGTTAACATTTATAAAGTTGAAAAAATAAATTTTTAATTTTTACCTTATTTTTAATTGTGCTGACTGATTAATTTAACATCTTAGGATAAGTACTTCTACTGAGTATGCACATTTGTGAAATATAACATAATATAATCATCATCATTATCATTATCATCATCATCATTATCATTATCATTGGGGCATTTGGTATCATATCCAAGAATTTTACAAAACACATCAAGAAATTGCAGCTTCCTGCAATAACACCAGCGGAACTGCGCTACTCGGAACATCATATATTTTAAGAAGATACTTGGTTGATACCTAGGATGCTGGCAGCAACTCGTATCAACCATTAGCACCAGTCAATGGTATTTGTGATGCATTTTTAAATGTTCAGTTGACTGAGTTTCATGTTTAATGAATAAAAGAGATAATAATAATAATAGACCTGTACAAAGTAATAAAATACAAAAACTTGCAAATAGAAACAGAACAATTGTGGCAAAAGAAAGGAAAAGTAATATCAACAGAAACAGGCACCTTGGTACAATCCCAAAACAATTGGAGTACCACTTGGGCACCATTGGCTTGACAAATTCACCAGCAGTCAATTGTAAAGGGCAGCTTTACTTGAAACAGTGTACCTCCTGCTAAAATATCTGTAACACTATCAAACATCCACATCAATAGGCAGGCAAAAATGCCAAATCTAAGCTGAGCATTTTGCTGACTATATAACAAACCATAACATTACATGACCAATACATTAAAAAATAATACACAAAGTAGATAATAAGCAATGGCTAAAAGCAAGAAAATTGAAGAAGTTGGTTCTGGTTGCCCAAGACCAAGATTTAAGAATGAATGAATACAAGAAAAGCAACAGACAGGGACTTCCGGTGGCTCCGCGATCCCCGATGGATGCTCCTTTAGGAGCTCCAGCCCCATGATTCCGTTTGCCGCTAGAACAGTGAAAATCAGCTGTCTAGCGGCTCGAAACTCTCCCCCAGGGAAAAAGGGGGAGGGAAGAGCAGAAGGGTCTGGGTAGAGCTCCCCTAGACCCCCAGGTTTTCTTTTTAAGCCTGGAGTTTGCAGGGTGAGAGCTCCCTGAAAGCCCTTCAGTGCTCCGGATCCGGGACGAGTCTGCTTTATGAGAACAAGGGGTCGCGACCACACCAGCAATGCAATTTTAAGGATTATGAGAAACTTTGACCCTGGATGCTGGCAGAGCAAAATCAGGAGAACAAAAAATGCAAGTACTGAACTTTAACTCCGTTTAAAAGAAAAAAAAAGATGGCGCCTAAGGGTGTGAAAACGAAACTTATTGTTAGTGAAAGTGCTTGTTAATGCTGCAACATTGTTAAAGCTACTGGATTATGCAGCAAGAAAAAGATTTAAAGTGCTAGTGGAATGGAAAAGACTATAATATTGACCTCAACTAATTTATATTTCTAAATTGTGTGGAAAATAATTAGACTTATTGACCTGATAGCTGAATAAATTTAAAGTGAAAATTGAAATATGGCTGACACCAAGGATGGAGGATCATTATTATATGAGCCAGCAAACTCACAAGTTGTGACTGTAAAGGTTTTACAAGAACTCTTAAATTTTCATACTTCTGTTATATTAGAATCAATTAAAAGGACTGTTCAAAATTATAATCTGGAGAACAACAATGATTTGCTGGCTGGAAAAGAGGAAGAAATTAACCAAGCTAATGTGACTTTGGAGGAGGGAAAAGAGGCTGTCAGGATTAAGATGGAAGATAGCACACTGGAAACAGAGGTTTTGGCAGAGACTGCTATGCAATTAATTGAAAAGCAGCAAATAGACTCTTTCCTGCAGACTGATAAACTTTACTGTGACAAACTTTGGCTTTACAGACAGAATCAATCTTTAAGGAATGAAGTGACTGATTATACAAGCAGGAAGAGTAGAAATGGAGGTTTCAAATTAAAGGAGATAATTCTAAGAAGAGAACAAATTCCAAAGATACATCAGCCTCAAATCCATATTCAAAATTTTTTGAAAATAAAAGCAGGGGGAGGAGCAATGCTGAAGAAGAAAGTATTATTGAAGAAGAAGGATTGGAAAAAAATAGAAAGAAAGGAAGAATGGAAGATTAATCTCTTTTGGGGAGGATCTTAATAATAAATCTGAAAAGCTTACTGAAATTAGTATTTTTTAAATTTAAGTAAAAATGTTTAACTAAAAATGGATAGCTTTTTAAAAGTTATCGAGGTACTAAAATGGTTAACTTTAAAGCTAACGGATAGCTTCCTGAACCCAATAGATTAATAGAATATTTAAGGTTATATTCTGAAGAATGTTTTATTGAAATCTTTTTTAAAAACTTACTGAAGTATTAAAATGGTTAATTTAAAATTGAATGGATAGCCTTTTAAAAAAAAAGTTTTGAAACTTATATTTTGAAGAATGTCTTATTGAGGTATTAAGAGATTTTAAAAGGTTTAACTTAAAATAATATTTTTTTAAAAAAATATATGCTTTAAAGAAAGTTTTAAAATGTTTAATTTAGAATTTTAAAAGAGGAGGCTGATGAATAACACTTAAAGAGGAGTTAAAGAGTGTGAGGGAATTTTGAATCTTGTAGTTAGTTAGCATATTTTAGCTTATGCTTGTTTAATGTTATACCCTGTTTTTGCTCTGGGAAGTCGGGGTGGGGGGTGGGGAGGGGGGGTTGAAGGTTGTGTGGGGATAAAATTGTTGTCTAATTTTTAATAAAATTAAAAGATAGATAAATGTATTAATAGAGAAGTAAGAAATGTGGGGGAAATGTCATAATAAAGGAAATGATAATATTAAGATATGATAAATTTTGGAGGAGTAAAAAGAAGACACAAAAGATGTATTCAGGAGATATATTGAATGATTGATTATGTATTGTTTGCTTGTTTGTTTATAAAAAATAAAAACTTTTTGAATAAAAAAAAGAAAAGCAACAGACAGGAAATTATGCCTCTGCAAAAAAAAAAAAAAAAAAAAACCCTGAAGAAACATTGGACCACAGTTATTTCAAGAAGATCACACAGACTGACTTCAGACAATGGCAAAGTAGCAACAATGGTTCATTGGAAGATCTGTAAGAAATAGCATTTGTCTACAAGCAAGAACTGGTGGGTTCACAAAATAGGCAAAATAATAGAAAATGAAGAAGCTAAAGTGCTCTTGGATTTTAGAATTTCAATAGATCTGAACATAACACCCCAGATTTAACAACTGTTGATAAAATAAAATAAAAAGTCTGTAAAATGGAGATGGCAGTACTCGGAAGTAGCAAATAGAAGAGAAAGAACTGAAAAACATAAAAAATACAAAAAGCTGCCAATAGAATTAGAATGACCTTGGCAAAAGAAAGCAAAGATTGTACCAACATTGATTGTCATGGGTGCAATCCAAAACATCTGGAGCACCACTTGATCCCCATCAACATTAATAAAATTACCATAAATCAAATGCAAAAGTCAGGTTTATTAGGAATAGGAATAACCTGCCACAATACCTTTAGCACCATCAAATGACATCTGCCTATCAAGATCCTTCGGAAGGACTTGATAAGCTGAATAAAAATGTAAAATCCAGTCTAAATATCTGGCTGACTATGCAACAGACCATAATAATAATATTTTTCTCTTTTAACAAATGTGGTATTTTTTTCAATGATATTTGAGAGAACCTGAATTTGAGTGGTTGTTTCAAAGTTAATCAAAAATAACACTCAAAAGATTATAGCTCATAATAGAATTGGAAGCCTAAACACTGTATATTCTCCAAAGGAAGGGAAGGCAGTCAGACTGGGGAAGGACTTCCTCTATGTAGCATTGATCGAGTCTTGCCAATAAGAATAACTCCGCCCTTATGGCCCAGTGTTTCGACTCGATCTATGCTGGATAGACGTGTCTTCCACTATCTCCTACTAACTGCTAGATTACCTTGCCTTTGGACTTTATTTCATTTGTTTTAATTGAGTTTTACGGCTACAGTCTAATTGTGAGTAAAAACCTCAATTGCTGCCGGGGATCCTGCTCTGACAGCTGTCAGCTCTCCCCCTCAGCAGCCTTATCTCTCTGATCGTGCTGGGAGCCTGCCGGCTGTCAGTTCTCCCCCTCAGCAGCCTTATCTCTCCGATCGTGCTAATTAGCCCCTGCTGTGCTTCAAAGGCTTCTGCCCAGCAGCATTCCTCCCGGCTTGAAAATCTGCTCGCCTTAATTTGCTGCTGTGAGCCTGCAAGGATCCTAACGGAGAGGCTTTTTCCTCTGCGGCCTTATCTCCCCCGATCTCCTTAACGAGCTGCTGCTGCGTTTCAAAGGCATTTAGCCAAGCAGCGTTTTCCCTCGGCTGGAGCTTGCCTCGCTGCAACTCATATCGCAGTAATAGCCTTGAGCTAGCGATTCTTCTGCCTGTTTATTATTGGATTAACTTTTGCCTGTGGGGAGCCTAATTGGATTGCTGCATCAGTAAGTTTGGGCGGTTAATTTTGGCGTGAATTTGCCAGCAGCCATTTTGTTCAACGGAGATCTCTGTCATGGGGGATAGATCCAAGTCCACAGCCTCAGCCCCTTCAAAGCGCCATGCTGCTAATACTAATGACCCGCTGGAAGGTTCCTCGACCCAGCCCCCTCCAGCCAAGCGGTCCAGGGCTACTAAGGCCGCGGCGCCTGCTATCCCTGCGCCCTCCAAAGAGGAACAACGCCACCATCGTGCAATGGAGAAGGCTTTCTCTAGGGCGGCCCATCAATCTCGGGCTCCAGCCCCCAAACCGGCCCACCAGACCCCTCCTGCATCAACTTCCCACATGGCTGATTCCCACAATTCCAGGGAGCTATCTCCGGACCGCCCTCCTTCAGCTGGGCCTCCTCCCCCCCCAGGGAAGGAACCTTTGTTCCAGACGCTGTCTGAGGCAGTTTCCTCTAGGAGCTCTTCTCCAGCTCCACCTGTGGACCCACCTGCGCCCGCTGCTCCTCCTCAGGTGCCCGAAGCCTTTGAGGCTATGCTAACCAGAGTCATCTGGGATGGCTTCGCCCAATGTTTACAGCAAGTGGGGTTGCCTTCTGCACCCCCTCCTCAACCACAATGCCAACTTCGTGGTTTCGATGACCAGTCCCTTGACCTGGAACAGGATGACTATGACTATGCGGGGGACTTAGCTTTGCCCTCGGATCATGAAGAGGCCCTGGATGCAGCCCTTTCTGACGATGAAGGATTGATACCGGATCAGTCACCGTTTATTGGTCTTTTTAACCCACAGATGTTCAGATCCCTACTGTTTAAGGCCATTGCCACCACCCGCTTGGGTGAGGTTCCATCGGCTGCCTCCGCTCCCACTCCCTCGGACCCCGCTTCTGCTCTCTTTGCAGAACCAACTGTGGCTCCGGAAACAGTTCTGGCACCAAAGCTTTTTCTAGACGTGCTCCAACGCCAATGGTCCCTTCCGGGCGCGGGTCCCAGCCCTAACAACTTAGACAAACGACTCTACAATTCTGCTCCAGCCTTGGCCGACCTTCTCCAACCTCCAGTCGTTGACTCTCCCATCGTCGCCTTGACTAATCCAGTCCACCCCACGGGCCTGCCCGAAGATTCCCTTCGTCCGGAGGACAAGAGAGCAGAGAAGACGCTCGTCAAGGGTCATCTCACGGCTGCTTGGTCCATCCGGGCCTCATCCTCGGCGTCCTTTTTTAACTGTGCGGCCCTTCTCTGGTTGAGACAGCTGCAAGACCGCTTGCCCCGTGCCGACCTCAGAGCTCATCAAGATCTCAATAAGATTGCCGCAGCCCTGGAATATTCAGCAGATGCCACCCTCAACGCTACGAGATTCGCTGCCAGGGCCCTTGGCTCTTCCATCACTTCGCGCCGCCTTCTCTGGCTCAGGGGCTGGCAGGCGGATATGCGTAGTAAGTGGCAGCTCGCCTCTGCCCCCTATTCCGCAGGTTCTCTTTTTGGACCCCCGCTGGAACCTCTCCTGATCGAAACCCGGGACAAGCGCAAGATTCTCCCTTCTCAGCTTCGGCGGTCGGCTTCACGCTACACTCCGTATCCACGGTCCCAGTCCTTTCGTGGGCCTGACTCCAGCTCGTTCCAGCCACGCTACCAGTGTCCCGCCCCTCCTCGAAGCCAACATCTTGGCTTCAGGTTAGATTGGGGGGTAGTAACCTGCCACGCCGGTCCTTTCGGGGAGGGCGGGGACGCTTTGCCAGACGAGGCAGATAGTTCCCGCAATGATATTCCTATAGGGGGTCGCTTGTCCTAATTCTATTCCCAATGGGTCTCCTCTGTATCTGACGCCTGGGTTCTCTCCACTATTCGCTCGGGCCTTCTTTTGGAATTCCTCAGCCCTCCTCCCCCCAGTTTTTATTTCCTGCCCTGTCTCTCGGGACCCGCAGAAGCAGGCCCTTGTTTCCTCAGCCATCAACCATCTCCTGGCTATTCAGGCTGTTCAGAGGGTGCCCCCTGATCAACAGGGCAGGGGATTTTACTCCCGTCTTTTTGTAGTCCCTAAGTCCTCGGGGGGATGGAGGGCCATTTTAGACCTTAAAGCTCTGAACCGGTACATAATTTATCGCTGGTTCAAGATGCACACCCTGTTCTCCATTTTGGAGTGCCTCCGCCCAGTGGATTTTCTCTCTTCAATTGATTTAACGGAGGCCTAACTCCATATTCCGATTCACCCTTCCCACCGTCAGTTTCTCCGTTTTCATTTCATGGGGTCCCATTTCCAGTATAGAGCCTTGCCCTTTGGTCTCTCCTTGGCCCCAAGGGTTTTCACCAAGGTCATGGCTACACTCATAGGTCATATCAGGTCCCTTCCCATTAGGCTCCAATTTTATTTGGACGATATCCTCATTATGTCTACTTCCCTTTCTTCGGCCACCAAGGACCTTGATTCTGTCCTTTCTCTTCTCCAATCCCATGGGTTCTCTGTCAATTGGGCCAAAAGCCACCTATCACCTTCCACAAGTATCGTCCACCTGGGAGCCACAATTGACACAGTCTCTTCCAGGGTGTTCCTCTCCCCAGACCGTCAACTGGCTCTCTGTGACCTAATTGGCCAATGCTGGGCTGCGGATTCTGTCTCTCTCATGAAACTCTCTTGCCTTCTGGGTAAAATGGTTTCCACTTTCGGAATTGTTCCCTGGTCTAGATTGCACTGCAGGGAGCTGCAGTGGCTCCTCCTCCCGTACCAGCGCGCTGGCAGGAGCAACTCTCTGGCCCGCATCCGTCTCCCTCCTTCAGTACGGTCCTCCCTCCGATGGTGGTCCTCAGAGGCAATCTGCAAGGGGAGCAATTACACAGAACCATCTCGACTGGTCCTCACGACGGATGCCAGCTTGACCGGCTGGGGGGCTCACCTGCTCCATCACATGGCCCAAGGTCAGTGGACCGCCCGGGACCGACAACACAACATCAACTACCTAGAATTGCGGGCCGTGCGCCTAGCCCTCCTCTCCTTTCGATCTCTGGTGGACGGCAAGGACATTCTAGTCCTTACCGACAACATGGCAACCAAAGCGCACTTAAACAAGATGGGGGGCACTCATTCCAAAGCTCTGCTTACGGAGACCATTCTGCTGGGCCGCATCCCATCTGTCATCCATCCGGGCGGACCACATTTCCGGGACGGCAAATCTACAAGCGGATGCTCTCAGCCGCTCTCCCGTGGATCACGGGGAGTGGAGCCTCTCTCCATCCCTCTTCCGGGAGATTGTCCGTCGATACGGGACCCCGGTTGTCGACCTGTTCGCCTTGGCGACGAATCACCTCCTTCCACGGTACTTCTCACGGTTCCCGGACCCTCAGGCAGAGGATTCCGACGCCCTCCGCTGCCCGTGGCCTCCCGGTCTTCTATACGTATTCCCTCCCCTTCCCCTCATCCCTTGTGTACTCAGGAAGATGTCAGCAGAGAAGGCGGATCTACTTCTCGTCGCCCTGCACTGGCCACGTCACCCTTGGTACGCGGACCTGCTATCCCTCTCTGTAGCACATCACTGGCGCATACTGGACTCCTTAGTGACGCTGACCCAGAGCCGTCTCACTTATCCGGATCCCAAGTGGCTTCACTTGACCGTGTGGAGGTTGAGCAGGGTCTCCTAACAGTCCCTCCTCCGGTGGCTACCACGATGCAAGCTGCTCGCCGCCCATCTACAACCAGGATCTATGGAGCTACCTGGCGCGCCTTCGTTTCCTGGTGTAACCGTTCTGCGGTCGATCCTCTTTCGGCTTCTGTCCTCCACATCCTTTCCTTCCTCCAAGCGGGATTCGAAGCAGGATTAGCTCCTAACACCCTCCGTCGTCAGGTGGCAGCTCTGGCTTCCGTCCTTTCCTGTGGTTCTCCGGACTCTTTGTCCCATCACCCCTTCATCCGCATTTTCCTCCGCGGAGCTACCAATCTCCGCCCTCCTCCTGTGCATCGTTTCCCTACTTGGGATCTGAACAAAGTTCTCACGGCACTCGTCTCGTCTCCCTTCGAACTGCTTCGTCAAGTTTCTCTCCGTTTCCTATCGTTCAAAGTTTCGTTCCTCGTCGCTATTACTTTGGCGCGCAGGATATCGGAGCTAGCTGCCCTGTCCACCCGCAGTGACCTTTGTATCTTTCACAGGGACAGGGTGGTCCTGCGCCTTGACCCGGCTTTTTTGCCTAAAGTTAACATGTTGTTCCATAGGGCACAAGAGGTTGTGCTCCCGAATTTTTGCCCTCACCCCACGCATCGACTGGATGTCCGCAGGGCTCTGCGGATCTACCTGGCCCGGACTGCTCCTTTTCGCAAAACAGAAGCGTTGTTCGTTTCCTTTCAACCAGATACTGTGGGGGCCCGTGTCTCTAGTACTACCTTAGGACGATGGATCAGGGCTACTATCGCCTCTGCCTACCAACAATTGAAGCTGCCCGTCCCGCGAAACATCACGGCCCATTCAACCAGGAGCGCAGCGACTTCCAGCGCTTGGTCCACTCAAGCGCCTCTAGAAGAGGTCTGCAGGGCTGCCATGTGGACTTCTATTTTTCCGTTCATCCGCCACTACCGCGTGGATTCCTTCGCATCTGCGGATGCTGCCTTTGGTCGCCGGGTCCTGCAGTCCGTTCTTCCCCCCTGAGGTATTCAGGCCGGTTGTTCCCACCCTGGTGGACATGCAGCTTTGGTATGTCCCCAGTCTGACTGCCTTCCCTTCCTTCGGAGAATGGACGTTGGTCTTACCTGATACGTCCGTTCTCATTCAGGAAGGGAAGTCAGTCAGCCCCACCCTTGGGTCCGGCCCTCTCGGTCGGTTGGGGGAGGGTGCTTTTAATTCTTGCTCATTTCAGGAAGACACATCAGTCTACGCCTACGCCCTCGCCGAAACACTGGGCCATGAGGGCGGAGTTATTCTGATTGGCAAGACTCGATCAATGCTGCATAGAGGAAGTCCTTCCCCAGTCTGACTGACTTCCCTTCCTGAACGAGAACGGACATATCAGGTAAGACCAACGTCCATTCAATTTCTTAGTAGTCAATTCTGGTCTCTTTTTTAAATTTTTAGTATTGAAATATTTCGGTGTGCAAGTATACATTTATATCAGGGTTGTCAAACTCAAGGTCCATGGGCTGGATCCAGCCAGCGACATGGTCAGATCCAGCCCATGCAGCCATCCTGAAAATTGTAAGAAACCGGCCCATGTCATTTCAGCCCAACCCATACTATCCTGGCATTCTTGTGTGCGCGCAGAAGGCAGCAGATGCACGCATACACAGGCCCGGCTCACCCATCCTGGCATGAGTGCATGAGCACAGGAGGAGGTGAGCCAGCTTTGCCTCATCTATAGCTTACCCATTGGCCACCACCATCTCCTCCTCCTCTTCCTTGTGGATCAGGGGACGCAGCCGCCACTGTTGTCAGCAACCTGCTCCCCTTCTCCAGCCGCTGCACCATGATTCTTGTGCCCCCCCAGCCTGCTCTTCACCCAGCAGTGGAAGCCACTCCAGTCACAGCCTTGGGATTGTCTTCTCGCTGCCCTCACCGTGCCAGCCCTTCACCTGGATGGCTGGCCAAAAGTTTTATTCTCCAGGCGCTGCCCCATGATTTTTGCACTCCCCAGCCTGCTTTCCACTGGCAGAGGAGGCCGCTCCAGCCACTGCCCCGCAACTCTCATGTCCCCAGGCATGAGAATTGCAAGGGCATGAGAATGCCCCCGCAATTGTCTGCCCGGCACTGCCCGGCAGTGGAGGCCACTTCAGCCTCAGCCTCAGTCCCTCCTTTGGCATCCTTTCTTTAATGATTCTATTCCACCATTTCTTCTATATTGTCCTCTGGTGAGTTATCCCAAAGTGAGTTGGCCATGGCGAGTTGGCCATGGCGAGTTGGCCACAGCGAGTTGTCCTAGACCCACTGGCTTTGCGGAGTCGCACAAACTGTTAAATTGTTTCCTAACCTCACAATCCAAGATGGTTTTTCTACATGTTTTAATATTTCTCTGATTCTAGTGATGCCTTTCTTTTTCCATGTGAATTATTCCATTTAGGTTGCACAAATATTGCTATTCACAAACTGGTGATTTGAATGTGAAGCACAGACTGTAATGGATACTAAGTAAAATCTTTAATTTCCCATATCAAATTATTTTTGGTTTTAAAGAGAAATACAGGACAGTTGGAGTTGCCAATTAAACCAGGACATAAAACTGGCATGCATGCCATTATAAAGAGTTTGTAAAGCCAGACACAGATGGCAGTAAATCATTCTCTAAAAATGGCCTCATATATCTTGCAAATGAACAATCTTGTTTCCATTGCTATGAGGTATGGAAACCGTATAGTGAAATCTCCATTACTCATTCTTTCTGCTCTAAACACTTCACTATATTAAAGGCAAGCCTATAAGAAAAATGAGTACACATCCAAGCACATAAACATCATAATAAAACCATGGACTAGAATATGCTATACATTTAAGAAAAACACTCTGTGTAACAATTTCTTTATTTTAGTAGATGGGAAAATCAATTACAAATTAAAATGCCTCCCCAACTTAGATGTTACATCACATTGAGCATGTTTCCAAGTTTCAAGATCTGAAGACCTTATATCTTTTTACTTTCCACAAATATAATTGGATCTGTTGCTTTTATCTGCCATGACAGCTCCTGTTTTGCTAATGTAGTTTTAAGTAAGTAAGCTTTTATTGCGGTCAGAGACCTAATGTAGTTTTATTATAGAATGCTTGATTGTTGCAATTATGTGTTAATTAGTATGCATGCCGCCCTAGAAAGAGAATCTCATCTGAGAAGTTTCATCAAGAGGCATCCGCTAATGGACTCCCTTACAACAAATTAAAATCTTTCATGATATTTCAATTCACAATTGTTTCTAAAATAAAGATGTATGTTTTAAAATAGTTATATTCCTACATCCTCCTGCATAGGACTATGGTTGACAACATTGCTATTTTAGATCCCCAAAGAAGAAAAGTTATGTCTCTATCAAGAGAAGCTAACACTGATGATGTTACGTAGTTTGATAATGAAACATTTGACAGAAAACTACCAAGCTCAGAGAGTACCAAAAACTCCACAGTAATATTTGTGTTATACACTGAAATGTTTTTCCTGCTGTGGCCTCATTATATAAGAGAAATCTCTATTTTTATTTATCTTATGTATCGAATTTCAACTTTACACTGGCAAAAGTGAACTTTAGAGGACAGTTAACACTGCTTAGCTAAATATGTGTTGTATTCTCTGTTCACAGCTGATGTATTTTATCTTTCCCCCAAACATTTCTCCAACAGAAACAAATTTTAAGGCAATGTTTCAAGGCAGAAAATTTGGAAATTCATTGAGATTTTTTAGGATTACTTCCAGAGATACACTCAGATGAAGAAATTAATATTTTCATATTCATAGAAAGGCAGCAGGCTCAACAGTCAGCCAGATGTTCAGACTGGATTTGGCATTTTGGTTACCTATCAAGTCTTTTCCAAGGGTCTGGAATATGCAGATCTGGATATTTATTATTATTATGTTTGCCACACAATTAGCCAGATGTTGAGATTGGATTTGGCATTTTTGTTTATCTATCAAGTTCTTTCAAAGGACCTGAGGTAGGCAGATCTGGATGTTTGAGGGTGCTGCAGATGTCATTGCAGGATATTTGTAAGTATAAGTAAAGCCAATGGTGTTTAAATTTAAGCCAATGGGGTTTTGGAGATTGCACCCAAGGCACCTATTACTATTGGTACTACCTTTGCTTGCTTTTGCCACAGTCATCCTACTTTTTTTTAGATCTTTGTAGTTTGTTATCTTCTCCAGTTCTTTCTCTTCTCTTCTGCTATCTCCAGGTATTGCCATGAGCACTATCTACTGATTTGTTTTTCTTATTGACAGTTGCTAAGTCTGGGTATTATGTGGCAGGTGCCTGTCTGTTTGAATTCCAAAGTCCCAGAGCAATTTAGCATGTCCATTTTCTATGACTTTCTCTATTTTATGGTCCCACCAGTTCTTTCTTTCTCTTAGCCATTGATAGACCTTGTTATTTCCCTGCTACTTTTTAATGTACTAGCAATGTAATGTTTTGTTTTCCTGTGCCTCCATTCTGTTCTTCATTTGGTCTTTCTTGTATGCCAGTTTAATCTCTTCAGTAGTCAGTAAGCTTCCTGGTATACTAGCTTCAGTGTATCTTTTTTACTACTCTTTGGATAATTTTTCAATGCTACGTATATGATCTACTGTTACTTCTGATTCTTTGAACAATATGCACATGGAATCATTTGATGATTTTTAAAGCTTAAAAAAACCTTTTTTTAAACTAATGCCTTGATTGTTTATTTAGAATAGCATGCTATCTAGCAAAACCAAGCCTTCAGTTTCTTTTTTTATGTTCCAGTTGTAGGCCATTGCTGCCTTTCTCCTGATCTTTTATAGAAATTGACCATATAATGGTTCTCCTTGCCAGCCTTTTGTTCCTGTTTTTATTACATTATGTCAACATTCACCTTTTGTCTCCTGTACATTTAGTAAGTTTCAATTCTTAACTTGCATCGATGCTTGTTCTTAGCTGTCTTTTACATAATCAGCTAATGAACACTTTTTTCTATGACAATTTGTTTGACTTGAACTAAACATTTACCTCCATTTCTATGGCACAAGTATATATTACTATGGGGATGCAATGCATGGTAAATATCTTTTGTCTTTCAGTCCAAACTGTCCAGTTTACCTTGTTCAATTAATAATTTCAGCAGTGTATCACAGGTATGGCCCAAGTACTGATGGCTTTGATGATGTTTCCACAGTTTAATTTTGTCATTAGCAATTTTGTCATTAGCAATTAGCAAAGGATTTATTTATTTTTTTGAAATAGAAATGTTCTGTAATATTCCTTATTTGTTAAGTTTTCATTGTTTAAAAAACAAAGACCATTTATATGGTCTTTATTCTAATCCTGCTTGACAACCAATAAAATATTTCAATCTTGTTCTTACTGGCTGCTATTGATATGTTTAGCAAGTATGTAAGAAACAAAGCAGCTGAGAAACTGGAGAAAAGTAATCATAATTACATTCTTTTGAATTGTAGAAGTAGACTTTTCAGTCTTACAGAAGATTCCCAAGATAGCTTTTAATTAAAACTATTTTAAAAAAGCATGGTTACCAAATAGCACAGATGTATGAAGCAGTCTCATGAATATATGCTCCTACTCATTGTTTTAATTGCCATCTAGGATTGCAGGCAGTGGTGGGATTCAATTTTTTTAACAACCGGTTCTGTGGGCATGGCTTAGTTATGGGTGTGGCTTGGTGGTCATGTGACTGGGTGGGTATGGCTAGCTGGTTATGTGACCGGTGGGCGTGGCTATCTGCATAGGGACTACAGAGGGCTGAAAAAAGTCATTTCTGACTGGTCTTCGCACTTTTGACTGGTCCTCGCACTTATGACCATCCTCACATTTATTCCCATTGCGGCATTCTTAACAACCGTGTCACTCACAACTGCTTCTCTTCATCATGGTGACAAGATAGGGCAAAAACATAAAATGTGAGGACAGTCGTAAGTTCGAGGACTGGTCAAAAGTGCGAGGACCAGTCAAAAATAACTTTTTCAGCCCTCTGAGTAGTCCATATGCACAAAAGGACTATCCAGAGGGCTGAAAAAAGTGATTTCTGACAGGTCCTCGCACTTTTGACTGGTCTTCGCACTTATGACTGGTCATCATTTATGCCCATTGTAGCATTCTTAACAACCGTGTCACTCATTTCACAACTGCTTCTCTTCACCATGGTGACAAGATAGGGCAAAAACGTAAAACGTGAGGACAGTCGTAAGTTCGAGGACTGGTCAAAGTGCGAGGACCATTCAGAAATAACTTTTTCAGCCCTCTGAGTAGTCCATATGCATAACAGGATACAGCAATAGAGAGGGATGAAGGAAGGGAAGGGAAATTAGAGTAGGAGTGAGGGTAAGAGAGGGAGGAAGAGAGGAGGAGAAGGAGAAAGGAAGAGGAAGTAGGGAGGAGAAGAAGAGGGGGAGGAAGAGAAAGTAAGAAGGAAAGAAAAGAGAGAGGTGTTAGGTTTGAGGAGAAAGATTGCTGTACAATAAAAAAGATGAAAGGGAAGAAAGCCAACCCCAAACAAATATAAAGATATTAAGATAAAGAATGAATTGTTAAACTTTAAAGAATAAAAGAGAACAAATATGAATAAATAGCAATAATTAGAAACACACATACAAACATACAATGTATTTTCTTTGAACAGAGTATTTGGCCGGTTCACAAATTTAAACAGTGTTTAGTCATTTCAATTAAATTTACAATTTCTATATTTCCTTTTTGCCATATTTATTCCTCATCTATTTTTGTAAAAAACCAATATTACCCTTCATCCTCATCTCTAATCTTAATCAAATTCAATTTTTCCCTTCTATTCTATATTGTACCCCTTCCCATTGTCATCTATTTTTATATCCATCCTCACATTGGTTAATTATGTAATATTACAGTTGTTTAATATAAGTTCAACATTTTAATATAAATCAATTAGTTATATAACTACCTTTTTTGTATATTAATCAATATGAACATGAATATTCCAATTATTTCCATGCAATCCAATTTCTTACAAATCAATTAATTATATTTACCAATAATAATAAACCAAATAATTTCCCCCATATATTCCTCCAAACCACAACTTAACCATTTCTGCTTTCAACATAATATACAATTAATAGTATCTCAATTATTACAATTCCCTAGTTAAATAGAGCTTTTTTTCTTTTGTGCTTTAAAATCTTGAACTCTCCTCTTTTTCCCTAAATTTTCCATTGTTTGCACCTACCTTTTTTGGTGAGGAAAAAGAAAAGAAATCTGCCTGCCTAATTTTCCAACGTTGCAGCAACAGCAAAGCCAACAGCCTGCTTTACTTTCAGTTACATTTTTCAGCATAGCTAGAGGAAAAAAAATCTGCTCAAGCAAGCAGCAGAGCCCTGACCAAAACAGCTGAGAGCAAATCAGCTGAGAGTCGGGAGCTGATCTAAGCAAGGGCTAATTAGCCTATGCTGAAGCTCTGCGGGCCAATAAAATTACAAAAAAACACCGAACCGTTTGTTAAATTGCTGGCTCGCCCGCCCCTCACCCACCACTATTTATTGGCAATAAATAGTGGTGCGGAGGGGTGGGGCAAGAATATGTGAAAGCTAAGGAAAGGTTTTATCCAAACCTAAATACATCTTCTAAAACGCTTCTGATGAAGTCCCGTAGGGTTAAATAGGATCCTATAAAAGTAGATGGTCTTTTAGATACTGTGCTACTTACAATAGAATGCAAACTGAATATTACTTTTGAAGAGGACTAGATTCGGGGGACACGCATATTCTTTGGTTCTAACTTGAAGCCTCAATAATAAGGCCTGAAACTTTGGTCAAGGCTAAATACTTCTCTTTATGCCAGTAAGGAGTTGCTGAGATGACACAGGGTATTTTTATCTTAAAAGAGCAGACTGACCCAGACAGATGCATCCTGTTGCTTACTTCTGCATTCCACCCTAAATGTCATATATAACATATGATAAGTATAAGTAACTCCCAGTATATTCATGTGACTCCCTTTTTGCTTTTATCTATTACCAAATGTCTGGACTAGGCGTCTTTCGGTTCCTCCTAAGACCAAATATGTCTAAATGTAACACCCAGACAATGTATATGTAATTTAGAGTATAAAAACAACACCTTTGTACACCCTTCGGGGTTCAGACAATTTGCTGTGTTTACTGCTGTTTGAACCTCTATGCATAATAAACCTTTCCTGCATTGAAGAGCTTGGTTTGGTCCCGTCTTTTCCTACAACACTTTAGTGAAAATGCAATAACCTTGATAAAACTGTCATTTATAGGTAACTAGGAAATTGTATATTTGTATATGTAATCTGGCTATTTGTTCTTTGGCGTTCAAATCATCAGATAACATTATGCCAACTAATGGAATAAAAGCAAATCACATGCTCACTAGAGAATTACATGATCATCATGATTACTGAAATAATTTAATAGGATTTCCAGTGGGAAAAGAATGAAAGTAGGCACCATAATGAGATCAAATATGAAGACAACCCAGAAATGACAATGCTACCAAATCTTGATTTCTTAAAAAATTGTCTTTGCATATTAACTTTATAAAAAGTAATAGGTCAACATGAAGACCTTTAAGCAACTGAAAATATAGGTAGATTTGTTAGGCAGATATAAGTAGTATTCTGCACAGCATCATGGTGGCAGATAGCATATTCAGATGGGGGGGTCTCACACCATTAATTCTAAAATGTAAAGAAAAAGGTCTTTGCAAATTTAATTGGTTATGTCTCTCACTTAATACTTTCTCCATATCTATCTACATTTCAATGATCTGTCCATTTAATTGGCATCCAGTTAAACACATTGGAAAGGGAATGGAGCTGTAGAGGAAAGATGGAACAGAGTTCAGCATTCCATCATCTATATATTCTTTCAAATATTTCACTTATGGCATCATCCTTCATTTTACCCACATAAACATCCTAAAAATTTAAAATTAGTCTACATATGTAAGACCATATTGTGTAGTCATTTAAAAAGAGACCTTTCAAAATGGTATTTTAGTAAAAATGTAGTTGTTATTAGACCTAAGCTAATCTTTTCTTCTTGAGTTCATTAAGAACATTCCACATAAAATTAAGCCCGATTTAGATCAGAAAGAGAGTAAGTTCAGATCCATTTTCAGTTGAGGCCACTGTGCTTCCTATAATATCTTGGGAATACCATAATTCAGAAGCTGGAAACCTTTTCTCCTGTATGTCAAAAAACATAGTCATCCATTAATACAGGTAGTCCTCAGCTAATGCCCACAATCTGGATCAGAATTTTGGTCGCTAAGCAATGCATTCATTACGTGAGTCATCACATGACCAAGCCCAATTATGGTCATTAAGTGAATTATAAGAGTTCATAAGTGAATCATGTGGTCAATATGTTAATCACATGGATGTTAAGGAAATCCAGTTTTCACAATTGACTTTGCTTGTCAGAAGCTGACTACAGTCATCATCACATGTGCCCAAATTGTGATCACAAAAACACAAAACCACAAAGGTGATGCATGATCAGAACCTTGAGGATGGATCATAAATCACTTTTCCCAAGGTCTTTATAACTTTGAACTATCAATAAACAAATAGCTGTAAGTCAAGAATTACCTATATGGCACTCTAGGCTTCGATCTTAAAACTATAGCATTGTCAACATTTTTAAAATCACAGTTTGATTAAAGAAAAAAAACAAATACTGTAAAACAGCAACAAAAGGGCAGCATAAATATTTCATTCAGAAAAGATGTGATGGAAGAACAGAATATTAATATTTTTGTCATTATCACCCTACTTGAAATATGTGTTCTGTTACTGAGTAAGTCTCTTATTATTTATCTAAAACATTATAGATGCAATTTTTCCCAGCTGTTGCTCTCAAAATAGGATAGGCTGGAATTATCATCTTCTTTTAAAACATACTTTTCTATCTATTTAGAAGAATTTTCTCAACTTGGTGTCTTCCAAATGCTGGATAACAATTCCAATAATATCTAGCCAACATTGCAAATGGCCAAGCTATTTGAAGATGATGAAGTAGACCGAAGGTGATCAGGAAGCCATCAGATAAGCAAAGTCTGTTTCAGAAAGATTAATATTGGACATCAGCTGCACACGCACACATACACACACACACACTCACTCACTCACACACATACACACACAATACTCAGCAGAGATCACCTTATAAAAAACTAGTGCAAATCTGATTAAACTACTTATATATGGGTATTTTAAAGGTTTGTAAGAAGTTAAATAAGCACAATTGATATCTTACTATTGCAATATTATTCTGAAGACAAAAAAAATGGAAAATCTTTTTCTCATAATAAATGCAGTAAAAAAACATAATGGTATATTTTCACAACATAGTGTCACAATTTTGGAGTTCTCACAACTCCAAATTTAAATTTTTCCTCTCTAAAGACTGGAGCAAAAGACATCTACGTATAAAACATGGAACAAGGCATTTCTCTCAAAGAGTTTTATATTTATATGTAGGAAATCAATTTGTAATACCAGTCGTATCGTTCAAATCAGATGACATTGTCTAGTTAGAAGATAATTTACTTGGCTGCCGAAGCAATTTGATAGTTGTTCTGATTTGTGATTTTCATTTTGTTTGTTAATGAAAAAAATTAATGAGCAATGTTACTGGAAGTACAGCTCCAAGAACTGGCATTATTAAACATGCTTTCACTATACTGTATATTATGTTGATTGCACTGTCAGAGCCTGAACTTTGGCTACACAAACCAATCAATCAAACTGATATGGAATTTTCAGGAATGACTTTTTCACTTACCTTTGCACTGATTTGTGTTTTTGTCTAGGATTGCTTTTGTAGATACAATTTTTCCATACCTAGAAAACAAAAAGAGAAAAATAACATTTTAGACATAAAGACATAGATATATATTTGTTTGTTTTATTGTGATTTCAATCTCATTCAGTCACCTACCATTATTAAGACACAGAAGTAGATTTCACCACTGGCAAAAACTGTGACATTAAAAGCTCAGAATGCAATCTCTATGGCAGTGATGGCAAACCTTTTAGAGACTGAGTGCCCAAACTGCAACCAAAAACCCACGTATTTATCGCAAAGTGCCAATACAGCAATTTAACCTGAACACTGAGGTTTTAGTTTAGAAAAAACAACTCATACATTAGCATCTTTTGTCTTAAAACAAAAACTCAATAACAGAGCTTCCAATGATACAAACAACTTTTTATTGAAAAGTAAAAGTTTGCATTTGGCATGCTTTTGAACTTGGAAAAGTTAAAAGAGTCAAGGCGTATGTAAGATAATGCAGCAAACCCTAGACTTTTAGAGACAAGCTATAACAATTTTAATTCAGGCTTTGCAAATAATTTTTAGGATGGGCTTATCAGCAGGCGGGGAAAAACCAAGTTACTGATCAGGAGGGTACTTTGGCTAACCAATAACTGGGACTCCTCCGCACAACCCTATTGAATAACAGAAAGGCTAAGCTGGGTATGGAGAGACGGTGGGGGAATAAGAGTCATTATTTCACCTTCTCTCCTCAACCCAAAAAAAATCCAGAGGTGAAATGGAGCCTTCTTTCTGCCAAAGCTTTCAGGGGCTTCCAAACTACTCCCAAGGGCTGTGAGCAGAGGCATGGAGAAGGAAAGCCCAGGCACGTTCTTCCCAATTTGACAGCCAAATTGCTCCCACCAGTTTCTTCAGGAAAGCCCTACCATTGAATTGACTTGAAAGCAAAAGGGAGCCTCGAGGTGACTTCAGCATGACCTTCAGCATGAATCCTTCTGGTGCTGCTTCCTCCTCCACACCGGAGCAGTGGAAAGGACTCTGGCCGGAATTAGGCCGGCTGATGTTGCAGCGATATCGGATGTGAGGAACGGGTCTCCATGCTCCTGCGTTGAGTTCTCCATGTTAGAGGGCTCCGAAAAGAGCTTAGGCTATTCTGGAAGGGTGGTGAAGAAAAGAAGGACACCCTGCAGGTCATAGAGAGTCGCAATCTCTCCTGCTTGACCCAGGGTTTTTTTCCCTTTTGCTTCATGACAAGGAGAAGAAGCAGTCAAAAATGGCTGCTGTGAAGCTGCGACAGTCAAGGCAACACAGAAAGCCCAGGAGAGGTGTAAGTGAACAGTGAATGGAACTGGGTGAGAAGATTCCTTTTTTACTCAAAACCTAACCTTAAAAAGAAAAGAGGAAAAAAATCTGAAAGACATTCTTAACTATTTATTAAAGTGGTGAATTATTACATAGAGAAAAACTACAGACCCGAAAAAGAAGAACTAAGAGAGGAAAAATTAAAAATTTCAAAGTACAGAAAATTGGATGGCTAAATTGGGTAGGTGTTATTTTGAAAAGGTATTTCACAATGCTGGATCTATCTACTTTAATAATTGACTTTGCTTTATAAATCAAATTTAAATTGGATTTAATAGCTATTAGAACTGAAACCTAAGCTGAGAGCACTATCTACTGACGAAGGAAAATATACCATATTTTACAACCCTGGAAAAAATTTCGATTAGAAAAATAAACAACATTTATTTGGAGAACTGTGGTGATATTTACTGTTCTATACTTATCTACCTTATTACTATGGGAGTCCAATAATGAGAACAAGGAAGATACCTAAGTAAAGCATTTTTGAATGTTAAGATATATGACTAAACTTATAGAGTGGACATATGGAGATATTTGGAGAGTTTACTGGACTACCTGAATATCTGATTGAATAACCCTGGGATATAAAAGAACTATGACAAAAAAATACAACATTTAATTATACATATCACAACAGCAGCGAGAATAACATATGCACTAAATTGGAAGAATAACGATACACCATCAGATCAAATGGTGATAAAAAAAGTTTTAGAGTGTGCAGAGATGGACAAACTTACTAAAGAAATACAAGATAAGAGAGAAACAGGGTGTTCGTCCTGCCTGATATGCACCTTCACATTGGGTGGAGACAGCAGCCAGGAATGGGTATTCTCGCCTGTTCAGCTTGAAGGACTGAGCAAAATTAAGCTCCGCCCTTGTTGCTAGGAATATCCAGCTTTTGACCAAGATGACAAACAGACTCAACGTCTCGGGAGAAAGAAAGAAAGGTTAACAAGGAAGACCAGACAGTCAAAGGGTAGGGCTGGCTGCTGTCTCCACCCAAAGAGAAGGTGTGTATCAGGCAGGACCAATGCCCTTTCTCCATTGTGGGTGGAGACAGAAGCCAGGAATGGGACATACCAAAGCTTAGTGTCCCAACTACGTGTGGGCCCCAGTCTGGGCCTAAGTCTCTGTAGCAGAGTGAACCCGCTGTAAAACCTTGGACCAAATGTCGCCTCTGCCGAGGCAAACTGGTCCAGCTTATAGTGTTGAACAAAGGACGAAGAAGACGTCCATGTTGCTGCCCTGCAGATATCGTTCAAGGATGCCTGCATGGCCCAGGCCGCAGAAGTAGCTGCACTGCATGTGGAATGCGCCGTCAGGCATGATGGCCATGGCAAGGAACGCAGTTTGTATGCCTTGGCGATCATCTGCTGAAGGCATCTGCCAATGGTGGAAGAAGAGACTTGGAACCTAAAGACACTGGAATAAAAGAAACAAACAAGGACTCTGTCCTACGGAAGTCAGCAGTCCTTTTGAGATAAATATGAAGGGCTCTCCAAACATCCAACAGCCAGCTCTGTTCTAAAGGGTGAGTGGATGTGGGCAAAAATTTGGGAGGATCAGTTCCTGCATGCGATGGAAAGTCGTATTGACCTTCAGGATGAAGGAGGGGTCCATACGAAGGACCACTCAGTCAGAGTGAAAAATGCAAAGGTTGCTTTGTTCAGAAAGGGTGGCAATCTCTGAAATCCGCCTGGCGGAGATAATCACCACCAAAAAGGCGACTTTGCATGACAGCAGACAGAGGCTGACAGTCCTTAAGGGTTTGTATGGGGCTCCTATAAGGGAGTTCAAAACAATAGACAGATCCCAGGTGGGATATCTGTGTACCACAGTGGGACATAAGTTAGTGGCTCCCCGCAGGAACCTATGTATAAGAGAGTGTTGGGACAATGAGATAAGGGACCCACAAGTGAGGACCGTAGAGATAGCTGCCACCTGTCTCCGAAACGTATTGGGCGAAAGTCCCCTCTCAAGTCTGTCCTGGAGGAAAATCAGGACATGGACAATTGAGGCCTGAAGGGCAGAAACCCCTATATGGTCACACCAATTACAAAATGCCCACCAAGTGGCCGAATAAATGCGGTCTGTGGATGGTCTCCGAGATGCTTGGATGGTCCGGATAACCCTGGAGGGGATGTTGTCCCTACTCAGAGTGCACCATTCAAGCGCCAGGCAGTCAGTTGGAGCCACCGAAGGTCTGGGTGGACCAACACCCCCTGGCTGAGCAAGTCCACAGTCTGAGGGACCATCCAGGGAGAAGCCACCAACAATGATTTGAGGTTGGCGAACCAAGACCGCTGGGGCCAATGTGGTGCCAGAAGAATGATGTCCGCCTGCTCCTCAGTATCTTCTGTACCACTCTTGGAATGAGTGACAGTGGAGGAAAGGCATACAGAAAACCTTTTGGTCAATGGCAGCGAAGAGCATCTACTCCCTCCGCCCGAGGAGCTGGAAATCGAGCATAAAAGCGGGGAAGCTGGGCATTCTCCGGGATAGCGAAGAGATCCACCTCGGAAGGCTGAAGAGGTCCGACAGGTCCTAGAAGATGGAAGGGTGCAGGCGCCATTCCGCATGGTCCATAGTCTGGTGGCTGAGCCAGTCCGCCTGCACATTGGATGCCCCCGAGATGTGCTCTGCTGCTAAGGAACACAGGTGATTCTCCGCCCATAGGCCCAGTCTGGAGACCTCCAACATCAGAGCCAAGGATCTGGTGCACCCCTGGCAGTTTATGTGGGCCTTCGTGGCCACATTGTCAGTAAGAACTAACACATATTGATCCAAGACTAGCCGGCGGAAGTGTCTGAGGGCCAAATAGACTGCACACAGCTCCAGCCAATTTATGTTCTGGCATTGATTGGGGCCCGACCATAAGCCCTGAGCAACCTGCATCTGAAGATGTGACCCCCAACCGGAAAGGCTGGTGTCCGTCGTCAATACCAGATGGCGAGCCTCGTGGAAGAGCCTCCCTTTGGAGATGGCTGGAGACCTCCACCAGGTTAGGGACCTGCTGATGCTGGGGGGAACCTGGACCCTGGCTTAAGAATTGCCTTTGCCTGCCTTCTGAAAAAGAGAAACCATTGAAGGTTCCTCATATGAAGGTGAGCCCACGGGGTAATGTGGATGGCTGGAATCATCTTACCCAGTAAGGTAGACAGTAATGCCAGGGGAACCTTATGCTCCTTCTGAACTTTACTTACAAGTTCTTTAAGACTGACCTGTCGTTCCTGAGAGAGATAGACTTTACACTCTAGGGAATCTATCACTGGCCCCAGATGAAGAATATGGGTCAATGGGACCAATTGACTTTTCACTATATTAATAGAGAAACTGTGCCCTCGGAGATAATGCATAGTTACTTGGAGATCCTCTAAGGAAAGATGTTCAGAAGAGGACTGAATTAAAATATCATCCAAGTAACATTGGACATGGATAGGGATGGCCCAGAGATGAGCTGCCAAGGCAGCAAGTACCTTAGTAAAGGCACGGGGAGCAGAAGACAGTCCAAATGGTAAGGCATGGTACTGATAAAGTGTACTGGCATAATAAAACTGCAGATATTTGCGATGGGGGGAAAAATGGGAATATGCAAATAAGCCTCAGTGAGGTCAATAGAGGTGAAGAAGTCGCCCTTCCTGATGCCAGCCAAAATAGATTGAAGAGACTGCATTTTGAACAGTTTATAAACAACATAGCGGTTCAGTCTTTTAAGGTCCAGAATCTGTCTCCACCCTCCCAAGGACTTGGGCACTAAAAAGAGTAATGAATAGAACCCTTGGCCCATCTGATCCTCTGGCACCTGCTGGATGGCTAGAATGTCCAGTAGGTGTTTCACGGCCAAATCTATGAGGGCCTTTTTGTGCCTTTCTTTAGAGACAGGACAGCGAATAAAGAAACTCGGAGGGGTGGAGAGAAATTCAAGGGATAGACGAGATCTTACCGTATCCCTGACCCAAGAGTCCAACATGAGAATGTCCCATCGGTCAGCAAATAGAACTAGCCTGCCGCCGATGGGGCCATGAGACATTCAGCTATTGTTGGCGGTGGAAAGGACGGCTTCCTCCCCCTCGAAAGGGCCACTTGCCAGGGAGTGTTCTACCTCTGTATGACCTGTTTTGGGTCCCCACTGTCTAGGTACAAAGGACCCCTGAGAACGGGAAGTTCCCAATCAGATCCCCTCACAGGAGGCCTGCGAAAAAAGGAAGAAAATCTAGTGTCAGTTTTGCGCTGCGAAGAAGGCAATATTTTGTGTTTATCTTTTGACTCTACGAGGAAGGGCTCCAGGGAAGAGCCAAACAATTTGCCTCCCATAAAGGGAGAAGATGCCAGATGCCACTTGTGATGGGTGTCCGCCTGCCAAACCAGGCGGCGCACCGCCACCGTTAAAGCCATAGATTTCAAAGCAAAGCGGGCAAAGTTGACGGTGGCATCTGCAGAAAACTGGACTGCCGCGATGATTTTGTTTAGATCTTGCTGCAGCCTGGAGTCCTCAGGTGGCAATTTGGTTTGGAGTTGATTCAACCAGAGTAATGTTGCCCTGTTAAAGAAGGAGGCTGTGGTGGCAGATTTAATCACCCAAGCCGCCCCTAAGTCAACACGTTGGAGGGTTTGGTCGGAGCGGCGTTCCTCAGGATGAAGACCTTCATCAGGTTCGGCTGGAATGGCAGTATGAGGCAATATGGCTGCAACAGGGGCATCAACCGTGGGTAATTGGAGCAGATTAGCCATGTCGTGAGCCATGTTAAAGAAACACTTTTCCAGGGAAGACGGAGCTGGAGCAGAGGCAGGCGACACCCACTGGCACTGAATAATGTCCAGGAAAACTGGAGGAGCTGGAATAGAATCAACAGATTTAGTTGGCTCAGAGAAAAGGGGGTTAAATGACCTTTGGGCCGTTGGAGGGACTTCTCCAGAAACTTGAGGGCCCAGTTGCGCCGCTTGAGACGCATTAAAGAGTAAAGATTTGAAAACTGCTGGAAGGAAAAGGCCAGTAAAGGCTGGTTGTTCCGGCTTGAGCACCTCGTCATCAGACAGATCTGGTTCTGGGGGGTCGACTTCGTCAAGTGTCACTGGACGGGTCGTGTGTGAGAGAGCCAACAATGCCGATTCCGGACAGTATAGCAGATCATCCTGGATGTCCCTCACAGGAGAAGCAGAGACCATAAATCTTCCAGAACGATCTCCGCCTGGCCGAAGGTAGCCAGCTTCCAATGATATTTGAAGAGCCCTGAAAAAGTCTGTTGGAGGTTATCAGGAAGCACACATTTCCTACTGGGTGTCGGAAGGACTTGACCTGGAACGGCCTTCGCAGGTTCCTCTAGAAGAAGCGGAGGAGAAGAAACTGAGAGCACTGCAGGTCCCCACAATCCAAAAGTGGAAACAGAAATGGGACAATCCCGGAGAGAGACCTGGTCAGGTGTCACCACAGAGGGAGGAACCTGGAGAAACTCCTGTGAGGTAGGGCCCTTACTCTTGCTGGCCTTATTGTAGATTTTCTGCAAGGCCTGGTCCCTGCGGCTCTCATCTCTAGTGGCAGCTGAGCTGAGGTAGCGAGGGGCATGATGGGAATGAGAGCTTTTGCCCTTGGAGGACACTTCCATGATAGAAGGTGCCTGAGAAGTACCTGGGTCTGAGCCCAAAGGCATCCTATCTGACTGGTCAGTAGACCCGGCCTTCCTGCCATGTTTTGATCTGGAAAGTGCCTTAGGCATCTTTATGATAAATATAAAAGGCTCTGTGCCCTTTGGGGCAAGGCTTAACAATAGCAATGAAACTGGCTCCCTAAAATGGCCGCCCAACAAACAGCAAATTGCAAATGGCCACCTCAGATTCAAATAGGCATTCAGAGCAGTTATTGCTGGAGAGACAAATGGGAAAAAACCCCAGCTGCAAACACAGAGGCCCACTGCAAAACGCAAACACGCTGTTAGAAAATTGAACACTAGGTGTCAATAGTAATAGACCAGGAGGCCAAAACTTCGGGAGGTTACAAAATGGCGCCCAAAGGCCAGGCAATGGAGCGCGAAGCTCCTGAACAATGAAATGGTGGCCAACAGTTCAGCAACGGAGCATGAAACTTCTCACGGCCAAAACAGCATTCAATGGCCAGGCAATGGAGTGCGAAGCTCCTGACATCCAAATCAGCCCTCAAATGGCAGGAAATGGAGCGCGAAGCACCTGATGGCCCAATTCACTCCTTATCAGTTAGGCACTGGAGCACGAAGCTCTTGATGATCAAATAGCGGCTAGCAGCATGCCAATGGAGCGCAAAGCTCCTGGGACAGCAAACAACACGGTTGCTTGCGAGATCGTTGCGGACAAGCCGGGAATGCTCGCTGCGGAGGGCTAGCTCCTTTGATAATTGGGCAGGCAGGAGCGGTGGAATCAGCTGCTGATCTTTGTGCCCGACAGACTCATGCACGATGGAATTAGCAATGGCCGTCGGTGCAGCCTTCAACAGAGCATGAAGCTCCTCACCAAATCTCTGGCTTGCCACGTTCACCCCACTCCCCCAGGAGAAAGGCCTTCATAGCGCTCTGGAATGCCTGCAAGTTCAACGGAGCAATGCTAGCCAGTGAAATGGGGTTGGGGGGGAATGTCTCCTCCAAAGCAGGCAAGCCTGCAGGGGAAAGGAACCAAGTCCAATGAAGACAATGTCCTCAGCAACTCACAGTTCGATGAAATTAAAAGAATCAAAGTCCAAAATGTCAAGGACAGGAACCAGGAAAGGTAGAAAGGAAGGTGTTGAAGAGACATAGCCCGAGATGTCTGTCCAGTCTGAAGGACTGAGAAAAAATATTCCTGGATATTCCTAGTAACAAGGGTGGAGCTTAATTTTGCTACAGACTCAGTCCTTCAAGCTGAACAGGCAAGAACACCCATTCCTGGCTGCTGTCTCCACCCACAATGGAGAAAGAGTACTACATGGTATGGATGGTTATAGGAGAGGTACAAAGGATAAGAAAAGATTAAATGAGGAAGACACAGGAGTATGAACGTAGAAACAAACTTGTAGAAATAGAAATGACAAGATGTATGATTGTAATGTAGTACACTGGTATATTAATATGTATAAATAAATAATAGAACTATATGTATAGATAAGAGTAAAATGAAGTAAGGGAGAAAAATGGATATATAAGAAATGTATACTGATGTGAAAATGTTGTAAAAAAGGAAATTGTAAAAAAAAATTGTTTTAAAAAATTGTTTAATAAAAAATATTTAAAAGAAAGAAAAAGAAAGAAACCATTTGATAGACTAGCCAGGAATGAGGGATGCATTTACATAATTATTTAGTGTAAGAGAAAAAGAAGTGGTGCATTTTGGTTTCAGTTCCTTTCACCCCAAAAAAAGTTGGGAACCACAAACAATTTCTCCCAGAAAGACTACTTAGGTCAGGCAATTCTACCTGGAGAAGGCTGTCTTGAAGTTAAACTGGAGCCAAGCCATAGAGGGCCTTTATAAGTGAAAAACAGAAAACTTTTAGTGAGTAACTGCACTTTCTAAATATTTTTTAAAAACAGCCCTGAGTATATTAGAATGTTCCAGACAGGTTGTAATAAAAGCATGAGCCACAACAGCAAGGTCTTTTTTCTCTAGGTACAGGTTCCAACTGGCACACCAGCTGAAGCTAGAGAAGGACCCCGTATCATGATCTCTACCAGGGATGGGTTCTACATTTTTTTACTACCGGTTCTGTGGGCGTGGCTTATTTTGTGGGCGTGGCTTGGTCATGTGATAGTGGGAGTGGCTTCATGGTCATGTGACTGGATGGGTGTGGCCAACTCAATGTCACTCACGTCAAGGGGTCCCTCGCCTGCCCCCACCTCCCAGCCATTCCTTGTCACACACAGCCTCAACGTATCTATAGTTCTGTAAAAATATTGTTCACCTTTTTTCAACTTTATTATCTACATACTATAGATATATTTTCATGGACCACTGAAAGGAGGAAATGGCTCACATGCTTTGCCCAAGAGTGTGATAGGCAACAGGTTTTTAAGGGGCTGCCAGAAAGAATGTATAGGCAATGTATTTTCCAAAGCACCAGAAGGCAAAACAAGAAGCAATGGATGGAAACTGAACAAAAGAGAAGTTAATTTTTCTCCTAAAACTAAGGCGAAACTTCCTGACAGTGAGAACCAATATAAGTGCAGAAATATTTCAGTCATAATTTCACAAATAGCCATTTGTGCATATTGTTCAAAACAGTAATTAGTATTATGGCTGATGTTTAACAGCAAGTGTAAAAGTCAAAGATCATAAGAGTGCTTCTTTCTCTGTATGTATACAAAACATCACATACCAGGAATAGCATATTAAGATGGACTTATGCAACCTGAAGTACAAAATAAACACACACATATTTATGCTCTGGACTATAGACATTGAATGCATGTAAATCCCTGAAAAATATGTGGTAGCCTTGGGCAAAAGAAAGGCAGTAAAATTATTCTAGGTGTAGGGACAGTGTAAAATATTAACACATGATAAATAATGGAACAATTAAAAATAATAGCACAGAGTTCTCTCTCTCACACACTCTCCCTTCCTTCCTCTTTCTTTCTCTATTTCTCTTTCTCTGTCTTTTTGGGGGGGAGAGTGTTTGTGGCTATGACAACTACTTTCAAAATTGTTACTGGATATTTCCTGTTACATGAAAGTGCTAAAAGGCATTTTCAGTCACATAATGCAACAAAAAAAAATTTAATGGTAAAAGTAAACTGACATATGAAGCTACTTCTAAATAACTATGTAAGAGAGGAATAAATCTTTTTCTGAAAATTACTGACGCAAATATACAAAATTAGAGCTGTAATGTGTGGTAATATTATTTATAATAGAATTTTGGTGGAGGAAATAGAGTAGCAAGGAGATTGACACATTGAGAACTACCCCAGGCGGACTTTTAGGGATGTACTCACCAGCTGAGCTCTTTGCCTTGTGAGACTCCCCCCTCTCGCAAGCCTGGCCTTCTACGTTATTGAAGGCCTACCTCAATAAAGGGTTTTGGAACCCAGAGAGGTGGCATGCCGCGAAGAGGGGGTTGAGGGGTTTTTTATATAAAGTTTTAGCTAATTTCTTAAGGGGTTCCGGGGGGGGGTGAGGGTTGGATTAGAAGTAGGGCCATGGGTATGGGGGATAACCCACTAAGAGGAGGGCCAGGTATGGCTCTGAAGGGTGGGTGGGGGGCCCGGGGTGGAGGGGGGGTTAAAGCTCATCCAGATAAAGTTTTTACTATCAGTACTGTGGGTGGGAGGGATAGATATGGTGGGGTAGGGAGCCATATTGTGTTAGGGGAGCGCACGCCGGCTGTCTTCGAGCGGTGGCGCGCTCCGGCTCCCAAAGCTCCACTCGTTCTCCAGGTTGCGCAGATCCTCAGGGCCCTGGCCTTCGGCTGATGTTGTGCAATGCCAGGTCTGTAGTAAATAAAGCCCCCCTCATTTGTGATCTTGTCCAGGAGCGGGGAGCAGACCTGGCAGGTATTACGGAAACCTGGTTGGGCCAAGAGGGGGGGTCCCTCTTGTTGAAATGTGCCCACCAGGTTTCCGCGCATTCCATCAGCCAAGGTTGCAGGGTAGGGGCGGGGGGATAGCGGTTATCATTAAAGATGATCTGAGACCAAGGGAGGCCACTGTTCCTCAGACTGCCGGCTGTGAATTCCTCCTTGTGAAATGGGGTCACGGGGTTCAGATGGGTTTGCTGATCACGTACCTGGCTCCTTGCCACGTGGCAGCAGCCCGAGCTACTCAACGTCATCGCCGTGGTGGCGGTTGATACCCCTAGGCTTATGGTCATGGGGGATTTCAACTTGCCGTCATGGGTGAGGCGTCTGAGGTGGCTCGGGAGTTCATGGCTTCCATGACAGCCATGGACCTGACCCAGTTAATTCATGGCCTTACCCACACGGGGGGAAACACACTGGATCTGGTTTTTGTCTCTGGACAATGGTTGAGTGATCTTGAGATAGGGGATATAGTTACCGAGCCCTTGTCATGGTCAAATCACTCTCTCCTTCATCTTGACCTTCAAACCACTGCACCCTGCCACAGGAAGGCGGAGCCGGTAAAATGGTTCCGCCCCAGGCACCTGATGGAACCTGACAGGTTCCAGATGGAGCTTGGGCCATTTCCTGAGGCTCTGGCACATGCCTCGGCGGGAGACCTAGTGGCCGCCTGGGATGGGCGGCCACTGGAGCTCTGGATCGGGTCGTGCCTTTGTGGCCTCTGACCTGGCGCCGATCTCATTTGGCTCCTTGGTTCACTGAGGAGCTGAGGGAGTTGAAGCGCCAGAAAAGATGCCTAGAGAGTAGTTGGAGGGCCAGTCTTTCGGAATCAGACCGGACACTGGTAAGATCTCATATTAGGAATTACTTACTGGAGATAAAAGCAGCAAAATGTACTCATTTTGCTGCTCTTATTGCGTCATCAGATAACCACCCTGTTTAGCATGACCCACTCCCTGCTCCACCAGGAAACGCGGGAGGACCCCTTGGAGGGTAGAGCCGAGGATTTTGTTCAGTATCTGTATGACAAAATCACTCAGATCCAGGAAAATTTGGACTCCGACTGGGTAGTCTCAGCGGGAGGGGGAGGTCTTGAGAATGTTATCTGGGATGAGTTTGATCCTGTGACCCCTGAGGACGTGGACAGGATTCTGGGCAGACTGAACATGACCACTTGTTTATTGGACCCGTGCCCCTCCTGGTTAGTGCTGGCTTCCCGGGAGGTGACGCAAGGCTGGCTCCATGGGATTATAAATGCTTCGTTGGGTGAGGGTGACTTTCCCACCGCCTTGAAAGAGGCGGTGGTGAGGCCTCTCCTCAAGAAGCCTTCCCTGGACCCAGCAGTGTTGGCTAATTATCGTCCGGTCTCCAACCTTCGTTTTGTGGTGAAGGTTGTTGAGAGTGTGGTTGCGCGACAGCTCCCCCAGTACCTGGATGAAACGACGTATCTGGATCCATTCCAGTCGGGCTTCAGGCCTGGGTACAGCACAGAAACGGCATTGGTTGCGTTGGTCGATGATCTCTGGAGGGCTCGGGACAGGGGTTGCTCCTCTGTCCTGGTCCTATTAGATCTCTCAGTGGCTTTTGATACCATCGACCATGGTATCATGCTGCAGTTAGGGGTGGGAGGCACTGTACTATGGTGGTTCTCCTCCTTTCTCTCCAACCGGTTGCAGTCTGTGTTGGCAGGGGGGCAGAGGTTGACCCCGAGGCCCCTCATATGTGGGGTGCCACAATGGTCGGTCCTCTCACCCCTTCTCTTCAACATTTATGTAAAGCCGCTGGGCGAGATCATCCGTGGTTTCGGGGTGAAGTACCACCAGTACGCTGATGACACCCAGCTGTACATCTCCACCCCGGACCACCCAAACGATGCCCTTGAAGTGATGTCCCAGTGTCTGGAGGCCGTGCGGATCTGGATGGGGAGGAACAGGCTCAGGCTCAAGCCATCCAAGACCGAGTGGCTGTGGTTTCTGACATCTCGATATAGTCAGTTGATGCCATTGCTGACTATTGGGGGCGAATCGCTGGCCCCCACGGAGAGGGCTCGCAACTTGGGCGTCGTCCTGGATTCACGGCTGTCTTTAGAAGAGCACTTGACGGCCGTGACCGGGAGGATTTTTCATCAGGTTCGCCTGATTCGCCAGTTGCATCCCTTTCTGGATCGGGACTCCCTACACACAGTCACTCATGCCCTCGTCACCTCCCGCCTGGACTATTGTAATGCTCTCTACATGGAGCTCCCCTTGAGGAGCACCCGGAGGCTCCAACTGGCACAGAGTGCGGCCGCGCGGGTGGTTATGGGAGCAACATGGCACTTCCGTGTGACACCTCTCCTGCACGAGCTGCACCGGCTCCCGGTGGTCTTCCGGGTGCGCTTCAAGGTTTTGGTTACCACCTTTAGAGCGCTCCATGGCTTAGGACCTGGTTATTTACGGGACCGCCTACTACCACAAACAGCCTCCCACCAGCCAGTACGCTCTCATAGAGACGGGCTCCTCCGGGTGCCATCAGCCAAGCAGTGTCGACTGGCGTCCCCCAGGGGGAGGGCCTTCTCTGTGGGGGGCCTTCTCGGCTGGAACGAGCTCCCCCCGGAGATACGGAGGATCCCGGATCTGCACATTTTCCGCCGTGCTCTTAAGACCCTCCTATTCCAGCAAACCGGCCTGGCCTAATTTTCTCCCCTTTCTTTTAAATTTTTCAATTGAAATTTTAATTTGTTTTAAATTATTGGGATTTTTAATTGTCTTGGGCTAAATTATTTAATTTGGTTTTAAATTGTTTCTAACTTTTGTATTTATGTATTTTATTCTGTGCCTGTTCACCGCCCTGAGTCCTTCGGGAATAGGGCGGTATATAAATTTAATAAAACAAACAAAACAAACAAACAAACATGAAAGGAACACGAAAGTGATAAAGTCACTGTATATGAGTTGGGTAGCTATATAAATTTGTTTAATAAATACAATGGGAAAGGTCTTTGGGGATTCCAGAATTTACATGGCACTAATTGGATTTTTGATTTTCCTTTTATTTTGAGACATAATAGACTAGTTTTACACTATAACTAAATTACACAAGAGAATGTAGTATATATACCAAAAATAATTCAATAACAATTTAATTTGATACATTGGGTTAAGTGATGTAGGGCTTGATCTAATTTCAGGCAAGTTCAAGCCTCTGTTAAGAGATACCTGCATTCTCTCTCTCTCTCACTTTCCTTTTCTTTGTCTTTTTCTTTCTCTTTCTTTCTTCTCTCTCTCTCTCTTTCTTTCTTTCTCCTTCCCTTTCTCCTTTCTCCCTTTCTGTAAAGAACCCTAAAAGGTCTTTGGTAGGAGGAAGAAAAGCCAGAAGTTTTGAAACTCAGAACATGCCCATTGATAATCTGGCATTCTTAAAGCTCCACTATTGATTAGTTTAGCCTGAGCAAGGATAGCTAGCAGCCAATTACCATAAGCTCTCAACTCAAGCTCAGTGCACGTGGGGATCCCCAAACAATAAGGATCTCTCCCTCTCTCTCTCTCTCTCTCTCTCTCTTTCTTTTTCCTTCCCTTTCTCCTTTCTCCCTTTCTGTGAAGAACCCCAGATCTTTGGTAGGAGGAAGAAAAGTCAGACGTTTTGAAATGTTTTGTAGCTTAGCCTGAGCAAGGATAGCTAGTGCAAACACTTACAATAAGCTCTCAACTCAAGCTCAGTGCACATGGGGATCCCCAAACAGTAAGGATGAAGTGTGAATAAAAGAATTTATCCTTCCCTCCCTCCCCACCCTCTCTCTTTCTTTCTCCCTCCTTTTCTCCTTTCTCCCTTCTTGTGAAGAATCCCAGAAGGTCTTTGGTTGGAGGAAGAAAAACCAGATGTTTTGAAACTCAGAACATTGATCATCTGGCATTCTTAGAGGTCCACTATTGATTAACTTAGGCTGAGCAAGGATAGCTAGCAGCCACTTAACAATAAGCTCTCAACTCAAGCTCAGTGCATGTGGGGATCCCCAAACAGTGAGGAAAAACATTTTGTAGCTTAGCCTGAGCAAAGATAGCTAGTGCAGGACTTATAATAAGCTCTCAACTCAAGCTCAGTGCACCTGGGGACCTCCCTAAACAGTGAGGATTTCTTTGTTTCTTTCTCCCTTGAAGCCCCCCCCAGCCCATTTTTGCTTCCAGGGGGCTGCAGGGAGTCTTTCTAGGCACCCCCCTCATGCCCCATTTTGGCATTAGCAAGCCTCCCTGCAGCCCCTGGGAGCCAAAACAGGGTGTGGGGGGGTCTCCTGTAAGGGGCGGGGAAGGTAAGGTCATGAGCCCAATGGGGGTGGCGCAGCATGCTCGGGGAGAGGGGTAGCGCGACTTACCTATAGGCAAGGGGCGGCAGTTCAGTTGGGGCGCAGGGCAGGCACCACATGGAAGGCAGCTTAGGCAGGCAAGCCGCCCGGGTGGTAAGGAGGAAAAGGAAGTGACTGGGTGGGGTGGGGAGCAGTTTGGGGGCGTGGCCAGCCAGCAATTAATACCAGTTCTGCGATCCTCGCCAATTTATCGCTACCGGTCCTCCCGAACCAGTGCAAAGCGATAGCAACCCACCACTGGTCTCTACCTACTGTTCAAACAGAAACTATATATACAAAATGTCCTCAAGTCACAGATCTGATTCTGTGGTAGTAGCATCCCCCACCATAACAATACTGGATCACACTGAAAGTTCCAATATGGAAACAATAGCTCTGTCTTGCTCAGGCTCTATTTTAGTTATTTTTGTCTCATCCAAACCCTCACTTCAGCCTCATTCAAGATTGCTGGCAACATTTTCCCTATAATAAGGCACCAACCATATCATTTATTTATATTTGAGATATATATATCACATATATAGAGAGATAAATATACTGTCTTTAAAGAAGAGTTCAAGGTGACAGTCATAGCTTTGTTTCTTCTATTTTGCTCCATACCAACTATTCTGTGAATGAGAATGACTGCCCCAAAGTCACCCAATGTACAATTACCTCATACAGCAAATCACCATACAACACAAAGCAGGGGTCAGAATGGTTCAATAAACCCCATTTCAGTTAAATTAAAATCTATTTATAACAGTACTTAAATCAGTACTAAAGAGATTTTTAAATGAACATGTAAGGATTAGCACTGTGATAAAGAAGTAGGTTTTAAACAGGGATGGAAATGCTATGAGAGAAGGAGTAAGATTCAATTTAGAGTACATTTATGCAATAAATGAGCCATAGAGAAATAAAAATGTGGAATGCATACACTGCTTCTCAAAATATTCTTCCTGTAAATGGGAGTGGAGTTTAGATTATTCAGTAGATTTCATTTCAGTATTACAAAAGGCATTTGTTAATTCCAGGTAGTGCCTCCTCTTGAAACTGCTAAGCAATCCAAATTCCTTATTTTGAAGCTCCAAAGGGAGGAACCATCTCAGTTGCCAAAATGGACTTGTCTAGTTAGCTGTGCAGCTACACTAGATTTCAGTTCTCCAACAGCAGAATCACCTTCTTTATATTCTATAGGGGAAAGATACTTCAGCGTTATCAGTCCTCTAACATGACAAAGTCTGAGATCAGTTTGTTGAGTTCAATTTTATAGCTTTTTAGAGCAGTGTTTCCCAAAGTGTGGTACGCGTACCCCCAGGGGTACGGGAAGAGTTTGGTGGGGGTACGCGTTGCACCGGAGTTTGGTGGGGATCACGTGGGAATATCCACTGCACCGTGCTTAGCTGCGCCCACAGAACAAGGAAAGAAATAGGCATGTATCACAGTTTTTACATGGGAACTGAGGCCATCGTACATCGTATCGCAACTCATTATGGCAGGAACTTCTGTGCATCCTGCTTTATAATATAACTTTCGTTTATTTTGTGTATGTACCAAAAAAATAAAAAATAAATGTATTTTGATTTTTATTAAAGCATATGTTTTTTATGAGGGGTACTCAGCGTTACGAAAATTATAGAAGGAGTACACATATGTCAAAAGTTTGGGAAACACTGTTTTAGAGAAATAGCAAGACTGTAAAACAATACTAATCCTTTGCTCCTGCTATTTTTTAGTTGATGTAAACACCACTGCTGAAATTAGTGGAAATGAGAGAAATGGTTGGGCTTCTGAATTATAAAGCAGAATTGACTTAATTTCTGGTTTATCATTGCTAATGTATGAATCTCATTACTTTTTAGAATCATTCCCTTTTATCCCTGTTCCTTCAGATAAAACAACTTCATAAAAAGCACTCCATTATGTTGCATTTAACTTCATAAAGAGCAGCAAACCAATAATACTGAGCATTCTATACAGTATAAATAACCTACCGTAGTAATAGTATCTGCTTATGTTTCAAAGAAAAAGCAAAACTCTAAATAAATGTATTTTTCAATAAATTCTGATACTGGTCAAAATAAATTATAATTTATCACAAGCTATATCCCAGAAAACAGTGACAAATTCCATCTATACATTTTCATCCATCCATTAAACATATATCTATTTAGCAATCTATCTATCCATCCATTCCATCCATACCTGTCTTTATCATGTATTCATTTTTGGAATAAGAAAGATACCCTCAGGGTCAAACCAACTCCTCTCTCTGGAACCTTCAGGTCTGAGCACCCAGCAACCAGAGATAAACAGTGACTGGAAAATTAAGTCCCTTTTTTTTTTTACTAATTTCATTCTTCTCCTTCTCCTGGAATCACAAATAGAATGAACTACTTATATCTCAAAAAGTCTCATAAACTTTCATGCAACATTGAGATTGGGGGGGGGGGGAATAGGAAGATGAACCATTTGAATCTCTCCCTCAGTTCCTGAATAAAAGGTAAGCTATAACTCCAACAAACAAACAATTTATTAGGCAGCTTAAAGACATTTTGCCTATAAAAGTGGCTGGATTGAAATCAAAATTCTTATATATGAAAATAACCATCCCCACTCCAGCACTTCACTCAGGCATTTGGGCTTAAGAAGTTAGGCAGCTTTATTTGTTCAATGTTTTTGTTTATGGTTTGGATGTTTTTGTTAAACTCTTGCTGCTTTTAGCACGTTATCCCATGCAGAATCACTTTTGGAAGATAGATGTCCTTATAAATTGTTTAAATAAATTATCTATTATGATTTATTTATACTTATGTATGTACTTCCTAAAAGTTCCTAAAACTTTATTCCATTCTATTGTCCTTGCACAAGCTATCTATATATATAAAAATATGTGTTTGTATGTGTGTATGTTCCAGCATAACTCTGGAATGCCTCGAGAAATTTCAACCAAATCTGGTACACAGATGACTTACCCTCCGGAAAAAAATACTGTGGGGCAAGACACACTTAACACCCCTTTGGTCTGGACATTTTCAATAAAGGCTTTGATTATTCTTGAGGACAAATCTATGGCCATAATCAATAAAACATTAATGCAACTTGGCCTGCCTGCACTACTACGAAACCAACACAACATACTTCAGCAAGATTACATACAAGAAAAGAACTACAATGTCAAACAACTTAGTGCATATATTGCAGACAAGAAGCCACTTAAAAATCAAGCTCAGAAAAAAAGCATACCAAATGATCATGGATCAGCTAGCAAAACAACAAGGGAGTATCATTTTACTTGACGCTTCTAGAGGCCCAGGGAAAACATTTTTACCTAATTTAATTCTCGCTGAAATCAGGACTCAGGGTGAAGTTGCTCTTTCTGTCTAATACTGGATTGGGATAAATAAATACCCGGGCAATGCCGGGTTATCACTTAGTATTAGATAAACAGGTCTACAACTGAAAAGACACACTTCCAGATGGCAGTTCCTGAGAAAAGGGAGCAAGTGTACTGAGAGCAAATGCACTGAATTAATCTTACAAGGCAGACAGATATTATTGTCTGGAAAGGCAGTAGCAATCCTCTTCAACTCTATAAATGTCTGGACTCTGAACCATAAAGGCTCTTAATTGTAGCCAGAAAGCAACTGGTAGCTAGTGCAGCTTTTAAAGTATATTTGTTATGTGGATGTATTAAGGCATGTCCATAACTACAAAAGCTGCTGCATTCTAGACCTGCTATAGTTTCTGAATGCTGTTCAATATTAGCACATTATAATATTTCAACAGATGGATGACTAAGGCACGAATGATTATGACTAAGGCTTCCCAATGTAGGAAGCATTATAATTGGTATGCAAGAAGGAACTATATGAGAGCTTCTTGGTCACTGATGAGTGGAGAAGGACTCTCAAGTTACAATCCAGTTCTGAGCAGGAAAGCACAAACTTGTGAAGATCTAATGACAGTATCTGTGGACTTTGATAGCTTATTGAAGGTTGATGAGAAATCAAGCAACACAAAAATACTATAAAATCAATGCATATGATTATTATTATATAATAATCCCATTATTATATTATTGTTGTCCAATTTTGGTTTAATAGCCATAGATTTATTAATATACCATTATGAAAATCAAGTTTAAAAATTGTGAATATGTTTCCGAATTATGTATCACAAATTTGAAATTTATCATTCTATGAATAACAATGGATTAATAAAACAGGCACAGCCAACCATTAAAATAGCACTTCTGCCTTTTCTTAAACTCCAACACTTGGTTCACAACCTATATCTATGGTGATATGGATTAAATCCAAGTTGTATTCCCTAAAGAATCATAAAAATCCAAATCATACTTGCCATCATGTTTCACATTCAAACAAATGTACAGAATATACTTTACCAAAGTAGCCCTTGTTTGCCATCATAGTTGAATACATCCCAGGAAATGTTAGTTAAATTTTCAACTAATGGTAATGAGTTTTAAATAAATAAATAAATAAATAAAATTTATAATTTATAAATAGGATTCTAAATTAATTCAGCAAGCTGTTTGAAACTATTAAGGAATTCAGTCTCCATGTTCCTATTCCCATACTTCAATTTCTACACTATAGTGCCTTCCCAGAGTTAGTTTAAGTAACTCTTTCAAGATTTAAATATTGGCAATTTATACGTAGGTGCTTATGTTTCTAGTAGGATTTTGATGTTCCTGAGAATGAAATTGACAAATCAGTAAATCAGAACTGTTTATGGATGTATCTTCTTACTGAGAAGCATAATGTCATTCACTTGTTTTTCTAGTTGCTGACTTCTGATCCCTTTACTCAAAAATATTAAATAAAGAGATTATCCCATACTCTTATCTGGGGTGAAATCTAAAATTTTTCCCTACTGGTTCTGTGGGCGTGGCTTGGTGGGCATGGCCAACTCGATGTCACAGCCACACTCACTCAGTCACAAGACCCCCTTCCACCAAGCCACGCCCACAGAACCCGGTAGGAAATTTTTAAATTTCTTTCTCCCGTGGCTCCGCCCACCCACTCCATTCCTGGATTCCTACTGCTCACCTTTCTCCCGCAGCTGACTGTCAGGGAAGGCAAGCGCCCAAAAGGTACCGGAGTCACTCACTCTCCTTCTTGAATGAGCCGCTCTGGTCCACGCGCTGGCTGCGCAAGTGCATAGTTTATTTAATTCAGTGGCAGGTTGGATGTGTGCTTGTGCAGCCGGCATGTGGACCAGAGTGGCTCATTCAAGAAGGAGAGTGAGCGACTCTGGTACCTTTCGGGCGCTTGCCTTCCCTGACAGCCAGCCGCGGGAGAAAGGTGAGCAGTAGGAGTCGGAAAATGCACTATTCCTCAAGTCCGGCCTTGCCGCAGAGCTGCTGCCTGCTCGCCCTTCGCTACACGGCTCCGCCCACCTGCCCCATTCCCCGGAGTCGTAGAGTGCACCATTCCCGGACTCCTACTGCTCACCTTTCTCCTGCGGCTGGCTGTCAGGGAAGGCAAGCGCCTGAAAGATAGCGAAGTCCCTCACTCTCCTTCTTGAATGAGCTGCTCTGGTCCATGCGCCGGCTGCGCAAGCACACACCCAACCTGCCGCTGAATTAAATAAATGATGTGCGCTTGCGCAGCTGGTGCGTGGACCAGAGCGGCTCATTCAAGAAGGAGAGTGAGCGACTCCGCTACCTTTCGGGCGCTTGCCTTTCCTGACAGCCAGCCACAGGAGAAAGGTGAGCAGTAGGAGTCCAGGAATGGTGCATTCCCCGAGTCCGGGGACTGGGCAGGTGGGCGGGTGGGCGGAGCCGCCAGCTGCCATTGCTACCGGTTCTCCGAACCACCGGCCATAATCGCTACCTACTCGCCCGAGCCGGTCCAAACCGGGAGCATTTCACCCCTGTTCTTATCTCATCAGATTCAATTTTTTTTTAAAAAAAAAAATTGATTTATATGCTGCCCTTCTCCGAAGACTCAGGGCGGTTTACAGTGCGTTAAGCAATAGCCTTCATACTTTTGTATATTTATACAAAGTCAGCTTATTGCCCCCACAAACTGGGTCCTCAATTTACCTACCTTAGAAAGGATGGAAGGCTGAGTCAACCTTGAGCCTGGCGAGATTCGATCTTACTTTAATTGCAGACAGCTGATGTTAAATTACAGAGCTCTGTCTGTTGAGCTATCCAGGCTCAATTCTGCAGTTTTTCAAAATAGAATCAAAACAAATGCCAGAATTTCTTCTAAAAGACATATGAAACAGCAATAACTTTCTGAAGGAAAAAGGGGTCAGATTGTGATGTCAATCTTCTTTTGTACTGTAGCACATTATTCCAATCATCTTCAAGCTTTTTCAGTGCTTGCATATTTTCTATTACATTTCAGTACTATTTAATCAAACATACTTTATGGGATATATTAATATATGAAAAAGGTAGCTCTTGATTTGTAGGAGTTATCACTCTAGGGTTCGTCAAATGTGCTTTCCAGAATTCCCAATCAGCATTCTTATCCTAGCAGAGAAAATGGGAAGTTGGCATCCCAAGCCTTCTGCCACCAATAGCCTCCCACCGGCCAGTTCGCTCCCACAGAGAGGGCCTCCTCAGGGTGCCGTCGGCTAGACAATGCCGGCTGGCGACCCCCAGGAGGAGAGCCTTCTCTGTGGTGGTACCTACCCTTTGGAACAATCTACCCCCAGAGATACGAGTGATCTCCGACCTCCGGACCTTTCGTCGGGCCCTAAAAACTCATCTCTTTCAGTTAGCCGGTCTCTCTTGATTTTATGATTTTATGGTTGGTTTTAAATTTTGATATGGATTTTAAATTGATAAATTTTAAACTATGGGCCAAATTTAATTATTTTAAATCTATTTTTAATCGTATTTATGTATAAATGTTTTTATTTTGGCTGTTCACCGCCCTGAGTCCGAAAGGAGAAGGGCGGTATAGAAATTCGAATAATAAATAAATAAATAAATAATAAATTTATGTCATTTGTTTTATTTTAAACTTTGCAACTGACCCTGTAAAACTAAGCTTCCTTTGAGGCTGGAGAATAACGTATTCAGGGGACCCTGCCCTCTTTAAATCAGTCTCAATTACCATGTACGAACAAAATTATTATTAACTGAATAAAAATACAAATATATAGAAGAATAAATTTGAAAATAAATGGAAACTAGATTGTAAGTATTACAGGAATAAAGATAACCTAATATAGTGAATAATTGTAAGAAAACCAATAAACTCAAAGAATAAACATATAATTGCTCTTACTAACATCATAAGAAAAGATGTATTAAGGTAACCCTCTCCTCAGCAGAGAAGATCCTCTCTCACGTAACTATCTCCCAAATCTCAACCTCTGAGGACATGTATTATGGAGACCTGGTTGGGCCCGGAGGGAGGGCTCCCTCTGGTAGAAATGTGCCCACCAGGCTTCCACGCATTCCATCCGCCGAGGTCACAGGGGAGGGGCAGGGGAGTAGCAGTTATTATTAGAGAAGGCCTTAGGCCGAGGGAGACCACTGTTCCTCAGACGGCCGGCTGTGAGTCCCTCCTTGTGAAGTGGGGCCATGGGGTTCAGATGGGTTTGCTGATCACGTACCTGGCTCCCTGCCATGTGGCAGCAGCCCTGCCCGAGCTACTCAACGTTATCGCCGCGGTGGCAGTTGATACCCGCAGACTTATGGTCATGGGGGATTTTAACCTGCCGTCCATGGGTGAGGCATCTGAGGTGGCTTGGGAGTTCATGGCTTCCATGATGGCCCAACTAATTCATGGCCCTATGCACACGGGAGGAAACACACTGGACTTGGTTTTTGTCTCTGGACAGTGGTTGAGTGATCTCAAGGTAGGGGATATAGCCATCGAGCCCTTGTCATGGTTGGATCACTCTCTCCTTCGCCTTGACCTTCGAACCGTGGCATCCCGCCGCAGGGAGCCGGAAACGATAAGATGGTACCGCCCCAGGTGCCTGATGGAACCTGATAGGTTCCCGATGGAGCTTGGGCCAATCCCCAAGGATCTGGCTCACACCTCGACTGGAGACCTAGTGGTCGCCTGGGACAGGGTGGCCGCTGGAGCCTGGATCGAGTCGTGCCTTTGCGGCCTCTGACCTGGCGCCGATCTCACCTGGCTCCTTGATTCACCGAGGAGCTGAGGGAAATGAAACACTGGAAAAGATGCCTAGAGAGTAGTTGGAGGGCTAGTCTTTCTGAATGGGACCGGACACTGGTAAGATCTCATATTAAGAATTACCTAGTGGCGATAAAAGCAGCAAAATGTACTCATTTTGCTGCTCTTATTGCGTCATCAGATAATCGCCCAGCCGCCCTGTTTAGGGTGACCCACTCCCTGCTCCACCAGGAAGCACGGGAGGACCCCTTGGAGGGAGGAGCTGAGGATTTTGTTCAGTATCTGCATGACAAAATCATTCAGATTCGGGAAGGTCTGGACTCCGACTGGGTAGGTCCAGTGAAGGTGACAGAGGCAGGTCTTGAGAATGTTATCTGGGATGAGTTTGATCCTGTGACCCCAGATGACGTGGACAGGATTCTGGGTAGATTGAACGCGACCACATGTTTGTTGGACCCGTGTCCCTCCTGGTTAGTGCTGGCTTCCCGGGAGGTGACACGAGGCTGGGGATTATAATCCAGGGGATTATAAATGCTTCATTGGGTGAGGGTGCCTTCCCGGCCGCCTTGAAGGAGGCGGTGGTGAGGCCTCTCCTCAAGAAGCCCTCCCTGGACCCGGCAGTATTCGCTAATTATCGTCCAATCTTCAATCTTCGCTTTGTGGCAAAGGTTGTTGAGAGTGTGGTTGCGCGACAGCTTCCCCAGTACCTGGATGAAACGTCGTATCTGGATTCGTTCCAGTTGGGTTTCAGGCCTGGGTACAGCACAGAAACGGCATTGGTCGCGTTGGTTGATGATCTCTGGAGGGCTCGGGACAGGGGTTGCTCCTCTGTCCTGGTCCTATTAGATCTCTCAGCAGCTTTTGATACCATCGACCATGGTATCATGCTGCACCGGTTGGAAGAGTTAGGGGTGGGAGGCACCGTACTACGGTGGTTCTCCTCCTTTCTCTCCGACCGGTCGCAGTCTGTGTTGACAGCGGGGCATATGTGGGGTGCCGCAGGGATCGGTCCTCTCGCCCCTTCTCTTCAACATTTATGTAAAGCCGTTGGGCGAGATCATCCGTGGTTTCGGGGTGAAGTACCATCAGTACACTGACGACACCCAGCTGTACATCTCCACCCCGGACCACCCCAACAATGCCCTTGAAGTGATGTCCCGGTGCCTGGAGGCCGTATGGATCTGGATGGGGAGAAACAGGCTCAGGCTCAACCCATCCAAGACCGAGTGGCTGTGGTTTCCGACATCCCGATATATTCAGCTGATGCCATCGCTGACTATTGGGGGCGAATCATTGGCCCCCACGAAAAGGGCTCGCAACTTGGGCGTCCTCCTGGATTCACGGCTGTCTTTAGAAGAGCACTTGACGGCTGTGACCGGGAGGATTTTTCATCAGGTTCACCTGATCTGCCAGTTGCGTCCCTTTCTAGATCGGGACTCTCTACACACAATCACTCATGCCTCGTCACCTCTCGTCTGGACTATTGTAATGGTCTCTACATGGGGCTCCCCTTGAGGTGCACTCGGAGGCTCCAACTGGCGCAGAGTGCAGCCACACGGGTGGTTATGGGAGCGACGTGGAGTTTTCATGTAACACCTCTCCTGCGCGAGCTGCACTGGCTCCCGGTGGTCTTCCGGGTGCGCTTCAAGTTTTGGTTATCACCTTTAAAACACTCCATGGCTTAGGACCTGGTTATCTACGAGACCGCCTGCTACCACCAATAGCCTCCCACCGGCCAGTACGCTCCCATAGAGAGGGGTTCCTCCGGGTGCCGTCGGCCAAACAATGTCGACTGGCGGCCCCTAGGGGGAGAGCCTTCTCTTTGGGGGCACCTACGATCTGGAATGAGCTCCCCCCCGGAGATACGGACGATCCCGGATCTGCGCACCTTCCGTCGCGTGCTTAAGACTTTTCTATTTCATCAAGCTGGCCTGGCCTAAATCTTCTCCCCTTTTTAAATGTAAATTTTAATTTGTTTTAAATTATAGGGTATTTTAAATTTGTTCAACCAAATTATTTAATTCGTTTTTATTCTATTTTAAGTTTTTGTATTTATGTGTTTTATCCTGTGGCTGTTCACCGCCCTGAGTCCTTCGGGAGTAGGGCGGTATAGAAATTTAATAAAATAATAATAAAATAATAAAATAATGTAGACTTAAGAAATGCCAGACCATTATTTCTGTATTTTATACATTTTTTCCATTGTCTTTTCTAATGCCATTTATCTATTGGATTAATTTTTTCTGAAACACAGGAAAAAAAACCCCTGAAAACCAGCTATTACCAAGGATAGTCAGCAAACAAACTGCTGCAACTTAAGCATTTTGTAGAGTTCACTCAGAGTGCACAAAAAGCACATTTGACCCCAGAACCTATTTTCATTATTTACAAATTATTGTTGTGGAGGAATCATGGCTCTCTGCAGTTAATAATTGCAGTATTGTATAGCTTTTAATTCCAGTGCTTTTCTAGATAAAGTGACTTCCATAAAAAATATTTATAGGAAGCAAATCACAGAAGGGATTCAGTTCATTAAATCTTTTCATTAGCTCTCTTTCTTTTCAAGTATGATATGTCAACTTACTCATTTCCATTCACTTCCAAGGGATGAACTTGAAGAGGAATTAGACAAATTTTTCTTTGTTATAATTTTTTTCAAACAAAAGATATCAATTTGAACATAACTCTAATTTAAAGTACAAAATTCTGCAATTTGTAATCACTGTTTTAAAAAGTAGGCTTTATTTGGCTTTGTATTTCTGATTGACAAGTGAGTCACATGTTGATTTTAAGTAAATATGTTAATTTTGGTTGTGATTATATTATATGTGGATGTATTTTAGTATTTTTAGACTAGACTATTGCTTAATTATAAACATAATTATCTCCTTAAACTGAAGTTCTGCTTTTCCATAAGTGAAAAATAAAATGTAAGTTATAGTATTCCCCTAACACTGTTTTTTGGATCTTTGGATTCATATTGCATTCATATATAAATATAAGCTATAATATTTATGTTCTCACATTGCACTAGGTCAAGATATGTTGACCAAGATATGTTGATCAATAATACTTTGGTTCAGGCATAATGCTAAGTTATAAATCATGGTTTGCATATTATAATAGTAAAAATATTCACAAAATGAAAGACAAACTGTTTTTCAGAAAATTAAAATAGCTGTTTATACCACATGGGCAACTATACCTGAAACTTCAATTGGTTTGTAATATTGAGTAGAGGAAATGATAGATGAATTCTGTTTTTCCAAAATTTAATTGACAAATTGAGTTGACCTTGACTAGCATGCAGATTAAATAATATCTATAAAATTGGAAATTATATAGCTATCAGATTTTCAAAACTGGCATGCATTGTAGCTTAAATAATGAATCAAACATCATTTAAAAATTCAAAATTTTGTGAAAGAAACATTGATATAAATAAAATTTTAATGCAGGTTTTATATAAACAATGAACAATGTCATATATCAAAAGACAATTAGTAATACTGGATAGCAATAGTTTTCCCCATTCCCAATATCACACTAAATCTGAGATTGGAAGGAAGGCATTTAGGTACAGATATTAAAAAGATTGAATTCATTTGCAATGTAAGAACCCAAACAAAAGCATCCGTGAGAGAGAGCTGCCCAACTCTCACTAAAGTACATACTGTAAAGGAAACTTGCTATCCTCAATAAATGATTTGATTACTGAACTAATTTTAGAGCACCCTTACATCAAGTGAGAACAAGGATATCTGGAAATAGATATTTCAATTCCCAAACATACACATGAACCAAGTAAAGGTAAAATCTTCAAGTCCAATTCAATTCTAGCTGATTTAAAGACATATCTGTCTAGTTTTCTTGGAGCGTTCTTGGAAGTAGTATGTCAATGCATTCTTCCAGGAGGTTTCTTCAACTCTACATTTTACCCTACATTCCTTGGGTTTTCTATATATGTTCTACTCCAATACTAACTAAGTCTGATCCTGCTCAATATATAATGCAGTTCAGTTATACATTTTTTCCAACATGTCTGCCATAGCTTGGAATTCAAAAGCTGTACCTAAAACTTCCAATCTTAAAACAGAGATGATTAACTTCCAAAATCACACAAAAACCGAGGACAATTTGTGGGGGGCAATAAGCTGACTTTGTATAAAAAAGAACACCACTTGGGGGGGGCGAAAGCCCTACTAAGCAGGTATATACAAAAAGTATGAAGGCTATTGCTTAAATGCATTGTAAGCTGCCCTGAGTCTCCGGAAAAGGGCGGCATATGAATCGAACCAATAAACAATAAACAATGGGAGGGCTCCCAAGCATTTCAAGTTGTATTTCCAGATTGAAATGTTGAAATTGAAATGTTGAAACTGAAGGGTGTAGTTTCACATAAAGTGATACACTACTGTAATATGTGGAGAAATTGACATGAAAGCACAGGCATTTTTTTTAAAAAAATAGTACAAATAACAACTGCTGATTTCCCCATCAGTATAAATTACAATAGGCATCCATTAGATTTAAATAGGGCATCAGATTTTGGATGATGAACTTTAAAAGGAATGGCTGGAACTTCTACAGTATGGTTTGGTTTAGTTATATTGATTTAAAATAGCAACTTTCACTGCTTTAACTGGTTCCCATGTCACTTAGCTTTGCTTCATTCTATAAAAGAATACTTTCTAATCTATTACTGGAAGTCTCAATTATTGGATGTTTGTACCATAAAGCTCCTTGTGAACATGAAACAATCGTTCCACACAAGCCTCTAATGGTGTGAGGAAAGAGAACAAAAACAAAATTACAGTTTGTAGAAATATGATGATTGAAAATTTTTGCTTGAAAGATCTTGAACATCATTTATTCAGATTGATGTGCAGATTAAGATTTAGTTTGTGTGCAGTTTGGGATTTCACTAGTCAACAAATTGCGTTATTTATCAAATCTTCAGATGCATTCCTTGATCAGAATCCTCATTTTAAGAGATATTTCCTTTTTGTCTGCATATATGTGTGGTCGGGAAAGGGATCATTGATTGTCCATATAATGAAAAACTGGGCCAAAATCCACTGATGCATTGGGCTGTCAGATGAACCTTGATGGTTCGTTCTGGCATAAACCAGCCATAATGGTTACAAATATGGTTTATTAGACTGGGTCATGTTCTGCTCTCTGGAAAACCTATTCTATCTTTAACACAAGAAACAGAAAGAGAGTTGAAGCTGATTTGTTGGGCTTGTGTATAATAAAAGAACACATATAAATACGTAAGTACAAACAATTCAAATGTATAAAATCATACCCAAAATAATACATGGAAAGAAATATATAATATGTGTAATAGCCGTATACCCATCTACCCCGTTCCCGGATGCAGTAGTTGCACACATAAGCAAAGCCAGATGGTGTGGTAAAGCAGGTGGTGGGTAGACAACCACCTGATGCATCTGGCAGGCCAGATCACATGCCTCCCCTGCCCCTCTGCCTCCACCTGCTGCTTGGAGGGCCAGTCCACTGGTCTCAGTACTCAGACCCCGTGTTGCGCTGGCTGCGGAACCTCCTGTGTGTGTCTGGGAAGAGTACCTGAGTGGGACAGGACAGTAGTGGCTGATCCCTCCCATCCCTGGGGTGGCTCCGTGGGCCAAATCTGGGCCCATCGTGGGCCAGACACAGCTCGTGGGTCTTGTGTTTGACTTGCCTTGTGTAGACAATCATATTCAAAAAAATTAGTTATCCTGCAGACATTAAAACTAGCAAGGAGTGTAAGAGGGCTAGAAACAGTCTATTAGTTAAAACTATGACTTTGAAGTAATGTTTTAGACGGGAGATATAAGCAATAAAAACTATTGCTAATTGTTTATTACTAATAATATCATTCATCTGTTTTACTAGCTGAGAACTTATTGAGAAAAGTATTTAACTTTTATGCAGTATCTCACGATTTAAAATATGGTTTGAAAATAGAGTTGTATTTGGAACAAATAAACTATGATGGTCGTTCCTTGCAATATTTCATTCAGGAGTTCCAATCATGTCTTTAACCATATTTTTAAAATATGCTCTTCTACAATCTGATTTTGCTACAAATATATTTGGCGGTGGTGGTGTTAAAGCAGAATTTATTGAAATTTGTTATAATAGTAGCATTTTCTGTTTGGACTGCCTGACCCATATTTCAAGTTGACAGGCTTGGATGTTTTGTGTAAAGTCAAGCTAAATATTGAATATTCTGCCTTGTGTTTAAGAAACAAAAATGTCTTTTGGCAACTGGCTTCTACTTGCATAAGTTTTAAACCCTGAAGTTCCAAAAATTTATTTAATAATTAAAAGTAAAAGATTTATACAATCTGAAGAGAATACACAATATTTAAGACATATGTTCAGGTATATTTTTGCATACATTATACCGTCCTTTAGTATAACTGTTTTATGAATATACACATATTTGCATGCACTTACCCTCTTAGAAAACATTAGGAAGATTTAAAGATCTGAGACACAATCATTAGGAGGATGTGAAATTGAATAGATAATTGAGTCATGATAGATGCATTGATTCTAAAATTAGATTTTTTTTCTTTTAATGACCTGGTAATCCCTTGCATCAGGGTGGAGTCGGGGTAACTGAATCAACTATTTACTGGCTGGATGCCCTTCCTGACATCTACACAATTGCAGCAGACAATTATTCATTGCACCTACAGAGAGAAATATCTGCTGCTACCTAGGATCGAACTCACAGCCTCCTAATTGTGAGGCTAGAGTGCCTCATCTAGGCCACCACACCTCTCAATTGATTCTAAAGTTAGATAATTAGCATTACATTTCAACCTACATAATCTTTTGCCCATTCTTAGGCTAAACATTTTTGTAAGTATTTTGCTACTGTTTCAGTTTATTGGAAAAACCAAACAATGAAATTAATAACATTTATTTCATAGCCATGACATTACACCCTGCTCTTTTCTTCTATCAGTGGAAATTACAGTTATATTTCAAAAATGACACTCTGTACAAATTCTAAAGAAAGAAGCAATCAAAATTATTTTCTGGTTTTTGCCTTCTTTCCTTTAATTGTTCTAATAGCTGTTATTTTTTAAATGACTTTTTGAAGTAAATTTTTAAGAATTGAGGTTTTAAAATTTTAAAAAAATTTGTTTACTTCTAAATATAATAAAATCCACATTCTGCTTCTCCAAAACAGTCCATGAATGAACTGCATGGATTTTTAAAATTCAAATGAGTACTCTATTTTGCAAATAATTTATTCAATTTTTGTGTATACATATCGCAGGGGAAATCTTCATGGGTTAATATAGAGATAAAGATGACTTACCCATGAGGACACAAAGCAGTGTTAAAAATGAAGTTCAAATAATGCTAGGTAGTAACCAAATACTTGGTCTAAAAAAATTACGTTATTTGTAATAGAATGCTTTTCATTGTTTATCCATAGTGTTTAGTAAGTAGAACACTACGGCACAATGATCCATTTATAATACATATGCTGTGCTGGAAGTCCCTTCTTCAAATGTGCCCCTCTTCCAAGTTTTATTCCCAAAAATGGAAGTTAAATTCTATAGTATGATACATTCATAACATTAGCAGAAAAATGTTTATGAATATTATTCCTAACTTCATATTATGGCATTAAGACAACATTTCTAAGCTATTATCCTGAGTGTTCGTCAAATCATTTTCAATTTTTTTGAATTCTATTGTCCAATTTATCTTGAATTTCTTCCATTTTAGACTCTAGTACATTAATATTTGTGTCCAACTGTATCATAAATCCTGTAAAACCATTAACCACTTTTGAGAATTTTTTCTCCAAAAAATCAAACTTAGATTTCACCAATTCTTTAATTTCCTGCTTAAATTTTTCAAATTGCTGATTCACAATCTCCTCCCTTCTTTCAATCTCCTCTATAAAAAATTCTATTATATTAAAATCAGGTTTCTGAGACTGAAGAATTAAGACTTGTTCCTTTAAGTTGTTGGTGGGGGGATCCCCCCCTTCTTGTTTATCTGACTTTATGAGTCTCAGTGCCATGTTTCCGCCCAGGCAGGCTTTGTTAAAAAAAAAGCAAAAAAAAAAAAAAAAGGACTTCTTTCCAATCAACAACAATATCAGGTCTCCAAGGGGAAAAAAAGAGAAAAAGACACAGGAGCGAAGTTTTGTCTACAAATGTAGCCAGTGGTATTTATTCCGCTACATTGTAGTAATAGAAAACGGAAGGACTTTCCCTTTCAGCCTCTCCTCCAGCCAATGCCATTTTAAAAGGCTTTTTTTTTCCCTCTTTCTCTTCCTCCTCTCTCTTAAGTAATTTTTTTTTAAAAAAAAATCAGTAAAATACTTGCGGTTCAATATTACAGGTCCAGCTCACATTTCTTTGAGTAATCTGTTAAATTTGCAGGCTTGCTTTTGACGCCTGGCTCTGCATCAGCAGAGGTCTCCCAAAGCCCGGAGCGGCGGCTGGGGATACGGGGCATCTCATCCGCTCTGTCCCAAAAGTAAAAAAAAACTTTTGGGACTCCGCAGAGAGTTCTACCCACCCCTGCCGGCTCTATCTCCGTTTCCTCATGGAAACGGAGTTTTTTCGAGCTGCCATTCCGTTGTGAAGGCGGCTCTAACAGGCGATGGAAGCTGACGATCCCAAAGGAACGTCTGGCAGCGACAAACAGCAACCCGGAAGTCCGGGTTTGTCATCATGGCCCTAGGGTTTTCTCTGATTCTGATTGCTAAAATTAGCAGTGTAGATCACCAGCATTCTGAAAGCAAAAACATACAAAAGATCAACTACATTTCCTATTTTAAAAAATCAATGTTGTATTTTTAATAAAATGTTGCTGCATCCCACTGTGCCAAAAAAGGAAAACCAAGCAATGTGACTTAATCTACTTGCCCACTAAAATTCCTAGCTCTCTTCTAAAAAAATGTTAACAGTAGCCTTAAGAACCAAAATATTGCTTCCTTGCAGTAGCATGTTTGCTTCAGCATGGTTTCTTGAATTAGCCAGGGCTTAAGTTACATTAAGCAGAAAACAATTAACTACCTCACTAAGTTTATATATCATCCTTAATTTAAACTATGGAAATTCATATAACTTAATGACAAAGAGCAAATCCAGCCATTCAACGCTAAAGAAAGAATTGCTTATAGGGACAGTTCCCATTTTTAACATGTAAGTACAATTGAGGCTTGGTGGCTATAAAAATTTGGAAATCAATCCACTGTCAACCGGTTCTAAAATTCTTATTTGTTTTTCATTTTGAAGAGAAAATGACTGTGTTGCAGTTTTTGACTGTTTTCTGGAAAAGTGCTCTCTCGTGGATATTGCAGATACTATTTAAATAACAAAAAGTTCAAGAGGATATTGTTCTTGTTATTTATCCTTCTCTTCCTTCCTGCATGACAAGAAATTCACAAGAGAATTTCTATCTAGATATCATGATCAGTTATATTTATCACGTGAATATACCCTTATGATTCAGGAATTTGTCATTTCCTTCCAATACAGCTTTCTAAAAAGTTGGCAACCAATGTTAATAATTATTTCTTCTGCGGAAAAAAAGGATTATTAAGTTCAACAATATCCTTTAATACCTTAAGCATTACATAGCTCTTAACATTTTGAATTTTTCTTTAGTATTTTTCTTTCTATTAGTAGAGCAACAACAACTTCAAAGTTTAATGTTTCATCCTGTAGGGAGAAAAGACCACTGCATTTCATGATTAAGCAATGGATGCTACAGATGGATGTATAGGCAACTATTATTTGTTCTTTGGTAGGCCATAAGTGCTTTTAATACTGAAACATTTACATTAATAATAAGGAAACAGCTCAGGGCTTAATGGAGATATCCAGCAGTGCTGTTATGGTTGATTGGCCAGATGCCGAAAATGTGTTCAAGGAGAGGCAAAAATGAAGAGGAGAATGAAAGAACAGAAATGCAAATGTCTAAAAGAGGTCAGAGGATGCTCATTAAACCTGATGCCTTCCTCATGTTAATATGTATTTCCCTGCCCCATCATAAACACACAGCTAGTTATTAAAATTAACAAGTAGGATATTAAACACACACAAAAATATATGTTTATGAATAAATAACATGACCTTCCATCTAATGTGACATGTGACTTGGCTAATTTATTTAAGTAAGTCTCCCCCCCTTACTATAACATCTAGAGTAAATCTAACTAACTAAACTGGGCAGATATGAAATTCCCTTTCTGATCACCTCAGTTCTGCTAAATAGATTTGCTTGCCAAGTGCTCTTCTAGAAAAAAAATGTTTCAAAGGTTAAAAGTAAATGTTTAAGTACTGCATTCCATATGCATTTCTACTGTCCATGTCAATCCCTACAGACTTCAGAAATCTAACAGCTGGAATAATTCAGTCTGGATTTTTATAAATTACCATACCATCATTTACCGCTAAATGACATATTTGCTTTGATAGATTTTATTCTAAAAAGAAAATAATTTTTTCCAATCTTTGGAAAAAGATTGTGTCTAATTTGAACTGTTAATCAACAAGCCACAATTAAGACACAGACAGAAATCAAAAATGTTCTCCCACCTACAGTAATTTGACAGTTTTAGCCTACAAATGAATCCTTATGACCCCAAAGCTTTTTTTCTGTATATGCCTTCTTGAATCATGAGGACAATAATATGGTTGAGAAACATTTTTTTGAATCATCTAACTTTGTTTGTAACTTGAATGAAAAGTCAGGCTCGGTAACCAGGTGCTGAAATACATAAATATTGATATCAAAGACACATACCACAGGCAGTGGGAGAGTTCATACATTTATCCTAGAAAATTCATCTTTGTTTAGAAAGAAAATGACACAAAAAGACAAAACATTTTTCTCATGTTGCAATAGAAAGAAAAAATTCTTACCAAACAGAGATAGTTGCAGGTGTTCAAATCTCTCTTATATTAACTTTGCTTTTATACAGTGCAAAGTTTCACAACCCAGATGGGACTTTCTGTAATGCCTAAGGGATAGAGTAGCCTAGGGTTTTATGCTCAGTTATGAAAGTGAATTGCGGAGCTTCCGGTTGGTTCCATGCGATTCAGATGGGGAATTAGCGGGGCTCTTTGGAGCCCCGTGAAAACCCCGTCTGTCAAGCCGCCGCCGGCAGGTCTGTGGACCTACCCTGTCCTGTAGGGACAGGGGTTTAGAGAGGGACCCCTCGGATGGCCGAGAGGAATGGGCAGGTTCCTTGGGGCCGGAGGATTGCCCTCTGCGCCGCAGTGGTGGATGCAGCAGCCATGGCGGCTGCCCCGAGACCGCGGCAACCGGAACAAAAGGATGTGCAGGAGGAGAAGTGGAGAGCAGAGCAGGGAATTTGAAAGCTGGGTGACTGGACTTCTGCCCAGGCGGGAACTGCCCGTAAATCTTGGATTACAATGAGTGTGCCCCAGCCTTAACAGCAACTGAGAACTATTGGGGAAAAAGACTCAAATAAATGGTGGAAGGAAAAGACCTGTTGATGAGTAGCCTTAATTACTGACTTCATGGAAACGATCTTACTACAGATTTGGTTTTTCTTTTTCTTTCTTTTTTTTTTTTTTGTGGCTAAATGAGAATGGATTATGTTTGAGAGAGAGGAAAGAGAAGAGAAAATAAATACACTTTGAAAAGCAAAACAAAAGACAAACGGAGATGGACAAAATGATTGCCAGCTGAGAAGTGAAAGTAATTCCAGACTGCTTGTTACTTGAAAGAGAAACTTTGTTGCTTGTAACTTAAAGTGGATTATTTTGAGAAAAAACTCAGGAGGCTTGACTTTGGATATATAATCTGTTTATTGGAGGATTTATTGAAGATCAGAAAGAAGAAACTAAATGGAATAATGAAAACTGAACTAATAAGGGTGGCAACAAGAGAAAAAGGGTGCGGCAATAAAAGAAGGACATGATGATACCATATATGGAATAGCTAACTCAGAATAACTTTATAGAATCCACAACTTTGATGACATTGAAATGGAAAAGAAACATACAAGCAGATTGGAGAAAGAAAAAAAATGGAATATATTATGTAACAAGATAACAAAATACTACAGTTTGATTTAAATGGATGTAATGGTGTCTGGGTATTTGATGTTTGAATAATGTTAGGATATATTTTCCTTCTTCTTCTTTGTTCTTTCTTTGTTTTGTTTTCTTTTTTTCTTTTCTCTTTTGTCTTGATTCCCCTCTCTACTTTTTCTTTTTTTAGTCTCTTTTGTCATATTTCTATTCTCCTTCCTTTTTCCTTCTTGCTTTTTTTTCTTTTTTATTTCAAATATTATAAATATTGTTACTATTCTCTCTCTTTCTTTACTATTATTTTTATTGAAATGGATTTTATAAATATACAAATAATTTGATTAGAAAACAAGAGTACAAATGATTGAAAAACATGATTTTTGGATGTCCTAATGCCTTTTTAAATTTTGAATCTTTAATAAGCTCTATTTACAGACCTAATAATTTAGAAGAAAATGTTTTTCAAGGTGCCGGATATTAAAAAGAACTATTTACAGACTTAATAATTATAGAAAATTGATTTTAAAGTGACTCAAAATATTGTTACTTATAGAAAATAAGAAATAAGCATGGAATGGGAGAAAGCCTAGGAGAGAATAGGAGTTAAGATATTTGTTGATATACATTCTTATTTTAAATTAGTAAAAGATATGGAGGAGAATTGATTGAAAAATAAATATTAATTGTGAATTAATTTAAAGTTTAAAAACTGAATAAGAGATGTAGGAATGGAGGAAAACATAAAGCTGGACAATAACTAAAATAAAATGCTATGAACTAAATAAATGAAGTTAGAAGTGGAGGGAAGCATGATTCTGGAAAACAGTAAAAGCAAAGCTGTGATCCAGCCTTACAAATAAGGTAGGAGTGGAGGAAAGCATCATACTGGAGAACAGTTAAAACAAAGCTGAGAACCAGTTAAAATTTTTTTTAAAAAGTGTTAGGAGTGGAGGAAAGCAAACACTGGGTAACAGTTAAAGCAAAACTGTGAGCTAGCCAAAAAATAAAAAGTTAGGAGTGGAGGAAAATATATCTGGAGATCAACTTAAATAAAGTTGTGAACCAGTTAAAAATAGGGGTTGGAGCGGAGGAAAGCATTGCTGGAAAGCAACTATTTGAGTTGTGGACCAGCTTCATAATAGATCTAGGAGAAGTGAAGGAGATAACGTTGGTGTGTAGTTAAAATTATATTGTGAACCAGCATAAATAAGTAAGGTTAGAAGTGAAGAAAAGCATCGCTGGAAAGCAGCTGATTAAGTTGTGAACCAGCAAAAAAATAAACCTAGGAGGAAATGGAGGAGATAATACTGGAGAATAGTTAAACTGTAATGTCCTTATAAGGACATCCGCCCGGATTGGCTGCCAGCCATCGGGCGGGAAAGTTTGAATCGCTGTCAGGGGCGGTGCGACTGCCGGAGCGAATATAAGGAGAGCTCCGGCAGCGCACAGCCAGTCTTGCTACTGTTTCTTGTTCTCAATAAAGTTACTAATGTAACGAGCTGGTCGCGTCTTCCATTCCTGCGCCGATCCAACACTGGCGACAAAGGACTAGAGGAAAGAGACGAACCTCGTGGCACCAAGCCAACAAGACCAAGACGCCGGCACCTGAAACCACAGTAGGCATTCCCGAAGGCATGGCATCCGCTGAAGTCACTTTGCCAGCCCTTGCTCCATTCCGCCCAGGGAAGGACAAGTGGAAATCCTACGTGGTCAAATTCCGGCAATACCTGAGAGGCAACAACATCAGGGATGCCGATGATGACCGGAAAAAGGGCATCTTCCTGGCCAACTGCGGCTCCGAAGTCCTGGATATGGCAATCGATCTCGTAGCACCACGAGACATCGAAGAAGTGCCATGGACGGACCTGCTGCAGATCCTGGAAGAATACTATGCCCCAACTGGAACACCAGTGGCGAACCGTTTCACCTTCCATCAGAGGGACCAAAAGGAAAGTGAGACCATCAAAGAATTCGTGGCTGCCCTGCGCCAGATCGCAGCCAGCTGCGAGTTCGACCATGTGGACAACGCCATCGCTGACCGTGTGGTCTTCGGCATGAGGGACAGAGGCCTGCAAAAGAAATTCCTGAGCAGGAAGAAACTCGTGCTCAAGGATGTGGTGGAGGAAGCCACCGCATCCGAAATCTCAGAGAAAGCGGCTGCCGCAGTAAGCAGAGCTAAGGGAATCCACAAGATTCGCTCATCACAGCAATCATCAACCGAGGATTCCACAGCTGGATCCGAGTCGGAGGTGGAGTCCACCGTACACAAGGTATCCAGACCCCCAAGGCGGGAAGCCGCCCAACGAAGCTACAAGGGGGAGCGCTGTGCCAGCTGCAGAGGGGACCATGCCAGGGCGACCTGCAAGTGGAGAGATGCGACCTGCCGACGCTGCAACAGAAGGGGTCACATCGCCGAAGCTTGCAGAGCCGAGGAACCAGCCACAGAGCCACCCAGCCACCGTCCCCGCGAGAATTGGAAGGATTACCAGAGATCATCCAAACGGTCCTCTGGCCCATCCAGACGCAGAGACGATGATTTTCCCCGGAGCGGAGCGGTCCACCAGACGACCATCGCACACACGGACTCACACAATGCCACCAAGTTCCACGTGACCATCCACGTGGAGGGAGCACCCTGCGAAATGGAGGTAGACTCGGGCTCGGTTTACTCCATCATGGACTGGCAACAACTGAAGCGCCTGCAACCCAGCATCACCAAGCGTGACCTGAAGCCATTACACTCCAAGCTCGTCGACTTTGGGGGCAACCCCATCGGAGTGTTAGGAAGAGCCAACATCCGAGTCGCCTACAACGAGTTCAAAGGCAAGCTCCCCATCACCGTTGTGAAGGACAGCCGACCGAACCTGCTAGGAGTGGAGTGGTTTAAGCCGCTGGGGCTTTCAATCGAAGGCATCAACCAAATTCGCAGGGACGAACTTGACAACCTCATCGAAGAGTTCAAGGAAGTCTTCGATGGTAAGCTGGGGAAATTTGTGGGGAGGCCAATCTCTTTTAATCTGGACAAGGGAATCACCCCAATTAGGCTGAAGCCCCGCCGGGTTCCATTTGCCCTGCGGCCTAAAGTAGACGAGCAGCTGGATAAGCTGATCGCCCAGGGCATCCTGGAACCGATCGATCATGCTTCATGGGAGACCCCCATTGTGACCCCACTGAAGCAGGATGGGTCTGTGCGCATCTGCGCCGACTATCGTTGTACCATCAACAAGGCGTTGGCACAGAGCGCATACCCAGTCCCAGTAGTGCAGCACCTGTTGCATTCCCTGGGAACTGGCACAATTTTTGCAAAACTGGACCTGGCCCAGGCTTACCAGCAACTGCCAGTGGACGAAAAAACGGCGGAGGCCCAAACCATAGTCACACACAGGGGGGCATTCAAATGCAACCGTCTCCAGTTTGGAGTCAGCGCTGCCCCCGGCATCTTCCAATCAATGATGGAACGCCTCCTCCAAGGCGTTCCAGGGGTGGTGCCATACTTTGATGATGTGCTGATCTCCGGAGACTCACAGGCACAACTCCTTGATAGGCTCAGGCTTGTCCTGCAGCGCTTCAAGGCCAAGGGCTTGAGAGTCAGGAGAGATAAGTGCATCCTAGGAGTACAGGAAGTCGAGTTCCTGGGCTATCTCATTGATAGCACTGGCATCCACCCCACCAAATCTAAAGTGAAGGCAATCCATGAAGCTCCGAGCCCCAAAAACAAAACGGAACTTCAGGCATTCCTTGGGTTGCTCAACTTTTATGCAATCTTTCTTAAACAGAAAGCCACAGTTGCTGAGCCACTCCACCGCCTGCTGGGGAAAGCGGCTTCCTGGAAGTGGGGCCAGGAAGAGGAAGCAGCATTCCGAGCCGTGAAAGGACTTTTAACCTCAAAAAGCGTCCTCATCCAGTACAATGAGACGCTCCCCATTACGCTAACCTGCGATGCGTCGCCCTACGGGGTGGGGGCAGTCCTCAGCCACGAACTGCCCAACGGCTCTGAAGCCCCAATAGCATTTTTCTCAAAAACCATGTCCGGCGCGGAACGCAACTACAGCCAGCTGGACAAAGAAGCCCTGGCCATCGTTGCAGGAGTGAAACGATTCCACGAGTATCTCTACGGGAGGAGTTTCACCATAGTCACCGATCACAAGCCACTCCTGGGGCTCCTCGCAGGCGACCAACCCACACCGACCTTCATGTCCCCGCGGATGACGAGGTGGGCCATCTTCTTAGCCGGCTACTCCTACAGGCTCGTGCACCAGCCAGGCACAGCCATAGGAAACGCCGATGCGCTGAGCAGATGCCCATTGAAGGATCCTGTAGAAGACCCAGCCCCCACGCTCCACCTATTCCACATAGACGACGACGCCAGCTGTCCAGTCTTGTCTGCAGATGTGGCCGTCCACACCCAGAAGGACCCCACACTCCGCCAAGTGAAGTCCTGGATCCTCAGGGGGTGGCCATCGCAACAGACGGAGAAGTTCAGCCCGTTCGCCAGGAAGCAGAAGGAGCTGTCCACCATGAAGGGCTGCTTACTATGGGGAGACAGGGTGCTGATCCCAAGCACTCTGCAACGGCGGACACTAGAAACGTTGCATAAAGGGCACCCAGGCATCGTCCGCATGAAGGCCCTGGCACGGAGTTACGTCTGGTGGCCCGCACTGGACAAAGACATTGAAGAATGGGTCTCCAGATGTGACCCGTGCCAGGAAGTTCGCCCAGCGCCGCCACAAGCCGAAACAGCGAAGTGGGAGACCCCCAGCAACCCCTGGTCGAGGATACATATCGACTTCGCGGGCCCGATGCAAGGGCGCCACCTCCTCATCGTGGTAGATGCCTTCTCCAAGTGGCTCGAGGTGGTACCCATGGCATCTACCACAACGGAAGCGACGATCCGGGCCCTGCGCCGCCTTTTCGCCACCCATGGCCTACCGGATGTGCTGGTCTCCGACAACGGCCCCCAACTCACATCCCTGGCCATGGAGGCATTCCTGGCAGGACTGGGCATCCGCCATGCCCTGTCCGCCCCGTACAGGCCAGCTGGGAACGGACAAGCGGAACGGATGGTGAGGCTCACCAAGGAGGCACTCACCAAGATGGGCATGGGCGACTGGCAGGAAAGAATAGACAACTTCCTCCTCACCCAGCACATCACGCCACATGCCACCACCCACAAGAGCCCAGCCGAACTGTTGATGGGCAGAAGGTTGAGGTCACCATTGGACCGGCTGCACCCACAATACAGCCCAGAAGTGACCGCAACGGCCAGCCGCCCGCTTCGCGCCTTCAGCAAAGGAGATTCGATTTTCGCGCTGAATTTCCACGGCTCTCCTAAGTGGCTGAAGGGGAAGATAGACAGCACAACCGGCCCAAGATCCTACACCGTGGAGCTGGAAGATGGACAAGTCTGTAGACGTCACATCGACCAGCTCCGGAAAAGGTGGGGGGGAGTGCAAGAAAACCAGCCTGACGAGGGAGGCCTACAACACCCCGACGAGGTAGGCCTGCAACACCCCGGCGAGGTAGGCCTGCAACACCCTGACAAGGTAGGCCTACGACACCCCGACAAGGTAGGCCTACCACACCCCGGCAAGGCAGACCACGACCACCCCGACGAGGCCGGCCAAGCACACTACCAGGTGCTGACACAGCGGCAGTCCAGAGCGGTAGACCGGGGTCAGCCGAATGGAGGGTGGCAACACCAACCCAGCGAGGTGGGCACCCGGCACGACAGGGCGAGAGACCGCCATCACAGCACACGAGTAGACCGGGACCTGCCCAGAGGGGAAGCACCACACCCCGCCAGCGAAGGCAACCCACGTCAGCCCTGCCAGGGAGACCTCCACTCCAGGCGAGTAGACCGGGGACCATCGGAGATGGGCACACCGCAGCCCATGGGCAAGGGTGGCACACGACTCCCCGGTGAGAGGGACCCCCGTCCAGCACAGAAGACAACCCAGCAACAACAACAACCCAGCCCAGATGACCCCAGCCACCAACCAGCGGTAGACCAGGGACTAGGGCGAAGGGAAAGCCGACAACAACCCGGCCAGGGAGGCCTGCGCCACCCCGACAGGGGAGACCTCCACCAACCCGCGGAGGTAGCCCCGCAACGACAGCCCGACCAGGGCGACCACTACCGACCTGACGGGGGAGGCCAACACCAGCCCGGCCAAGGAGACCTGCGCCACCCCTGCGAGGTCGGACACCACAACCCGAACCAACACCATCCACAGCTGGCAGACCGGACCCGAGGGCACCGATCCGAACCACCCACCAGGCAACAACGAGCCGAACCGCGACCGAACCGCAGCGCCCGGGAGACCGGGGAAGAGCAAGTGACAGCCGGTGACTTACCAAGACTCAGACGCTCTTCCCGGGTCGGAACCGAGCAGCATCAACGAGGCGAGAGATCCACAGGCCAGGAGGAAGACCACCAGAACCAGCCATCCAGGGTCTGCGGTCCGGCCGGAGGCGCTGAGGGTGACCCCGCACACTCGCCAGCCGAACCGAGCCCGGTTCCGGGGAAGGAACCAGAAGACGGAGGAGCCCCGTCCGTCCAGGGCGGGGACGAGGAAGAAGTGAGACTGCGCAGGTCAACTAGGGTGCTGAGGCGTCCTACGTACCTGCGGGACTACGTGACGTTTATAAATGAACTTTGAAATTTTTTCGGACTAAGGGGGGAGGAGTGTTATGTCCTTATAAGGAAATCCGCCCGGATTGGCTGCCAGCCATCGGGCGGGAAAGTTTGAATCGCTGTCAGGGGCGGTGCGACTGCCGGAGCGAATATAAGGAGAGCTCCGGCAGCGCACAGCCAGTCTTGCTACTGTTTCTTGTTCTCAATAAATTTACTAATGTAACGAGCTGGTCGCGTCTTCCATTCCTGCGCTGATCCAACATAAACCAAACTGTGAACCAGTTAAACTAATAGAGATAGAAGTGGTGGAAAATACCGCTGGGAAATAGCTATTTAAATTATGAACCAGCTAAATTCAGACTTAATAGTATTAGAGAACAAGCCTGAAGTAAACAAAATAAAGTATTTTGGGAGTAACAAATTACAGATGGAAATATTGATTGATTTTGAAACTACTTTAAGAGAGGAGGAAAATATTCTTTGTCAAGATCATGGATACTAGCTGCCATTTAAGAGAAGTAGAATATAGATTTGATGTAATGGGTCTTAGGAATGAGGAATATATATGAAACATTGGTTGTTAAAATGACAAAGATTTGGAATGGTATCTATTTGGAAATAATTGTTTAGAATTTTGGGTGATATAGTAGAATGATAAATGTTTAGAATAAGGTTTTTTTGTTTTTCTTTCTTTTTTTTTTTTAAGATGTAAATGGATAAAATTTGGAAAAAAATTGGTTGAGGGAATGTGAGTAATTGTACCTATTTTATACCGGATCAAATCCTTGCTCCAAAAAGATGTATTTTAAGTGGTATGTCTAAAAAAATAAAAAATAAAAATTCCAAAAAAAAGTGAATTGCAAAGGGGTGGGAAGGAAGAGGGATTAGATGATTGCCTTTTGAAGTATAGAAAACATCTTTTCTAGGTAATTTAAATTGCTTTGTATTATTTTGTCATAAAATGGAACACAGCAGAACCAACATTAAATATTATTGCAATTTGTCAATTGCTTCATTTTTTCTCTGTTCTGCTGTTTTAAAATGTTAAAAGTAAGTTAATTTTACATTGTTTTAAACCATTTTGATCCCTGAAATGAATAAAATAGTACATACCCAAACAGAACTTGGATACTGGTTATTCTAAAAATTAGGCCTGAAGCAACAATGATTCACTTTGATAATACAATTTTGATCATTAAAGGCAAGCTCATTTCCTTCACTGAACAATATAGCTATTCAACTGACCATTATGAAACAATTTGTGTCACTTGAAATGTTTTGGACCAGTTCTGCAGGAGGAGACCCCTCTCGTCAAGTGGTGGTTGAAATGTTTCCAGAATATGATTTTAGAATTATTCTGCTTGCAGAAGCTACCCAGACAAAGGAGATACCACTGTGGCATCTTTAATGCAAGCTGCAGGGAAGTCTATAGCACTTACTAACACCACCCAGCTGGGAGGATCTGCAGAAGTTACATCCAGAGTGGATGGCTTTGATGCACACATGCTGTAGGCAATCCCCTGGCACTCACCAAAGCCAGCCAGAATGGAGTCTTTTTGGTCTCCACTGAAAGTCTTCCATGCTGTAAAGGACTGCAGGACTATCTGCAGCATGTATTACTGGCTACAAACTCTCTCAACAGTTTGCATCAAGCAGGATGGCTTACTACCACTTCATATTCCATTTAAGTGATGCCCTAGTTCAGGGGTGTCAAACTCAAGGCCTGCAGGCCGGATCTGGCCCGCAGGGTGCTTAGATCTAACCCACAGGGCCACCCTGGAAATAGGAAAGGACCACCCCGCAGTGCCTCTGCCAGCAAAAGTGGAGCTCAGGAAGGCTGCATGTGACCTCCCGGGCTCCGTTTTTGCCTGCAACGGCCTCCTGCAACCCTCTGCCAGCAAAAACGGTACTCGGGTCAAGGAATTAACTCACAAGAGGCTCCAGAAGCCACCGCTGAGCCTGAAGGTGTCGATAGTGAGAGGCGTGGATGCGGGAAGTCGCTAGCCCTCCGGCTATTAACGCGACTTATGGCTCTCAGCGAGCGGCCGCTCAAGCCAAGGCAGGCTGCTGGGCAAAAGCCTTAGAAACGCAGCCAAGGCTCACCCGAACATCCGGGGAGCTGTAAACTGATAGGCGAGGAAGAGCCTGTAAGGATTATCTACCAGCCAGTAGATACGAGCCGATCCCGGCTGAAATCAATGAAGCAGAAATGTGCAGTCGCTGAGGTAAACTCGGAAGGATAGAAGATACGTCCTATCAGCATAGACCGAGTCGAATAACTGGGGAGGCCCAGGAGGGCGGAGCTAATTTGATGGACAGACTCGGTCATATGCATAGACAGAGCATCTTCACCAACCTGACTGCCATTTCCCTCCAATCAGGAGAAGTTCAGAAGAAACTGAAGTTCAGTGCAGCACTGAAACAGTTATTAACATGATGGCTAGCAAAAAATTATGTGGTGTTCCCCTTCTCTTGGACCCTAAATGTGTGCTTATTTTGCTTAATGATTAATCTAGGGGTGCAAGAGTACAATGGAATTGTGCAATGTAGTCAGTGGGCAACATCATTCACACATCCCAAGAGAGGTTCTACCATATTACAATGTCTTATCAAGCATGTCCTGCATCAGATACCCATTCTAGGATATCTGTACTGAAAATTTTCCAGACTGGTCAGCTTTAGAGAACACTATAGATTAATTTGCAGTCCATGCTACAAGTTATTCTAGAAAAGGTGCAATGGATCATTTTTCCCAGCAGTATTTCTAAAACACACTTGGAAGATATTTTAGCTAGCTAGTGTCAGGGAAGGGAAATACATGAGATGCATTTGTTGGGAATTGGCCTGAAACATATAGTAAAAGCAGATAGAGCAGCAATGGTGAGTTCACAGCTTCTGTCTCTCCGTAGTCCATATTAGACCTAGCTTGCCTGGAAAATCTCTTGGTTAGTCCTCTTGAAAAGTCTTCTCAACCTCCTTCTATAACACTTGTTGAAAAAAATAACTTACACCTGGTTGACGTTGCTTTATGAAACAAGAGTTCTTATGTTCCTAACACTAAAGCAAAATTACGAACCTTCCACTTCTCCTGAAGAAGACTATAAGTAAGGGTCAAATAAATCTTCACTAAACATTGCAGAAAAAGCCCTAAGAAATTAATGTATGCTAAGGCAAATAATTTTTCTATTTAGTTTAGAAATACAAAACCTATTTCAGATCAACATTTGCACTTCACTTTTGACTGTAAGTTGTGGGAGACAGGTGACATAGGACAAAAACCAAACTAGATTGCATCTAACTTAAATAATGTTACGAAATGGGGTTGAGGGGTACCCCGGACCGTGAACCAGCTCATGAGTAAACACACTGAGACTGAAATGATTCTGACAGAGGCGTCTTGTGTAAAAATATAATTTACTTTAAAACATTTAAAAAGCACTATGTCTTTAAGAAAACACATTAAAAACAAAGTCTTATCTGGGTATGTGAAACAAGGCTATCTCCCTAGATCCCTCTCCACAATACCGAAAACAGTTCACAAAAGAATAAAGCTAGCATGAAGGTAAGCAGCTTCGGCGTCGATACATCATCAAGGCCATCATGGTGGGAGCAGCATGAGCTTCACAGCTGAAAGTCACCTGAAGTAAAAACAGTTCAAACAGCAAACATTGCTTGAAGCTTGTGGGAGGAAGAAGGTCCAGCAACAGCAGTCCCGATGATAGCTTGCGTGCTACAAAACAGCAAAAGGCAAGCATCCGTGGGAGTCTCTCTGTAGCGGCGTCTGGAATCCTTATCTGCATTCTTCTCCCATCTGCGGCGTTGCAACAAGCTTCCTGCAGGAGCTGTGCATTTAGGCCTAGATCAGACTAGGCCCGAGTAGCAAGCAAAAGGTCCTTGCTTATATAGGGAGTTAACCTGCAATTAACTAGGGCGGGGAAGGCTTGCAGGTAATTGCCAACAGCAGATGGCTTGATTAAAACCATACTGTTTGTGAGTAGGCAGATAGCCACAGCAATCCTGGAAACACTCGTGACAAATAATAATTAAAATTTTAAAGTTTCCAAGTATTTAATTGTTTCCTCTTTTCAAAAGATATTATCTTCTGTTTCCAAAAGATATTATTCATTTGCAATTTAGGGAAGGTCTTTGAAAAGACATAGCTTGTTCTTCAGTTGATAAGATGTCTATCAGGACACCAAAAGCAGAACATGAAGGCAATAGTGAATTCATATCAGCCAATATAGAACACTTCAGTGGCCCTGAAGTTCACACTTGGTCTTTGAGAAAGTTGCTAGTAGTACTAGGTCAAAACTGAAATGTGATTTAAAATTTATAACAAAATAAAAATAAGATATAGGTAATATAATTAATTTTCATTATGTGGGAATTATTTCCTTCTTCTGTTGCATTAAAAATTACAGTTTTCTAACCATATATGGAACACAGTGAAAGCTACTATCTGAAGGGCTTCATATGTCACATGAAGTCCTAGCGCTTTTGACTTTGCACCTCTGATTTATCTCATAATTGACTTCTCAGATTAGAAGTTTTCCTACAAGATCTTATATTTAAAGTTTTCTCATTACTTATTATCCAATTCTTTTAATTGGAAATGTCATAGAATGAACCGGGATCTTCTAACATAAAAAGTATTATTAAACTATGGACACTCTATATTAAAATAGCATTTCTGTGGCTATTGACAAGCAGATTTATGTTTTTAACATGGTTTTTGTACTTAAGGAATAAATGCCAGTCCATAAACAGTATTACTGGAAAAGTCTTAAAACCTTTGGATCCCTCATCAAAAATCTATGTTACAGTGCTTTTTCTATAGCAGTTTACAAAATTCTTATACATGTTTTAGAGTACCTTTGCTTGGCTTCATTTTTCCCATGAATAAAACTATCTAAAGAATAGTTGCAAGGTTTGATGCATGCAAAGCTTCTCATATTATCTGCAAGATGAAACTAGGCAGCAAATTTAAATTCATATAAACTGTATATTTAAATAAGCATGCTAGGGTCTTTGTACACAAAAAATCACAATACATAAGGTAGTTCTCTAAATTTAAAATACAAATGGAAAATTGCTTCTGTATTTAAAATAACATGGCTTCATTGCCACATAGGGAGCCTTGGTAGTACAGTGGTCTAAAGCACCCTGTTATTAAGAACAGCTGCCTGCAATTACTGCAGGTTCGAATCTCGCCAAGGCTCAAGGTTGACTCAGCCTTCCATCCTTTCTAAGGTAGGTAAATTGAGGACCCAGTTGTGGGGGCAATAAGCTGACTTTGTATAAATATACAAAAGAATGAAGGCTATTGCTTAGCGCATTGTAAGCCGCCCTGAGTCTCCGGAGAAGGGCGGCATATAAATAAATAAATAAATAAATAAACATAGAATACACCCAATAAGGCCCGGTGGTCAGACAGTTGGTAATGTTTTATTATTCTGGATATTTCTCATTCTTGGCAACTTTGAGAAATGTGACCTCAATTTCCAGAATTCCCCAGCCAATATTGAGGTGGCTGAGAAAATCGAAAACTATTCTAGAGTCTGTAAGTTTAATTCATACCCCATGTGGAAATAAGCATACAAATGCATTCTTTCAACATAGAGACCTGATTTTTCTAAAGCATAGTATGTAAAGAACAAAACTGAATACTATTTATTATATAAAAGAAAACATTTGTATAGGATAATTTCCAAAAACTATTTCTTATATCTTGATATGACTTTCTGAATTACTATGAATAAATAAAGAGTATTAATTGGCTGCTTTTTACAAGTAGTAGGAAAAATACAATAACATTTAAGTAACAATGTAATAAGCTTCTTATATAAAAATAATATTCTATAAGAAAATATCTAAATTAATATTAAGTGGTACTATTAAATTTAAAAATATTCAAAATGACTTCTTTAAATAAGACACATTAAATATTATTTTTTAACTGCAATAACTGCAAGACATGAATGGACTTTATCATGCTTATTAGTCAACCATATGCTTGGTTTAAAATGTCAGTTCGGAATAGAAACTGGGAGACAGTGAATTCTAGTTCCTCCTTAAGCACAAACCAGCTGAGTTAAGCGTCTCAGACCTAAAAAGGATAAAATAACCAAGTTCTAAAAAAGCTTCCCAACAAAACTGCAAGCATTCCACAGGAGTCAAAAATCTGACTCCTGTTGGCAGATGTCAGAAGAAAAAAGAATAAGAAAAGATTTTAATATGTAAAAGATATACAAACATCCACACACACACAAATGATGTTCACCATTTTCATACTGTAAGTACCATAATTCAGTTTTTTCTTTTATTATTATTGTATCTTTACAATAGTAATTTTATACATTATTATATGATTCAAAAATCCCAAGTTTGTTTTGCCTAATATATTCAGAGGTATTTACCATACCAAAATTGTTTATTTCAATACTTGGATCATTTTTTTTTATCTAATCAGGCAAACAGAAAGGCTTACTACTTAATTAAATACACAGTTTATTACAACCCAGTGATTAAGAATAATAATTAGATAAACATAAAACTGGCAGCTAATCCAAAAGAAAAAAAATCAACAATCTAATACCTCCAATTTCTGAACAAACAGTAAAGTTGATAAGAAAGGTTTCCCAACTCAGAGAAGAAACTAGGAAAGCCTCTGCATATGCAAATATACTTGTCAGCATTGTAAGGAGCGTACTATGCCAAATTTATAAGTGAATTGCTCTATTTCACCTTCTATAATGATTGACAATTGATGTTGAATATTCACTTAGATCTCTGGATAATACATGAAATGTTATCAATCCCACAATTTAATCTTCATTTATACTGCATTACAAACATATTCAGCAATATTACCTTGCTGTTGAATATACAAGAAAGTGAAGTTAACGTTCTGCATACTTATAGAAGAGATATGTTATACAAGATTATTTTATATCTTCTCTGACATAGCTAGTTGTCACAAATGCTGCTTTCCAAAAATGCTAACCTAAAATTCACTCCTTGACATGATTTCTGCTAAAGTTTTATCTCAACAGCAGCATAGGCACATATTCCATAGGTAAAGGTAAAAGTTCCCCTCGCACATATGTGCTAGTCGTTTCTGACTCTAGGAAGCGGTGCTCATCTTCGTTTCAAAGCCAAAGCCAAACTGTCCGAAGATGTCTTCGTGATCATGTGGCCAACATGACTCAACGCCAAAGGCACATGGAACACTGTCACCTTCCTGCCAAAGGTGGTCCCTATTTTTCTACTTGGATTTTTTACGTGCTTTCGAACTGCTAGGTTGGCAGAAGCTGGGACAAGTAATGGGAGCTCACTTTGTTACGCGGTACTAGGGATCTGAACTGCCGACCTTTTTAAAAAAAAAATTAATTTTTTTTTATTAATACAAAATTAAAAAAACATTGGACATAGATATGACATCACTGGTTCCAAACATCTTCGTCACTTTACAATAATATTAGTACTTATATAAACATATAGTTCTTAAGCTTTGTTCACTATTTAAACATAATATATGATATTAATACTTTTTCCCTTATTTCTGAATATTTATTTATCTCTCAAACATACATTTATCTATAATAACATTTATATTTTTCTTCTAACACTATACATTTGTCTTGGCTACCATCTTGTTATCTATCCAATCATAAAATTGTTCCCAGATTTTGTAGTACTTAGTTTCGCTTTTATCCTTGAGTTCCAAAGTACGTCGGTCCATTTCTGTGCAGTTAAAGATTTTCAGTAATATTTCCTCTTCAGTTGGAATATCTTTCTCTTTCCATTTTTGAGCGAAGGCTATTCGAGCTGCTGTGAGTATATGCAGTAATAAATAATTTGTATCTTTCTTATATTTTCTTTCTATAATTCCCAGTAAGAAAAATTCCAGTTTGACTTCTATATTTGTTGACCAAATTTCTTCCAGGCAGTTCTTTAGTAAATTACAAAATTTTTGTGCCTTTGGGCATTCTCACCACATGTGGTAGTAATTCCCAACAGTTACCGAGTCACCGCATCCCACATGGCTTATACTCTGAGCCACCGCATCCCCTGGCCTTATACACAAGAAGTATTTTCCCCTAAACTTTAATAAAGAATTTATCCTGTTTCCAAATAAATTCCTTCATTAGATTCATGAAGTAATTTCTTACATCTAGGAATGGAGTAATAGAAGTGGAGTAACATGAATCACGTAATCTGTTACTGGTCATTTTAAGATAACCAAACTTGAGTAATTGCTCTGTTATTAAATGAATCAGTGAATCATAAGCTATACATTAGTTCAGAAAACCAAAAGTATCTAGAACTACAGGTATCTTCGAGTTACACCAGTTGTCCTAGTGACCGTTCAAAGTTTCAATGGCACTGAAAAAAGTGACTTATGACCATTTTTCACACTTAATCACCATTGCAGCTTCCCCATGGTCATTTGATTTACATTTGGATGCTTGGCAACTGATCCATAATTACAACAGATGCTGTGTCTGGGAGTAACGTGATCACCTTTTGCGATCTCATGAACAAATTTAATGAAGAAGACAGAATCACTTAACAACCGTGTTACTAATTAAAAAACTGCAGTGATTCACTTAACAACCATGGCAAGAAAAGTCATAAAATGCAGCAAAACTCACTTAACATATCTCTCACTTAGTAATATAAATTTTGGCATCAATGGGTCGTAAGTTGAGGACTATCTGTATTAGTGCTCCAATAATGGCACAACATTATAAACCTAAGATCACGTACTCCTAGTCAATGAATTTTACATATTTTTAAAATATTTCTGCATCATTTGACATATTCAATTTAAAAAGGAGAAGAGGAATCTGTAATTCCTTAACAGATCTCCACCAGGTTCACAAATTTGGAGGAAAAACATACTTCAAAAATTACTAGAAATTAAGACCTGGAATATTGACATCAGATGAGAAAGCTGAAAAACAACAAGCTGCTGCAAGAAGATCGCATTAACGGACCTCAAACATGGCATGACAAAGTACTGTAGCAACAATGTGTGTTGGAATATCTACAAGAACTACCATTTGCCTGCAAGTAAGAAGTATTGTGACCACAAAGCAGACAAATTAATAGAAAATGAAGAAACAATAGTGCTCTGGGACTTTAGAATTCAAATAGACAATCTGCCACATAATGCTGCAGACCTAACTATTATTGAAATAAAGACAAAAAAGACTGAATAAGTGAACATTGTAGTACTTGCAGATAGCAGAATGGAAGAGAGAGTACTGGAAAAAATAACAAAATGCAAAGATCTACAAACAGAAGTAAAACTGTGGCAAATGAAAGCAAAGTAGTAATAGTAATAGGTGTCTTGAGTGCAATCCCAAAATAAATGGTTCACTTGAATCTTATTGGCATTGAGAAAATCACATTAATCAATTGCAAAAAGCAGCTTACATCATATGACACCTTTAATACCATCAAACAACAACTGCCTACCCCAGTTCCTCGGGAAGGATAGGTGGATAAAAATGTCAATCCAAACTAAATATGTGGCTGGCTGTGCAACCAACCTTAATTTAAAAAATGTATATGCTACTCTCAGCAACTCTGGGTTGCTCACAACAATCAACAATTAGAAGTTCAAAATTCTGGAAACCCCATTTGATTTTTAGTTTAAAATATTGGCCATGCTTATATATTATGAGAAAATTTTAGATTTTAAAAACTTAAACGCAAGGGACATGCTCTCACATGGCTTCTGGGACATCTAAAAATCATGTCCTTACGTAATTCTTTCAAGGCTCCAGGGACTATGTGAGAGCAGGGCTTTTGCAACTTCTAGAGGGTCTGGAGGCTACCTGAGAGCACACAACATTCATAAGTCTTCTGCAGTCTCCAAAAAGATGGGAAGTTCTCACACAATATGTTATGTTCCCATATGGTCAGGGCCGGATTTTCCTATAGGCTAACTAGGCTTCAGCCTAGGGCCTCAAGATCAAGAGGGGCCTACACAGTGGTGGGATTCTGAGGGTTCTAGGGGGTTCGGCCGAACCCTTTGTTAAATTGCTGGCTCGCCCGCCCCTCACCTCCCACCCGCGCGGCGCCAGCCTACCGTAGCCAGGGGTAGGCAATTGTGGCTCTTTTACCACCTGTGGACTTCAACTTCCAGAATTCCTGAGACAGCTTGGCTGTCTCAGGAATTCTGGGAGTTGAAGTCCACAGGTGGTAAAAGAGCCACAATTGCCCACCCCTTCCCTAGCCTGAGTTCCGCTGCCTGGGATCCACGTAGGCTGCCACGTGGTTCCCTACCGGCTCCGGACGCAAGAGAGCAGGATGGAGAAAGCAGCTTCCACGCCTTCACTCACCCTCACTCTCTGCTCTGTTGGATCGCCGGCCGTTCGCTTACCCCGCCCACTCCCAATCTATTGCTGCCTCCGGAGTCCCAGCTGATGGCTAGAGGGAAAAAAAACTTCAAATTCTTGCCGCGGGGCTTCAAAGGGCCGCCCTATAGCCAGTGGTGCAGCCGAACCCTTTGTTAAATTGCTGGCTTGCCCCACCCCTCCGCACCACTATTTATTGCCAATAAATAGTGGTGGGCGAGGGGCGGGGGAGCCAGCAATTTAACAAAGGGTTCGGTGTTTTTTTGTAATTTTATTGGCCCACGGAGCTTCAGCATAGGCTAATTGGCCTCCCAGCTCTCAGCTGATTTGTCTCAGCTGTTTTGCTCAGGGCTCTTCTGCTTCCTTGCAAAGAGTGCTGATTTTTTTCCCCCTAGCTATGCTGAGAAACGAAACTGAAACTGCTTTGCTGTTGCTGCAAGGTTGGAAAATTAGGCAGGCAGAATTCTTTTCTTTTTCCTCACCAAAAAAGGTAGGTGCAAACAATGGGAAATTTAGGGAAAAAGAGGAGAGTTCAGGATTTTAAAACACAAAAGAAAAAAAGCTCTATTTAACTAGGGAATTGTAATAATTGAGATACTATTAATTGTATATTTCTGAAAGTAGAAATGGTTAAGTTGTGGTTTGGAGGAATATATGGGGGAAATTATTTGGTTTATTATTATTGGTAAATATAATTAATTGATTTGCAAGAAATTGGATTGCATGGAAATAATTGGAATATTCATGTTCATATTGATTAATATACAAAAAAGGTAGTTATATAACTAATTGATTTATATTAAAATGTTGAATTTATATTAAACAACTAATATTACATAATTAACCAATGTGAGGATGGATATAAAAATAGATGACAATGGGAAGGGGTATAATATAGAATAGAAGGGAAAAATTGAATTTGATTAAGATTAGAGATGAGGATGAAGGGTAATATTGGTTTTCTCCATTGAGAGTGGAGACAGCAGCCATGCTTGGGTAGTGACTCGTACGATCAGATTGGAGGACTGAGCCTGTAAAATTTGACAAGTCCCGCCTCTGTTGCCAGGGATCCCAGCTTTTGGCTCAGTCCTTCAGACTGGACAGTCGTGTGGTTTTCTGTCTCTGACAATTTTACTAATTTTCCTATTTCTCTTTTTCAGATGGTTGATATCAAGGTTTGACTCGGATTTCTCTTGGACTATTCTTTTGTGAGTGTGACTAATTCTTTGTCCCTTTTTACCTCAGCAACCAGAGTTGCTGGGTTGCTAGGGAGTGGGGGTGAAAAGGAATTCCCTCTTCCCTTTCTATATTAATTTAAAAAAAAAAAAAAACCTTCCCCTGACTGAAGGGATCGTGGAGCTTCGTGCCCCTTCCTTATTTGGTCAATCCCTTACCTCACCTTAAATATATTGTGATAGCTGGAGGAGTGTTTGTGCTCCCTACATTGTCCCTCTAGTCACAGAGCTCCACATTATAGCCTGGAAGCCATTTTGTCTCATTTACTGCCATTGAATTGTAAAGGAGATTTACCATCTCCAGCCTGTGTCTTGGCTTGCCTTATTATCTGATTGCCCTTTTCGCAGCATTTCCACTTATTTAATTGATTTGAAGGCTCTGAGGCAGTTTCGTTCTTGCGGAGTTTCGCGCCCCCGTTTTTGATTGACAGGCGGCCATTTTGAGTAGGCATTCACCCGAAATCGCTGCGGAGCCTCGCACTCCCCTTTTTGATTGACAGGTGGCCATTTTGAATGATCATCCACTCAGAATCGCTGCAGAGCCTTGCTCCCCCTTATTTGATTGACAGGCGGCCATTTTGGATAGCAATTTACTTGGAATCGCTGCCGAGCCCGTTGCCAGGGGATTTCAGCGTTAGAGTGTATTTTATTCATATCTCAGCAGAGGCACATTGAAACTGGTCAGTTTCAAAGGTTAGTGGAGCTTTCCGCTCCCGGGGCTGATCCAAAGTCACCGTCTTAGCCAGTGGGATCCTAACAATTAAATAATGATACCAGCTGTGGAGCTTTGCGCTTCCATATCGATTCTCCCAACAACTATAGCCATAAACTTTTCCATTTGAGGAGTTGTCTCACTCCCTGATTCTTGCCGCTTGTCGGCAGTTTTAACAAAGCGCAGAGTTGTCCCTGCTATTTTAAACTGCCTCACAGCTGATTGAAGCTAATTAACATTTTCGCTATGAGGTTTGACTCTCTCTGGCTATCTCCGTTTATCAGAGCTTTTAGCAGAAGCTACTTTCCCCCTAATAGGCTGTTAAAGCGCTACTGCTGCTTAGCCTAACTGCCTCTCAGCTGATTGAATTTGGGGCTGGCTGTGAAGTGGAGTTTCACACTCCCAAAGGCTTGCCGCTTGTCGGCGTTTTTTTACAAACAGGCTTACTGCTTATTAACTGACTGAGACTAATTGTTTGTAGTCTCTTTACTCTGACAGTGCTTTAATTATTTGGCCAAATTAGACTATTTAAAACAGATCTACCTTCATTTGAGACTGAGCAGTGCTTCAGTTTTTGACAGTTACGACAGCTTGAGCTCTTAGGTGACTGCTCGGCCGCCATTTTGTTTAAGGGCAAGGGCACAGTTTTTTTCTATCAAGCCTCCAATCCTTAGTTCTATAAGCATATTCTGCCCTTATAAACTAAGATGCCACATCTGGCTACTGGAAATTGAGTTGGCTATATAATTTCAATCTATAACACATTTATACTGATTTAAACTACCTTTAAATTTACATTACCCTGTTACAGGGCTGATAAAATTTTAGGGGTGTCCTTTCAACCCTGTTGATTGATTAAGGCCAGACATGCCTAAGGCTCTGGCCAAGTCAAAACATGGCCGTAGTGCCACAGTGCGTGAGCAGTCAGTGGCTTCTAAGATGGAAGCTTCCAAGCATACACAAGGGGAAGGAGTAGCAATTAAGCCTTGTTCTGAGGCTCCTCCTAAGAGCAAGGAGAAGCTACTAAGAAAACCTATTGTCAAAGACAAAGGCACTGGTTCTGCCCCATTGGCTATAACCATTGGGTCTCCAGGAGAATGTAGATATGCCTCCTCTCTGACCCCGGATCAGATGTCAATGCAAGATTTCCCACTATTAGTTGAGTCATCTGATTTATGGGGATCTCCTCCTCCTGTTCGGAGTAACAATAATGTGGAGTCTAGCGCTCCTATCCTTATGGTGGCACAGTTTGTGGATAGCTAGCTCTGACAGCTTTCAGAGTTAGAGTGTTTTCTTTCATACCTGATTTTTCAGATTTGACCTTGGATGTCGTACTTGGCTATTCTTTTGTTTGCTGGACATTCTGTGAACCTTTTTACCTCAGGAAGCCTCAGATTACAATTCTGAGGTCTTGTTGAAGCCATTCTGCCATTCCATCCTTTCATCGAACTGGTAAGTTTCTGTACATTGGTGGAGCTTTCCGCTCCCGTGAGTGGCTCAAAATCACCGGCTTTGCAGGTGGAGCCCTGCATTTTAAACAGTGGCTTCTCTTTGTGGAGTCTTGCACTCCCCACGGTCTTTGGGCAGTCATTTTGTCACTGCCAGCCGCATAACTGTTAGTGGAGTTTTTCGCGCTCCCTGCCTCTCGCCGCTTGTCGGCCTTTCACCGAGGCGTGGCTTTTCTCCAGCAGACTCAATAGAGCCACTTCTCAGCTGTTTGAGACTAGCTGCCGGGTTCTGAGTGGAGTCTTTGCGCTCCCTGACTATCACCACTTGTCGGTTCTTTTCCTCCAGGCTCTGATTCTTTCCTGCGGAAATGAACAGAGCTCTGCCCACTGTCACTATTAACCGCTTCTCAGCTGATTGACCTTGCCGCCGGCTTCGAAGTGGAGTTTTCGCGCTCCCTGTGGTTTGCCGCTTGTGGTCACATCACAAGGGCTTGGTGAACTGTAAAATTGCCCTGATTTATTCCTGCTCAGCTCTTTGATTTCTCTTACCGGTCTGCATCTCAGCTGTTTGACATTGCTGATCTGCTCAGTAACGGAGCTTGGTGATCCCTGAGTTGGCAGTTTTGGCTGCCATTTTGTTTAGGGGTGAGGTGACACGTTGAGCTTCTCTCAGGCCTCCAGTCTTTCTGGCTGTCCCTGCTACCCTGGCCTAACCTTGCCTTCAGCCCTTTTGGCAGACATTGCTGCACCTTACAGGCTTGGAGTTAATTGCCTTCTCCTTTCTCTGTTGGTGCCTTGCATATTTATCACAGGCTGCATCTAGAATTTGACATTCCCCTGATATAGGACTGCCTTGCTTAACACGGAATCTATTTTCCACTCCTTAGGTGTTATACGGCCTATCATGCCTAAGGTTCTGGCCAAGTCAAAACATGGCCACCAGGCCACAGTAAGGGAGCAGTCAGTTGCTTCCAAGCATAAAGATGCCAAGCACACGCAAGGGGATGGAGTATCCATTAAACCTCAGTCTAAGTTTTCTGCTAGACGCAAAGAAAAGCTTCTACGGAAGCCTGTAGTCAAGGCCAAGGACAGTGGTTCTACATCATCTATAACAGCCAGGGTTTCTCCAGGGGAACATAGACGTGACCCCTTTCCGACCCCAGATCAGATGTTGCTGCTAGACTTCCTGGTGTCAGTTGAGTCAGCTGATTTATTGGGATCTCCCCCGTCTGTGGGGTATCAATGCTGTGGAGTCTAGCACTCCAGCTGGGTGGGGGGTTTATCCACCTGTATCTTATACTCTGGTTTGAGCCTCTATGGAGGCCAGCCCAGCCCGAGACCATGATTCTACCCCTTTACATCCAGAGGACATTCAATGTATGATTGCAGCAATGGTGCAACAATCCCTGTTGGCTCATTCTTTTTCGACTGCCAGACCAATTACAGTGTATTTGGTCCATTCGGACCATTTGGCTTCGCGCAGATGGTGGCGGTCTCCAGCCAGTTCTAGGGGCTGCCTTTTCTTTGAACCGCAATGGCTGGTGATTACGACTGATGCCAGCACGCTTGGCTGGGGAGCCCACTGTCTAGATCAGGTGGCCCAGGGCACTTGGTCGACACCCGAGTCATCATTAAACATCAACTGGCTCGAGTTACATGCAGTTTATTTAGCCCTTCGAGCCTTTCAACATCTAGTGTCCGGATCTCACGTCTTAGTTCTTACAGATAATGTGACGGCAAAGGCGCACATTAATCGCCAAGGGGGCACCAGGTCCAGAGCCCTTATACGGGAGGCCAAGAGATTGGGTTTCTGGGCGGAGCGCCGGCTGGCTTCTTTGAGGGCAGAACACATATCAGGGGAATCGAATATATGCGCAGACTAGATAAGCCGACAACTAATTGATCACGCAGAGTGGCGTCTGAATCCTCGTTTGTTCCAGGTCCTGTCCTCCCGGTTCGGCACTCCAGTGGTCGATTTGTTCGCATCGCCAATGAACTCCCAACTTCCACGATTTTTCACGAGATTTCCAGCACACCAGGCGGAGGCTGGGGATGCTCTGCGCTCCCGTTGGCCCCACAGGTTGCTTTATACATTCCCCCCAATTTCCCTCATCCCGAGGGTTCTGCAGAAACTCATACAGGAACAAGCGGAGTTGCTCCTTCTAGCTCCACACTGGCTGCGAAGGTCGTGGTTTGCCGACCTTCTGCAGTTGCCAGTGCCTTCCCCCTGGAGACTTCCCTGCCCGTGGATTGCCTATCTCAAGGGGCGATACTGCTCCCGGATCCCCAGTGGTTGCAACTGACCGTTTGGAGATTGAGTGGGACACGCTGCTGCGTGACAATCTCCCGGCCACGGTCATAAAGACCATTCAGGTGTCTAGGTAAATACGGACCGTATTTACTCAGCCACTTGGCGGGCATTTTCTACTTGGTGTAACCTGCACGCCGTTTCTCCCATCCGGGCCTCCATAGTTCAAGTTCTCATGTTTTTGCAGGACGGCTTAGACAAGGGTATCTCTCCCAATACTTTCCGACGACAGGTGGCGGCTCTCACTTCAGTCCTAACCTACAGCTCCCTTCCTTCGTTGTCACAGGAGCCTTTGATTCGTCGCTTCCTCAGAGGAGCCTCTAATTTATGCCTGCTGGTGTTACATAGGTACCCTACTTGGGACCTTTCTATTGTTTTGACTTCTCTCACAGGTGCACCGTACGAGCCATTGAAATCTACCAGCCTGCGGCTTCTGTCTTGCAAAGTGGCCTTCCTAGTGGCGATTATGACAGCTAGGACGATTTCGGAAATTGCAGCGTTATCGATGAGTATCGACTTATGTGTCTTCCATGCAGATTGTGTGGTCCTAAGGCTAGATCCTACTTTTGTTCCTAAAACTAACTCTGTGTTTCACCACATAGGAACTTATTCTTCCAGACTTTTGCCCTCACCCAATCACTCTGTCAGGCAAGAAGTGGCACAAGTTGGATGTCCGGAGGGCTCTCCGGATATACCTCAACAGAACGGCAGCGATCCGGCATTCGGAGTCCTTGTTTGTCTCCTTCTTTCCTGTTTCCTTAGGTTCTAAGGTATCCTCATCTACCATCAGTCGCTGGATTCGCCAGACGATTGCTACTGCCTACGAGCTTCGCTCTTCTCCTTTACTGGCAAGGTTGATGGCGCATTCAACATGCAGCGCAGCAACATCCGCGGCCTGGGCCATGCAAGTGTCATGAGTGGACATTTGCAGAGTGGCAACCTGGACTTCTCCTTCTCCTTTTGTTAAGCGTTATAAGTTGGACAGGTTTGCCCCACAGGAGGCAGCCTTTGAACGTAATGTGTTACAAAGGGTTATTGCAGGAGGAGAGTCATTGGCCCAGACTGAGCTCTCCCTTGCCTAACACTGTGAACTTGGGTATGTCCCAAGCATGGCTGCTGTCTCCACTCTCAATGGAGAAGGGGCGTTGGTCCTACCTGACACGCTCCTTCTCATTGGGTGGAGACAGCAGCCATCCCCACCCGTTTTCAATCTGGGTCTTTGGGGTATTGTTTTTTTCTCTTTCTGGTACTCTTCACAAATGTCTCTGCCACACGACGAGCCTGTTTCCTTCCGTCTTCACCAAAAGCTGGGATCCCTGGCAACAGCGGCGGGACTTGTCAAATTTTACAGGCTCAGTCCTCCAATCTGATCGTACGAGTCACTACCCAAGCATGGCTGCTGTCTCCACCCAATGAGAAGGAGCGTGTCAGGTAGGACCAACGCCCCTTTTACAAAAATAGATGAGGAATAAATATGGCAAAAAGGAAATATAGAAATTGTAAATTTAATTGAAATGACTAAACACTGTTTAAATTTGTGAACCGGCCAAATACTCTGTTCAAAGAAAATACATTGTATGTTTGTATGTGTGTTTCTAATTATTGCTATTTATTCATATTTGTTCTCTTTTATTCTTTAAAGTTTAACAATTCATTCTTTATCTTAATATCTTTATATTTGTTTGGGGTTGGCTTTCTTCCCTTTCATCTTTTTTATTGTACAGCAATCTTTCTCCTCAAACCTAGCACCTCTCTCTTTTCTTTCCTTCTTACTTTCTCTTCCTCCCCCTCTTCTTCTTCTCCCTACTTCCTCTTCCTTTCTCCTTCTCCTCCTCTCTTCCTCCCTCTCTTACCCTCACTCCTACTCTAATTTCCCTTTCCTTCCTTCATCCCTCCCTATTGCTGTATCCTTTTATGCATATGGACTACTCAGAGGGCTGAAAAAGTTATTTCTGACTGGTCCTCGCACTTTTGACCAGTCCTCGAACTTATGACTGTCCTCACATTTTACATTTTTGCCCTATCTTGTCACCATGGTGAAGAGAAGCAGTTGTGAAATGAGTGACATGGTTGTTAAGAAAGCTGCACAGGCATAAATGTGAGGATGGTCATAAGTGTGAGGACCGGTCAAAAGTGCGAGGCCCAGTCAGAAATGACTTTTTTCAGCCCTCTGGGTAGTCCTTTTGGGCATATGGACAACTCAGAGGGCTGAAAAAGTTATTTTTGACTGGTCCTCGCACTTTTGACCAGTCCTCAAACTTACGACTGTCCTCACATTTTACGTTTTTGCCCTATCTTGTCACCATGGTGAAGAGAAGCAGTTGTGAAATGAGTGACATGGTTGTTAAGAAAGCTGCCCAGGCATAAATGTGAGGATGGTCATAAGTGTGAGGACCAGTCAAAAGTGCGAGAACCAGTCAGAAATGACTTTTTTCAGCCCTCTGAAAAAAGTCTATGCACATAGCCACGCCCACCCGGTCACATGACGAGCTAGCCACGCCTACAGTCACGTGACCAGCTAGCCACGCCCACCCAGTCACATGATTGCCAAGCCACACCCCCAACTAAGCCACGCCCACAGAACCTGTTGTTAAAAAAATTGAATCCCACCACTGGTGAAAGGGCCTCATAAGTGGAATAGCCTAGGGCCTCTTTTCATCTAAATCTGGCCCTGCATATGGTCTGCAGACACTCTCTAAGTTGTGCAAGAGGGCCCTGCTCTCACATGATTTTGGAACCTCAAAAAGCATGTGAAAACAGGCCATGCTTTTCATCCTTCCAGCTACGTAAGAGCATTCTCTAGATTTTCCAGGGCTCAAGCAAACTGAAACTGCCTGGAACAGTCTTATTTTTCTGAAAAACAGAAACAAATAGAAAAATATTTACAATTATGTATGTTTTTGAATATTTATTTATTTTAATTAATATGTAGTCCATCTCACTATCCAAACCAAATTTTTATTATGAATTGCTTTGGTTTTATTTGGGGGGTGCGGTGGGGGGAGACATCAGCAGAGTCAAGTTAAGCACTTTCTGAAATTTTGACATGAGTCCAAAAAAGTTTTCTATCACTGTTCTAAATTATTTAAATGTTAAGAGTATTAATAATATTCAATCAATACTATACAAGTATCATTGTATTAAAATAATATAATTAAGATTTACAGCAACATAACAAAATTGTTAATACTAATGCTAATAATAAACAACTTCTAACTCTGATGATGACTCTGGGACAGACCTACATAGCAAGCAATGTTTTGAAGTTATCCTAATCCTTTACTACTTAAAGGGTAGACTAGACTATTCAAAGTAAAGGCTACTTAATTCCATTTGAGAATAAAATTATGTTGGCAACTAATGACAATATGAAAATAAAATACTTGGAGATGATGTTAAAATTTTGGAGCTCATTCTGAACCATCTGGAAGTTTTGGATCAACTTCAAAGCCAGATACACAGGCTTAGTTTACTATTTGGCCAGTCTTTACTAATTCTTCTTAAAATGAACTACAATTTAGGACTCAAGTAACATTCTGAACTATAGTTAATTTAAAATGTCATTGAAAGCTTCTGGTGTTCTTGTGGCTTTGGCAGACTAGTAAGAGAATATAGATATCTCTAAGATTTCCCAGAGCTTATTCTCTTATATCATTATGAACGTTATTATGTGGCATCATATAGGAATTGGACTATAAAAAGTATTACAGTAATCTAATCTAATTGAGGCCCAGAGAGCTTTTCCATGAATCATAGATGATAACATAAGTCAATGAAGTTTGACTAAAGTGGAACAATGTAGGGTTACTTTTTGTGTTTTGCATTTGGTTGATGCCTTTATTTGCCTTTTTCGCAGTAACATCCAATTTCCAGTTCATATTCACTTTTCAATTAGCAAATATTCCAAAATATCCAAAATAGTTATCCCACCCAATATTGTATGTCAGCAAATATGAAAAACATTGCTTCCATATCTTAATTCAGTTCATTAATGAAAATATTTAAAAATTCATATTAAAAATATGATTTTCAATTATTTATCATTTCTTAAATAGCTTGCTAATTGGTATGTCATAAAATATAATGGTGTGATATATTTATTTAGCTCTTTCAGGCGGACCAATTCAGGAGGAAAAAAACACTTGCATTTTGAGAAATACCTGTATTTTTAGCAAGTTCACCTTGTGGCAAACTAGGTAGCAAACCAATGGAATGAATGAATGAATGAATGAATGAATGAATGAATGAATGAATGAATCAGAAGCATTTGCCCACAACCTCAACAGCACCACTGCGCTACACTCTCCCTCCCACCTCCAGTCATTGCCTGGGATTCCTACCTCTTCCCACTTAACATCCTTCATCGTCCTGGGCTTATATGGCAACCAGGATCGGCTGGATTGCTGCTGATAAACAGTGCAGTCAGATGATGTCATATTCTGCACAGAAATCCCAATCACTGTCATAGCCCAAAATCTAACTGTAGTTTCATTAGTTACTTTTGCTGTCCTTCCTTCCTTCCTTCCTTCCTTCCTTCCTTCCTTCCTTCCTTCCTTCCTTCCATTTTTGAACTACCTATCTCCTCCACTTCTCTTCCTTGAAATTGTTTAGAATTGTGTTCTTAGTTTCTTCCACATTAGTAACTTCTATCCATTTTGAGCTCCTTTTCTGATTAGTTTTATTGCCATAATAAGTATTATTGTTTTGAATTGATTGAGTATTTTAAAGTCCAAGTGCAACTTGAATGTTTTATTTTTTCTTAAAATGAAAACACCAGAGTGGTTTCCCTCGTGTTTCTGCTACTTCCACTTACTCAACTATCAGTTATAAGTAATACTAGTACTAGTACTACCTTGCCTTTTAAAATATATATTTAGTTAGTGTTATATTTATTAGTGTATGACAATCAGTTTGATGTAGTGGTGAAGGCATCATGCTAGAAACCAGGAGACTGTAAGTTTTAGTCCCACTCTAGGCACAAAGCCAACTGATTTATCTTGGGCATGCCACTCTCTTTCAGTGTTAGGAAGGAAGCAATGGCAACACTTAGGGAAAAACTTGCCAAAAAGTATGCAGGGCCTTGAAGGAGCAAGCTCTGAGAATCAGATACAACTGAAAACAATAATAAAAAAGATTAGAATATCTTATTGTCTTGTACTTTTCTATATCTTCTGAAGAAGAAAGTTGGCAACAAGACCAGTAAGGAATTTCTTGGAAAGACTATGTTTGCAGGTCAGGATAATTTTATACTATTTCAAAATATTTTCATTTTGTTTTTGAAACAAACAAAAACACCTCTTTGCAGGCTAAGCACCAGTAAACAACAGTATTATTTCTTCACATACCATGGTGATTGTGACATTTTTTTTCTTACTCTGGACAAATATGGCAATAATTTGTTGTTCTACTTATTTCAGCTCAAAAGCTGCCACGATCATTTGCATTTGGGGCAAACTACTATTTTAAAGAAATAATAGAATTCATTTCTCTTTTCATCACAACTGAACTTCTGGAACAAAATATATTTTTAAATTTATCCATTCTAGTCATAGGAGTTGTTTCACCAGGTCCCCATTATACCCATTAAACAGTATTTGCTTTTCTTTAATATAAATTCAAGCATATATGTTTATTTCCTCCATTCTAAGCATTAGTGTAAGAACAGTGTAGACCAAAGTTCTTTCTTATTTTTCTGTGAGATTTTTAAAAAGCACCTTTTCCACAACACTTCATTCCTGCTATTTAAAATGATCCTATCAATCAGGAGGTTTTTAAAAATCTTTTAAGTTTTCTAAAGAAAAAAAATAATACAGAGAAGTTAAATATCAAACAGGTATGTTAACCTTAATATACCTATTTGGTAGTTCAAATTATCTCATATACTATCTCCCAGAGTACCCATCATCTGGACTGGGAAAGCTAAAGACAGTAAATAGACAGGAATAAGACCATTGTGTTTACAAAATACTTCTTAAGTGATTAATCAGAATATTATATATGATTCATAAAACACAAGAGAGAGAGGAAGGGAGAAGGAGAGAGAAGACAATTTTCTTAACCTAAAACTTCCATGTACTTCAGCTCAAATCTCTTTAAGGGCATTTTTTCAAATCCAAAAGTATACCACAAAAATCAGACACATTTTTGTTATTTAATAGGTGACCACTGAACACTTACTTGTTTTCTTATAATTTTATTCATTCCATGTGACAAATTACTTGACAAGATTACTTTAAGTTTATAAAAAGTTTGATGGTGTCGATCCATTTGTCAAAAATGTCTGGCACTGTGTGTAATGGACTTGGCAGTGTCACTAATATTACAGCTGACTATTTTCTATTCCAAATGCAGCAAAATCAAAATCAAATAAATAAATAAATAAAAATAAATGAGAAGTAAAAGTATTAAAAGTATTAGATAATCAGGGCATTTATTGTGTTAGATTGGTCTAACTTGGCATAAACGAGGCGAGAGAAGTAATTTCAGAGTAACTATTTATTAATATTGTAAACAATCAAACTAAGAACTGAAACGTCAGGAGCTGACAGCTCTTTTATACCCCCGAGCTGTCAGTCGAACTACCAATCAGAAGACGCAGAAACTCCCCCGTCTTACGGCCACACCTCCTGACCAATCCCCAGACAGCGTCCCTGTTGCCGGGTCGCCGCCGAACACAAAACTCCTTCACCCCCGGATGGAACACACGTAGTCTTTAAGATATTCCAGGTGCCTGCACACTCGAGAAGAATGCCTGAGCGCAGGAGCAGCTTCCGTAAACAATGACTCAGGCTCAGGAGGTGGCACTGACGGCACTTCGTCCCGGTCAACGGTGAGAGTGGCTATAGCAGGTAAGTTCCGTAATGGTGGTTGGTTGGGTGGGGTAGATGACTGTGCATTGCTAAATGGAATTGGTCTGGGGGTGGGTACATCTTGTGGAGCCATCCACGGGTCCCTCTCGTCCGATACCCACGGTTGGGTCTCATGTCGTCTTCTCAGTTGGTCCACGTGTTGGCGCCACGAGCGACCATCAGTCAGTAGAATCCTGTAAGAACAGGGCCGGTTATTTCAGTCACTCGTCCTGGCAGCCATCGTGGGTCGCCCCCAAAGTTCTTTGCGAATACTAGGTCTCCCTCCTTAAACACCCTGAGCCCTGAGCTGGTACCCCGATACCCTTCAGGAGTGTAGGATGGATGTAAATGATCTAATACAGTTCTCAGACGCTGCCCCATTAATACTTCCACGGGGCTTCTGTGGGTAAGAGGGCACGGTGTCGTATGTTGGGTGGATAAATAGATGGCAATTCTCTCGTTCCAGTCGCTGGGAGTTAAACGGGCCAAGGCGTCTTTAGCGGATCGTACGGCCCTTTCAGCCAATCCATTTCCAGCCGGGTGGTAAAGGGCAACTGGTGTGTGGCGGATTCCCAAACTCGCAAGAAAGGACTGGAATGTGGCGGATGTGAACTGTGGACCATTGTCGGACACTATCACATCCGGAATGCCATGGGTGGCAAAAAGACGTCGTAAAACCCGGACCATGGCCTCAGAGGTAGTGGAAGGCATTAGGTCCAATTCCACCCATTTAGACAGGGCATCAACGACAATCAAGAAGGTCCGGCCCATGTAGGGACTGGCAAAATTGAGATGCAGTCTACACCAGGGCCCTCTGGGTGTTTCCCACTCCTGGGGAGGGGCAGACGATGCTGCCGGCCTAGACAGCTGACAACTGCGGCACCCAGCGACCCACTCATTGATCTTTCAGTCAAGTGAGGGCCACCACACATAACTCCGCCCAATTCTTTCATGCGCACCACGCTGGGATGACCTGCATGCAAACACGCCAGAACTTCAGGCCGGAGGGAGGGAGGGACAACCATTCTATTTCCCCATAATAAACAGCCCAGGTGAATGGACAGCTCGTGTCGCCGGGCTCGGTATGGGGCGAAAAGACTAGGTACCTGCCCTAATGGCCAACCCTTACTAACCCAGTGGAGGACTTGGGACAGGACCTGGTCATGGAGGGAGTGAGCTGCTATATCAGTAGCGGTCACTGGTAGAGACAACTCATGTACGAGAAGGACTGGCAGGGCCGGTGCGGGATCAACCACCGGCGATGGTAACAGGCAACGGCTCAGGGCATCTGCATGGGGAATTAGTTTACCTGGGCGGTGAACTAAAGTGTAGTTATAGGCGGCCAGGAAAACAGCCCACCAAGACATGCGAGGAGATAGAATTAGTGGTGTTTGACGGTGACCATCCAAAAGACCCAAAAAGGGTTTATGGTCCGTTATTAATTCAAACGCCCTGCCGTACAAATACTCATGAAAACGCTTGATGGAGGCTATGGCCGCTAGAGCCTCCCGGTCAAGCTGACAGTAGTTTCGTTCTGCGGAGGACAAAGTCCTCGAGTAACCCATTGGGAAACCGGTGGCTCAAAACAGCCCCTATTCCGTACGGGGAAGCATCCGCAGTCAGGACAAGTGGCAAGTCTGAGCTATACTGAACTAACACAGCTGAAGACGAAAGCAGATTCTTGATGCGATCGTGCACCTTTATCCAACCCCAGGGAGCATCTTTTGACAATAGCCGATGGAGGGGTTCAGCTACTGTGGTCTTGTGGGGCAAAAATACGTTATAGAAATTCAACAACCCCAAAAAGGATTGCAGCTCAGCACGACAGGTGGGCACAGGTGCCTGCTTAATAGCAGCGACCTTGGCGGGGCGGATTCCCTAAGCATCGACTAAGTAACCCAGGAATTCAATTTGTGGGACACCAATTTTGCATTTCTTCCTGTTTAATTTGAGGCCAGATTTACGGAAATGGAGGAGGACAGCTCTTACTCGCTTGATGAGCTCGCTCCAACAAGAGGCGGAAACGAGCACATTGTCAAAGTAAGGCACCACTCCAGGCAACCCATGAAGCAAACACTCCATCAAGTTTTGAAACAGGCCTGGGGCTATGCTCACCCAGAACTGCAGGCGCCGGCACTTAAAAGCTCCCCGGTGGGTCACGATGGTTTGAGCCTCTGCTGAGGCATTATCCACCAGGAGCTGCTGGTATGCCTGGGCCAAATCCAATTTGGCAAATATGGGACCCGGACCCAGGGAATGGAGTAGGTGTTGGACTACAGGGACAGGGTAGGGATTGGCCTGCAACGCCTTAGTCAGCGTACATTTAAAATCCCCACAAATATGGACAGATCCATCGGGTTTTATGGGAACTACAATGGGGGTCTCCCACCTGGAGTGATCAGTAGGTTCTAAAATCCCTTGGGAGATAAGTTTATCTAACTCTGTGTCCATCTTCGGTCTAAGGGCGAATGGGACCTTGCTTGGTTTGATCCTAACTGGGACAACCAGGGGGTCCAAGTTGAGTGAAATGGGGGACCCCACATATTGGCCCAGGGCACCATCGAAAATGTCGGAAAACTCATTGAAAAGGCCATCAGCACTGCTCACACACGTGGAGTGAATCCCAGATATTCCCAACCCCAGGGACCGGAACCAATCCATTCCCAGCAGGCTGGGAAGGAACCCCTTGACAACAATTAAGGGAAGACGCCCCACAAACTCTTCCGTTTCGATTAAGAATTGACGCTGTCCCAATATTGGGATGAAATTTCCCTGGTAGTCCCTCAGTTTGACTGGGCACGGTTGCAACTGTCCCTTTTGAAATGTCGGTAATAGTCTTTTTAACACCCCCCAAGACAAGATGGACTTTGCAGATCCCATGTCCACCTCCATCGGACAGGAGGCACCTTCAATTTTTACAGTCATGGATAATTTAGCGCTCCTGGATGGTACGGAATGGGCAGTCACCTCAGTGATGCGGCGATCGCGTGAGACAGAGAAACAATCCTCCTTCGCGACGCGGCGTGGCTTTGGCAATGCAGAGAGTTTCAGTGCTGACCAGCAGGCTCTAACAATGTGTTCCAATTTCCCTCAACGTCGGCAATTTGCTGATCTAAACCGACAGGTTGCCCTCGGGTGCTCCTCACCACAACTGAGGCAAATGGTTGGAGGCTTTTTAAGCGATCACTGCCTTCTGTTCCTGGCCTTTGATGCCTGTAACCGGCTGATCTCTGCCTCTTCATCCATTGTGTCATCAGAGGCAATGTCTTGCGAGTTCACTGTTGTGGCTGCCATACCGGAAGGGGGGTAGAACTTCTTAATATCCGCGGTAGACTTCTCAGACATCTCCACTGCCTGGGCCTCTTCGAGGGCGGTCTGTAAGTCTAGGTTCTTTTTCGCTAGCAGTTGCCGCTGCAATCTGATGTCTTTGACCCCACATACCAGCTGTTCTACTAACGCGTCATCAAGATCCCTATACTCGCAATCGAGGGCAGCCGTTCTCAAACGAGCCATATAACGATTAATCGACTCCCCCTCTTCCTGTATAACTTGTCGAAGCTTAAAACGACGGGCAATTCGGGACGGGGCAGGGGAGTAATGCTCCTTTAATCTTTGCCGCAGACTGTCCCAGGAAACTGTGTGAACTGGGTCGGGGGCGAATAACACCCGAGCGGTTGCAAAAACCTCGGGGCCACAGGAATTTAAAAAATGCTCCCTCTTCCTACCGCTGGAAAGGTCTGTGAACTCATTCGCCTTCAAAAAGCATTCAAACCTTTCCATATATGCTTCCCACACCTACGTGGTCGCATCAAAAGGGGCAAACGTCAGCAGCGCCATTTCTTCCTCTTTCTCTCCCTCAGCCAATTAACTGTCTTTAGCAGCGGGTGGATCCAATCCCATCCTCATCACCAGTGTTAGATTGGTCTAATTTGGCATCAACGAGGCTAGAGAAGTAACTTCACAGTAACTATTTATTAACATCGTAAACAATCAAACTAAGAACTGAAACGTCAGGAGCTGACAGCTCTTTTATACCCCCGAGCTGTCAGTCAAACTACCAATCAGAAGACGTGGAAACTCCCACGTCTTACGGCTATGCCTCCTGACCAATCCCCAGACAGTGTCCCCGTTGCCGGGTCGCCGCCAAACACAACGTATTGAACATGAAGCTGGCATTTCTTCTATTGTCTAGACCAGTGATGGCTAACCTTTTTGCCATTGCGTGCCAAGAGAGGGGGGCGGGGGGGTCGTGCATGCACATGCCCATGCGCATGCGTGCGCAATCCCCTTCCCCATCCCCCCCGCTCCTGGCACATGATGGCCTGGTAAGCCCGTTTTTCTTTCTTACCTGGTTCCAGATCCTCTCTGTGTATCTGGGAACGGCAAAAACAGCCTTTCCCACTACCTTGGAGGCCCTACAGAGGCTGAAAAGGCCCATTTCCCAATTCCCGGTGGGACAGGAAGTGACATTTTTTGCTGTCCCCAGCCTCCAGAACCTCTCTAGGAGTCTCTAGGAGCCTCTCTAGGAGTCTGTAGGAGCCTCTCTAGGAGTCTCTGGAGGCTGGGGACAGGAAAAAATGTCACTTCCTGTCCCACCGGGAGTGGGGAAATGGACCCTTTGAGCCTCCGTAGGGCCTCCAAGGGAGTGGGAAAGGCTGTTTTCGCCGTTCCCAGATACACAGAGAGGATCTGGGGCCAGGTAAGAAAGAAAAACGGGCCTTCCCCACCCCCACCCCCGGCCCTCCAGAGGCAGGAAACAGCCTGTTTCCCTACTTCTGGTGGGCCCAGAAGGCCCGAAAATCAGCTGGCTGACACGCGCATGCGCCCCAGAGCTGAGCTGGCATGCCCACTAATATGGCTCCGCCTGCCACCTGTGGCACGCGTGCCATAGGTTCGCCATCACGGGTCTAGACTCACAGATCAATGAAAACCAATTAAAATTCTATTATTGTTGCTTCCAGTTCATGGCCTATATAACAGAAAAGGATTGGAAGCAGAAATATTGTCTACTATATCTTTTTAAAAATTTATCATCCTCTCCATCACCACTCACCAGGTTCTATGGTCATTTTCAGATGATTCATATAACAGTATTTCTTTATATTTATTAAATTTAAAATAAGTAGTAATTCTTCCCATAAACAAGTTGTAAACAATTCTAAGAAGCTTTCAAAACTCAATGTCAAGAATGTAGCCATATCATCAAAAAGAGGTTTCATATTAACATATATTTCACTTTCTTTCTCCCTTTTTCAAGCTACATTTTCAAAAATGGTTGATTATTATGTTTATTATTTTCACCAAGGGCCATCTCAGGAATTATCAACAAGTAGCATTGATGGCAGGGTTGTAGGAAAAGGCATCCATAAGAACCCACATCTTGAGTATTGTGTCCTTTCAGATATTACACTTTGAGAGGATTTCAAAGAACACGTTTAGAGAAGTTCAACAAGGTTGATTAGAGTACTTGTGAAGAGAGATTGAAAAAGTTGGACATATTTTGGAAGAGAACACTGAGAGAAGATATGACAGCATTCTTTAGATACAGTACAAGAAAAAGTATCACAAGGAAAAAAATCATGACTTTTCCCCATCATTTCCAAAAACAGGGTGTAGAATGATAGATTTAAATTACCACAAGACAGATTTCAATTAAATATTAGAATTTTCTACCCAGATGTATGGTAGGCTTCACTTCATTACATCTGTTCAAGAAGAGGCTAGACATCCATCAGTCAGGGATGCCTTAATTTGATTCCAACATTGAGCAGGAATTGAATTGATGACCTGAGTGGTATTTCCATCTCTGTGATTTTAAATGGGTGTTTCACTCATTTGTTTTCTTTTTGACATCCTTCTCTTGCCCAAATAGCAGGCTTCAGGGAAGGAAAGAGATAGTTCAAATTGGCTCTTGAATTCAGAGAGGTTCTGAAATGAAGCTGAGGAGCCATGAAATTAGATTGAAAGCCGTAGGCTGCCAACCCTATTCTAGATCTATATCACATTGGGGAGACAAGAATGAGTGGATACAAGGAAGCCACTTTGGTTGGAAGAAATGGAAAAACTATAAGAAATGTTTTGCTTTCACAGATTATTTTAAGGATACTGCTTTAATAACATCTGGCAATTCTTTTTAGAAATGTTTTTGAATAGTTACTTAGTGATTTACAGAGAACTTAAATAAGATGCTAAGGAAACTTAACACTGTTAATAGAAATCAGGCATTTTAGAGTTCAACAAGAAATCACTAATGACCATGAAGTTCATTGACAATCATGTGCATTTCATAAGCAACATGTTACTCAACAAAAACCTATATAGAAATCATATCTTGCTTTATACTAATGTTCTTCTCAGGAGTAAATTAATCTTAGGCTTGCAAACCTAAATGTTTCTGTTAGTATAAGTAACTGCATTTTTAAACTTGTTGCACATTTGGCCACACAGTCTCCAAATCTCTGATTGTCACAAGTGAAAAGCATCTTTTTGAGTTGTATCATAAATCTTCAAGGTTAAGCTAAACAACATCAAGTTCACATTCATACCAAAAACCCACCTAAATCAGTGTTTTCTTGGAGTTATGCTCCCAACATACGGGACACATGGGTTCGGGGAAGAAGGGAGGCAAACCTACAACATATACGTCCATAGGTTTCTTATAATTACTTCCAAAAGGAAACATATAATTACTTCTTCACACAATGCATTTTTACCAACAATTTCTTGTCTATTTTTGGTTATAGGATTATTCTAAATGCAGATGACAAAGCAAGACTATGGCTTAGAAACTTAAGGAGATCTTGCTGAGGAATCTGGTTGATCCAGATGATAACCAAAGAATCATTTCCCAGTGAACAAGCATTCATCAATCTTCTTGCAGCCAGATTGCCTCTATATGAGAATATGGCCCACTATTATCTGAAGGCTAAAGGCAATAAATCTCACAGATTCTGTGCTCTCGCACTGGTATCAACATTGATTCCAAGAAAGAGCTCAAAATATTAATTAATTAACAAATTTCCCAAGTATCTGTATTAATACAAATATATATATTGCAAACATGGCTATTGGCATGCTTAAAACGTAAATGAAGTTTTTTTCTGACCCTATGTATGATGAAATATAGGTTTTTAAATACATCAATATTTCTCATATGGATAGTCCTTGACTTATCACCAGACCCTTCAGATTTACCCCAATTTAGTTATTACTGTTTTTGAAGTTACATACCTCCCCCACAGTCACATGATCATATTTTGGGCAATTTGCATCTGGCTTACCATTAGGGCCATCATGCAGTCACATGGGTGCAATTTGCAATGTTTTTGTTGGTGTTTATTTTCAGTTTCCAGCCAAAAAACCCATCCATCACGGGAAATGGATTTGCTTAACAATAATGGCCTTCATTTTACAACTGCCTTACAAAATGTTGAAAAATCAAGTATAGTAACATGATGCCTCGACTTATAACTGCAATGACTTACAATCATAATTCTGGCTGAATTATGGTTGTATATTGAAGACTACCTGTATTCAATGCACAACTGTTAAAATGGATTAAAATCACAGAAGAAAAATATACAAGCTTTTAAATAGGACTGGGATGGGTCTTCTCATCTTCTACATCCCATCTTGCCACTTAAGCCTGTAACTTTCTGGGCAAGAAGTCTACAACAAGAAGACATGTACTGCAAAATCCCCTTCAGACCACCCTGCTCCAATATGGGAAAAGTTAGGGAATGCAAAGGAAAGAGCAGGACTACTGGCCATGCTTCCCTAAAAAATGACGATTGCAATTAAGTGACAGCATTAAAAAAGGAATAGAAAACAGAATAAAACAACTATCCCATCTTTCTTCCTAACACAGAGTAATGTACTCTGATAACATACAATTATGCATATTCTTTGTGAGCTTGAACTGAAAGTTAAGGAAACCTAAAGGGGCAAAATAAACATTAGATTTTAAAACCAAGAATTCAGGGAAGAGATCCTTGGCAACAGAAGAACTGTATAAGGTTAGTGCTAATCAAAAGAGAAATATGGAAACATATCACAAAGCCTAAGGCAAAAAAGAACTACAGAAGGATGTAACGAGCCAAAAAATGCTGGGCTATAACTGTAATTGGTGACAGTGGTCTTCCACAGAATTGGTAGTATTTTTTTAAATTATAAACAGTTAAAACAAAATAATAGAAGAGTTTGTGAAGTACATGCCTTCTTATTGTAGCAATTACTTATAGATACTATATATAATTTACCTATCTGAGAGGCTTTTTAATAACAATCCGGCAAATACAGCCAGAAAGAGAAAGTTCCAAAATCCAAGGACCCACTGTAATGATAGGGATCTAAATATGTGATATATGTCCAGTGCATGTTTAGTGTATATGCTAGTGTATATGTTCTCCTTTTGTGTTACAGATTTCCCAAGGCAAAACTATTTCCCCAGCATCAGATAAAGTGAGATTTAACACTTAAGACCATCCTTGTCCGGAAAATTCTGAAGTGGCTGAGAAGAAAGAGTGGGAGAGAAATGCCAAACCCAAATGAACCCATCAGTCCTAAGCAGTTGAATTGAAACTAAACATTACGAACTCGTGATGACAGGAATACTGTTAATAGAACATGGAAGCCGAGAGACATGTAGAAATAAAAGAATAATATATTTAACTTCTTTAATTTTACTCCAACAAGAAGATTCAAAGCAACATTTATCCAGATATTTGATTTTGATACTGTTTGCTAATTTGGAAGGGTTAAGATTTTCAAGGGACAAGGGCATTAGATCTCACCCAAAAAGATCCTCCTGTAATAGCTATGTTGGGATACATGTCTGTTGTCTTTCTATATCTGTTCTCTTTTCCACTACAGAAAATTTCCCCAGCAACCACTAGTACATACTTTATCCAGCATCAAGTGAACATTTTAACATTTTCCCAAAGAGTCTGCATATCTATTATGTTTTTTGTCCAGCAGAGGTTATCAGGAAGTTTCTATCACCCTCAAGATCAAGATGCAAGTTTTTATCAGATGTTATCCAAAGGCAAGCCACACACTTAATTACTTCATCTGCAGATAAATAAAACTTCCTGTTCAAGGTCCAAAGTTGTTGGGGACCATCTGTCCTTGCACATGTGATTCCCAGTGGGAAGACAGAACAAGTAATTTTACTTACGGCTGGCACAGTTTGATTAGGTCCTGATCAGTGGTGCCGGGAGGAAGGCCTCGGATGTACAGGTTGGTTTTACTCAACTGTTCACCACTGCTGTTGTTGCTATTGTTGTTGCTACTGTTAGTGCTGGGGCTGAGAGGAGCCATGGGATGGGGAGCTGGTGCATAGGAATGCTGAAAACAAGAGAGGAATATTGGAAAAAAGATACAATCAGTTTCTCTATAGTAACCCTGGACTGTACGTAAGCCAGGGATACATATTTTTTTTCAGATTTGTTTGGCATGCAGATATTCTCCTTAAAATCTGGCATGCAAATATAGCAATTAAATTGGATGCAATTTAAAAGTAATAAAATTTACATTGGATTAAACACAATTAATAAATATGCTGCTTATTAATCTATCCTTTCCACAGACACATACAACAAAATGATGATTTGTTGGTAATTATGGCGGGTTTTTTGAGTTTATATCCAAGTCTTTCAAATGGCACATAAAGTGCAGAGCCCCCAGATAGTGTACAATCTATCATAAGTAATGAAATGACTTCATCCCACAACTTAGCCCAACATTTTTGTTCCTAAGCAAGATAGTTGTTAAGTGAATTTTGTCCATTTTATGAACTTTCGTACCACACTTGGTAAATAAACCACTGCAGGTGTTAAGTTAGTAATACAGTGTTAAGAAAATTTGGCCTCCCCGTTGACTTTGCTTGTCAGAAGGTAGCAAAAAATGATCATATGATCCTGGAACACTGCAACCATCATAAATACATTGTCAACTGTATGAATTTTGACATGTGATGGGGATACTGCAACAATCATAGGTCTGAAAAATGGTCATAAGTAATTTTTTTCAATGGCGTTGTACCCAAATGAATTGTTGTAAATCAAGGACTACCTATATATTACATTTTCATCAGACTACAAAATAATATGTTGACATGACCTTGATTGTAACTTAAATGGCTGCATGCATATTTGTATTTGGTTAAAAAAAGACTCAAGTTATATTTTAGTCCCAGTTCATGTTTTGGTATTAATCTATAAAGTCTTTCAAGGTGTAGAAGCACAATTTCTGAAGAAGGGTAAAGGGAATGGCCTTAAAGAATAGGAAGAAAAAGCAACAATCAGACAAGCAGAGTTCTTAAATCCAAAGAATCTAATTTGATAGAAACATTTCAGAGAAGTTCCTCCATAGCTCACAGGAAGATAAAATAAGTAAGAGAACAGCACATTCAAACTTGCAAGATACTGTTACCATAAATGTTCCAATAAAAGTGGCTTTCAGTCTATATGACATTAGTTTCTTGGTCTGGTTTTTTTTACAATGTTGACAGAAAGACCTCTTCTTGCATGTTTCCATACCATATAGTTTTTAGGTAGCCTGCTTCCATCCTTAAGTACAATGGGAAAATTCCAAGTGTTAGTCTTTTTAGTAATAGCCCCTTGATTTTAGAATGACCATCCCAGAGAAAAAAGTCTGATTTTTCCATAGTACTTTTTTTTTTTTTTACTCCAGGCTTTTACATTTTTTTAGGCTTTTAAAGAATAGGTAAATTTACAATATGAAATTCCTTTCTGCTAATTTTATTTTATTTTATTGTTAATCATGTTATTTATGTTATCTTGCAGAAAGAAAGAAGAAAAGAAAGGACAAAGCCAGAATGCAGGAAAAAAGAAAGGAAATATAAAGAAATAGCTTCTGATTTTCTTTATAGGAATTGTAAATATAGATGTAAATTAATCTCTTCTTCTGGGTTACATCAAGAGATATCTACAAAAAATTGGTGGAAGTAGGCATCATTGTTTCTGTAACCAAATGATTCTTTTTCCTTGTGGTCATTGCAGCAGCACAGAATTTTGCCATTGCATGCATGGTAGCCAGGTTTGAGTCCCAGAGGAGATAGCCTACATGTGCTGACCTTGGCTTATACATATTCCATATCCTCAATATGATAGATCTAATAAAATGATTTTTAAAATCTATATTAATTTCAGTGTTGTCATATCATAAATATCATGCAACCAAAATTTCAAATCATGGCTTCTATCTGCAAAAATCTTCTATTTCTCAAAAACATCAGTCTTTCACCCAAATTAAATACAAGTTTAAAAATATAATTTCAAATCAAGTAAACATAATCCTCTTTCTTTTGCATCTTGTAACACCTTACATTTAACTAATGCACACAAACTTAGATATATCTTTTTGCCATTGTTTAATTGGCATATTAGCTGTCAAAACTGATAGTCTCTTAAACAAAAATAGCATCTTGGGTTAAGTATTCATCTTAATCACAAAAATTCAGCCCAAAAATAACAATAGTAATTTTTCCTGTCTTCACATATCCTTTTTAACTTTATTCTGTATCTTCACATAATTACTTTGAAACAAGATAAAATCCCTGTTTGTCATTCTAATACCTACTTGTCAATCTTAAAATTTCTTTTATTCACCAATTCTGTTTAATCTTGTACTTTCATATTTTTTGTGTTAACATCATTGATTAAACTTGAAACCTGCAAGTGCACCAATTTTTTTTTAGTTTCCCCATTAATAGTTCACTTCCCTCGAATGGGTCTTCCAAAAGCAGCACCAAATCATCTACAAAAATTCTTAACTTGTCTCTTTTTAAGTGTTTATTCTCAAATAATTTCATCCTGTTTTACGTCTCTATTCAAAATTTCCAAAACTAAAATAAACAGAAGAGGAGACACAGGGCAGCCCTGTATTGATCTTTTTTATCACATGGTTTAGTTGTATCTCTATTAACAGTAAGATTTCTAGTAACAATAAGATTTCAACTAATACGTCAATAGATGTTATCATTCAATTTCTTTTAACCCTCTGTAGAGTACTTTGAATTCTATTAATGCATGGAAATTATAATATATATTCTATAAAGCAATCAGGTTGTGGAAAATTGTTCCCCCTTAACCGAAAAATAAAGAAGGACACATATTAATTATAAATTTATAAAAGGCTCCTGCTTCTGTCTGATGTTCTCAAGCCATTTTAAACAAGCAATAAAAGTAAGAATTGACACTGCATGATCCATATTATTCTAGAAGCAACTCCTGCCACCACACTTAAAAGACTCAAAAATAATGCATTCAATTTGTTAGTTTTCTATTTTTACAAACCATAGAAATCTTTTTTAAACTAATTTCTTCTACTATAATATATCTTGCATTTAAGAAATGTGTGATTTAACATATTTCTTCTCAAGGCAGTATAGAAGATCTGATATCATTACCATATATTCCAAAAGAACTAGTATTTTTGCTGTTCTAGGCATCTGATCCACTTAGCTGTAGGGTCCATTCATTTTGTATTATCTCAATGCATCAGACAGACAGATAGACAGACAGACAGACAGACAGACAGACAGACAGACAGACAGACGCACACTTATTGTCAAGCCTGATGCTGATTAAGGCTAAGAGAAATGATTGGCCCAAGGTCATTCAGATAGCTGTTATAACTAAGGAAGTATTAAAACTGGAGTCTCCCTACTCTTAATTCAGCACCTAAACCACTATATCACATTGGCTCTTAACTTTTTTTCCAGAAAATCAAAACAAATTATATGTTCAACTCTTAGCCCTCACTATTAAGAAAAAACACATAAAATGAAATGTTTATCAAATTATTCTGAGTGATTCTTTAATTCGGTTCATTTAATGAATAATAGTTGGTTTCATCTTTGAGTAAAATATAAATGCACACTCAAAACCCTAGATCCGTGATGGCGAACTTATGGCACGGGTGCCACAGGTGGCACATGGAGCCATATTGGTGGGCACGCGAGTGTTGCCCTAGGTCAGCTCCAGCGCGCATGCATGCACCGGCCAACTGATTTTCAGGCCTTCCGGTGCCACCAGAAGTCAGGAAACTGGCTGTTTCCGGCCTCCGAGAGGCCTCCGGGGGGATGAGGAAGGCTGTTTTTGCTCTCCCTAGGCTCCTAGAAAGCCTCTGGAGCCTGGGGAGTGGGAAAAACTGGCCTACCGGGCCCACCGTACCATCACGTGCCAAAAGCAGGGGGAAGTGTGTGTGTGTGGGGGTCACATGCACATGCGCGGGAGGACGGGGCGCATTGAATTATGGATATGGGCACACGCACCTGCGACCCCCCCCCCCAGGCTCTCCCTGCTTTTGGCACGCGACGGCAAAAAGGTTAGCCATCACTGCCCTAGATGCTTAAAGATAAGGAAAATAAAGTGATAGATTTTTATCTGGCTACAGATGATATACTTTTTCATTACTATTTATAAAATAAAACAGCAAATAATTAGAAATAATGATACATTTTTATTTTTCTTATATAATATGAATGTTTTATCAATGCCGAAAAATGTCAGCTCTGATGCAAAAATAATATAGTGTGCTGCAATTGCAAGCAAAAGCTGCCCTGTTTCCCCTCCATATTTCATTACAGTTGTTATGTAACACTCTGATTTAAAACATTTATCTTTTTGGCATATTACACTTTTTCCAATCACATTCATCCCTGAATGACAATCATGGTTCCAACATATGAAAATGTATTGTAAATATATTCTAAACAATGCTAAAGTGGCTTTGAGTACTAAGAATCAGTGTCCATACATTAGAACTTTTACATTTACTCATATTCATAAATATTTATGTCCACACAATCTTAATACATGTTGATTCTTACATAAAACTGTATGTATAACACTGAGCAAGGAAAGCAGGATCTGTTCAGTTTACATCCAGAGAACCACAAAATTACAAAATATTATTTGGCCTGAAACCCATTGCCAAACTCTGAGATTTTGAAATGTTGATCTCTTCCAAAAATACATTTGTAATGTGGGCATTTTGTTTTCATTTTTAGATTTGGGATGGTTTTTTTAAATTACATTTTGAAATCCATACCATTGTTCAAGAAAACAAAATGGTATCCAGCACTTGAAAATATTCTATATAAGTTTTTAAATGCAATATTTACTAGCGCTCTAACTTCAGCCAAAAATTGTTAGAAAGTAAATATTTCAGTAAAAATAAGAATGAATAATCCTTGTACACAAAGCACTATTCATTTCTGGAAAATACAGTTTTGAAAAAATGTCCTTTGCCTTCAATTGGATACATTCCAAATACCAGCCATTTAGTTTTCTATCTTTCAATAAAAGAGTAAGATAAGATTTTATAATGCATGGGGAGGTGTCCTTACGGCCAGAAACGCTGAAATTTGCCCAGTGACCTATACACTGATAAGAACTACTCATTCCTGATATTGAGAAACAGACACTGATGAAATGAGTAACTGCAAGTAAAAACTTTTTTTACTTGGCATTGAATTGGAGAAGGAGCAAGTAAAGGATACTATGATAGCCTGGGCAAAGAATTTTAGATTTTCAGTTGATTTAGATGAATGGCAACAGTTATGAGAAAGAAATTATAAACTAACAATGTCCACTGCATACAAGGAAAATCAATATAAAATATTTTACAGCTGGCATATGCCCCCTGAGAAACTGGCAAAAATGTTTAAAGATAAATCAGCTAAATGTTGGAAATGTCACCAGTTAACAGATTCATATTATATCGGTGGACATGCTCAGAAGCTAAAAATTATTGAAACAAAATTAAGATATGGTTGGAAGAAATGATACAACAACATATTGATTTAAAACCAGAGCTGTTCCTACTGGGCATCCTCCCAGAGAAAATTAGTAAAGAAAATATTTATTTGATTATACATGTAATAACAGCTACAAGGATTGTTTATGCACAAAATCGGAAAGCAGAGAAAATACCTTTGAAAGGAGAAGTAATGAAAAAATTTTTAGACTGTGCAGAAATGAATAGATTAACTTTGATGATTAAAGAAAGAGAGGATTCAAAATACTTTAAGATATGGAACCAATTTTACCATTAGTTAGAAAAGAGTTACAAATAAGTAAATTAATAGCTATATATGAAAATGCTATAATTAGAATAGTGTGTTAATGATGAATTGTTATAATGGACTTGGCGAGAATGAAGATAGAAGAAGTAACAAAATGAAACATTTTTGGAGACAATACCGAGATGTCACATGGAAGGAATGACTGATTTATTAAATGTTTGTTTGTCTAAAAACAAAATAAATAAATAAATGAGTAACTGCAGAGTTTATTTGCTAGGATTTTTTGGCCTTGACTGTTAAGCAGCAGAACTATATGATCCAGCTGGATACTGACTAATTACCTACA